>NC_081562.1:83485789-83566766 GCF_022355385.1 Mustela nigripes | reverse complement strand
TTCTGGCCTGCCAGGTCTCTGTGGATAATTCAGCTGCCAATCTAATATTTTTACCATTGTATGTTACAGACTTCTTTTCCTGGGCTGCTTTCAGGATGTTCTCTTTGTCACTGAGACTTGTAAATTTTACTATTAGGTGACGGGGTGTGGGCCTATTCGTATTGATTTTGAGGGGCGTTCTCTGAACCTCCTAGATTTTGATGCTCGTTCCCTTTGCCATATTGGGGAAATTCTCCCCAACAATTCTCTCCAGTATACCTTCTGCTCTCCTCTCTCTTTCTTTTTCTTCTGGAATCCCAATTATTCTAATGTTGTTTCTTCTTATGGTCTCAACTTATCTCTCGGATTCTACCCTCGTGGTCCAGTAGCTGTTTGTCCCTCTTTTGCTCAGCTTCTTTATTCTCTATTGTTTGGTCTTTTATATCACTAATTCTTTCTTCTGCCTCATTTATCCTAGCATTGAGAGCCTCCATTTATTATTGCACCTCATTAATAACTTATATGATTTCAACTTGGTTAGATTTTAGTTCTTTTATTTCTCCAGAAAGGGCTTTTATATCTCCCGAGAGCATTTCTCTAATATCTTCCATGCCTTTTTTGAGCCCAGCTAGAACCTTGAGAATTGTCATTCTGAACGCTAGATCTGACATATTACCAATGTCTGTATTGATTAGGTCCTAGCCTTTGCTACTGCCTCTTGTTCTTTTTTTTTTTTTTTTGTGGTGAATTTTTCTGCCTTGTCATTTTGTCCAGATAAGAGTACATGAAGGAGCAAATAAAATACTAAAAGGGTCCGCCACAACCCCAGGGCAATATGCTTTAACCAAATCAGAAGAGATCCTAAATTGTGAGGGGGGAGAAAGGGGATAAAAAGAGGTTCAAAAAGAAAGAAAGAGAAAAAAAGAAAAATAAATAAAGAAAAGAATTTTAAAAAAGAAAACAAATAAAGAAACATATAAAAAGGAATATATATATATATATATATATATTAGATAAACTAGTTAAAAATGTTAAGAAAGAAAAGTGTAAAAGTTTAAAAAGAATTTTAGCAGAAGAGGAAAAATAAATGAAAAATAAAAGAATTAAATTAACTGCAAGACTAAAAAAATCACAGGGGAAAAAAAAAAAAAGAAAATCACAGGGAGAAAGCCATGAATTCCGTGCTTTGCTTTCTCCTCCTCTGGAATTTTGCTGCTCTCCTTGGTATTGAAACCGCACTCCTTGGTAGGTGAACTTGGTCTTGACTGGGTTTCTTGTTGATCTTCTGGGGGAGGGGCCTCTTGTAGTGATTATCAAATGTCTTTGCCCCAGGCAGAATTGCACCGCCCTTACCAGGAGCCGGGTGAGTAATCCGCTCGGGTTTGCTTTCAGGAGCTTTTGTTCCCTGAGTGCTTTCCGTAGAGTTTCGGAGGATGGGAATACAAATGGCAGCCTCCTGGTCTCCGGCCTGGAGGAGCCGAGAGCCTGGGCCCCACTCTTCAGTGCGCCCTCAGAGAACAGCGCCCAGTTACTCCCGGTCTGCCTGACCTCCAGCTGCGCTCTGAGCTCCCTGAGCCTGCGACCGGTTCAAGGTAACCCCGAGCTGTGATCTTACTTTTGGCTCTGTCTCTGTAGCCGGCTTTCCCGTTTCAATCCTGCAAGCTCTGCGTCACTCAGACACCCCCGATCCTTCTGTGATCCTGCAGGACCTGAGGCCATGCTGACCCCATGTGGGCTTTGCCCAGGTTAGCCTCTGGAGCGATGTCCCTCAGTGGAACAGACTTTTAAAAGTCCTGATTTTGTGCGCCGTTGCTCCGCCGCTTGCCGGGAGCCGGCCCCTCCCCCCGGGGTCTATCTTCCCTACGCTTTGGATTCACTTCTCCGCCGGTCCTACCTTTCAGAAAGTGGTTGTTTTTCTGTTTCCAGAATTGCTGTTCTTCTTCTCTTCGATCTGCCAATGGATTTGCAGGTGTTTGCAATCTTTAGATAAGCTATCTAGCTGACCTCCTGCTAGCTGATGTAGTCTCAGCCTGCTACTTCTCCACCATCTTGACTCCTCCCCCTCCTATGAGCATTATTCATTGGGTTCAGAATATAAGTTGAGAAGAATCATCCATTAGTAACCATCTCCTCACCTGAAGTATGCAAATAAAATTTCATAACAGACAACTATAGAGAGAAAAGGGAAACAGAGACAGTACAGAGTACAGAGTACAGTAGTGTGTATACTAGTAAAATAAAATATATATATGAATATAGATGTGTTATAAATATTTCTAAATTTTTGGAGTATCTTTGGGAAGATACATAAGATAATAACGCAAGAGTAAATATTTATAGTCATTGCGCAGAGTGATATTACAGTGAATTATGACCTACTGTTTTTCTCTTCCTCCCACCCCATCTCCTCTCTCCCCCACCTCTCTTTTCCCTTCTCCTTTTACCCTTCTCTCACTACTTATATGTGGTCTGTAAAGGAATACATATAAGAGTTTCATTTTGGCATTGCTTGTAGAGGAATGGAGTTGTAAACTTAAAATTATATAATGGGTGTCAATAAGAGAAGCAGAAAGGAAAATAACCTTGGTGGATACATACCATGGGGCACTATGAAGTAGTTAGGAAAAACAGACTAGATACACTGATACTATACTGTTGAATATTAAAACACAGTGCTGATTGGAAATTCATAAAATAGAGTAAGCCATTTATATAGTAAATAGTAAGCCAAATACTATTTACATAAACTGTACAAAGCAACAATATACAAAGGCATGTTCTAATGAAAGGAGATGGGTCTGTGCAATGAGGATAAAAGTAAACAAAGAGTATATTGCAGGGAAGTATAATGAAAAAATGCCATGTATTTAGAAAGTATACAATATTTAACCACAACAAAAAACAAAGAAAACCAAAACACAACAGAAACAAAAACTAATTTGAAAGCTTGGCTTCAGGCTATGCCTCCAAGAAATGTTGGATACCATCCCAGCTATCTTCTGGGTCCAGTTCAGCTGCTCATCAGTTGACTACTTAAACCTTGTGGCATCTCTTGTTGACTAGACCAGAGAATCCTTTGTTTTGATAATACTTTCAGGTACTTAGAATGGTCTGAAATCTATTTGGGGGTGGGGTGGGGAGTGAATGTGTGACTGGGAATGAAAAACAAGAGATTGGGTTTTCAAATAATTGCCTGGAGAGAATTGTAACTTTGTTTGTTTGTTTAAGTAGACTCCATGATCCTGAGATCAAGAACTGAGCTGAAATGAAGAGTCAGATACTTAAACAACTGAACCACCTAGGCACACCTAGAATTGTAACTTCTTGATTGATCTTGACTCTCTTCAGAGTACACAGTCCAAGTTCAGAAATGCTTCTGAATATTTTGACTAGGGATTCCTGTAACCTTAATCAATATGGTTCTCTTTTCTCACAAATTATTTCCAGGAAGAAAAACAAAAACCCTGTTTGTCCCCACGATTTGGATAGCTGACTATATGCAAGGTTTCCTGATATCAGACCTATTCACTCATCAAGGCAGAAAACCTGTTCACTCTTTCAATTTGCAGAAGATAGAAGCGAGCTACCATCTCGCATTCTCCTGGCTATCTGCCAGATGTTAAATAACAAAATTCAAACAAGTAAATTTGAAGATCTAATTGGTTAATCATGTTGAACATTTTTTCATGTGTCTGTTAGCCATTTGTATGTCTTCTTTGGAGAAGTGTCTGTTTATGTCTTCTGCTCATTTTTTTTATTTTATTTTTTTAGTGTTCCAAGATTCACTGTTTATTCACCACACCCAGTGCTCCATGAAATACATGCCCTCCTTAATACCCACCATCAGGCTCACCCAACCTTCCCTCCTCCCCTCCAAAACCCTCAGTTTGTTACTGAGAGTCCACAGTCTCTCATGGTTCATCTCCCCCTCCGGGGGGGGGGGATTGGGAGAATTTCCCCCAATTCACTTCTCCTCTCCAACTCCCAATGTCCTCTGTGTTGTTCCTTATGCTCCACAAGTAAGTGAAAGCATATGATAATTGAGTCTCTCTGCTTGACCTATTTCACTCAGCATAATCTCCTCCAGTCCCGTCCATGTTGATACAAAAGTTAAGAATTCAACCTTTCTGAAGGAGGCATAACATTCCATTGTATATATGGACCATATCTTCTTTATCCATTTGTCTGTTGAAGGGCATCTTGGCTCTTTCCACAGTTTGGCTATTGTGGACATTGCTGCTATGAACATTGGGGTACATATGGCTCTTCTTTTCACTACATCTGTATCTTTGGGGTAAATACCCAGTAGTGCAATTGCAGGGTCACAGGGTAGCTCTATTTTTAATTTCTTAAGGAGTCTCCACACTGTTTTCCAAAGTGGCTGCACCAGCTTGCATTCCCACCAACAGCTTAAGAGACCTCCCCTTTCTCCACATCCTCTCCAACACTTTTTGTTTACTGTCTTGTTAATTTTGGCCATTCTAACTGGTGTAAGGTGGTATCATTGTGGTTTGGATTTGAATCTCCCTGATGGTTAATGATGATAAGCATTTTTTCTTGTGAAGGTTAGCCATTTGTATATCTTCTTTGGAGAAGGGTCTGTTCATGTCTTCTGCCCAGTTTTTGACTTGATTATTTGTTTTTTGGTGTTGAGTTCTAGAAGTTCTTTATAGATCTTGGATATTATCCCTTTGTCAAAATATCTTCTCCCATTCTGTGGGTTGCGTCTTTGTTTTGTTGGCTGTTTTCCTTTGCTGTGTAGAAGCTTTTTATCTTGATGAAGTCCCAAAAGTTCATTTTCACTTTTGTTTTCTTTGCCTTTGGAGACATGTCTTGAAAGAAGTTGCTGTGGCCAATGTTGAAGAAATTACTGCCTATGTTTTCCTCTAGGATTCTGATGGATTTCTGTCTCTCACATTGAGGTCTTTCATCCATTTAGAGTTCATCCTTATGTATGGTGTAAGAGAATGGTCGAGTTTCATTCTTCTGTATATAGCTGTCCAATTTTTCCAGCACCATTTCCATTGGATATTTTTTCCTGCATTGTCAAAGATTAGTTGACCATAGAGCTGAGGGTCCATATCTGGGGTTGCTGTTCTGTTCCATCGATCTATGTGTCTGTTTTTATGCCAGTACCATGCTGTCTTGGTGATCACAGCTTTGTAATACATCTTGAATAGCATCATTAGCTATCAGGGAAATTCAAATAAAAACCGCAGTGAGATACTACCTTACACCAGTTAGAATGGCCAAAATTAACAAGATAGTAAACAACATGTGCTGGAGAGGATGTGGAGAAAGGGGAAACCTCTTACACGGGTTGGTGGGGATACAAGTTAGTGCAGCCACTTTGGAAAACAGTGTGGAGATTCCTCAAGAAATAAAAAATAGAGCTACCCGATGACTCAGCAATTGCACTACTGGATGTTACCCCAAAGATACAGATGTAGTGAAAAGAAGGGCCATATGTACCCCAATGTTCATAGCAGCAATGTCCACAATAGTCAAACTGTGGAAGGAGCAAGATGCCCTTCAATGGACAAATGGATAAAGAAGATGTGGTCCATATATATAATGGAATATTACTCAGCCATCAGAAAGGACAAATATCCACCATTTGTATTGACATGGATGGAACTGGAGGGAATTACACCAAGTGAAATAAGCCACACAGAGAAAAACAATTATCATATGGTTTCACTTATATATGTGGAACATAAGGAATAACATGGAGGATATTAGAAGAAAGGAAAAAATGAAGGTGGGGGGAAATTAGAGGGGGATACGAACCATGAGAGACTATGGACTCTGGAAAACAAACTGAGGGTTTCAGAGGGGAAGGGAATGGGGGGGGAAGTGTTAGCCTGGTGATGGGTATTAAGGAGGGCACGTATTGCAACGAGTACTGGGTGTTATACGCAAACAATGAATCATGGAACATTACATCAAAAACTAATGAAGTATTGTATAGTGACTAACATAACATAATAAAAAGGAAAATAAAAGATCTAATTGGCTTCAATAAATGATTCATGAATCAGGCAGCACCCCATCTAGCATGTAGAGGCACTCTGAAGACTTGTACACAATGGAAGGTTTATATAGACAGAGGCTGGAGACATGAAAATTATTAGCAAAAGGATTGTTCCAGAGGAGGACATTGGCTAGGGGGAAAAGCAAGGTGTCTTATCATGCAGATGACCTCATGCTTTGGGGGATGGAGAGGACTCAAGTGAGAGACACACTGGCCCTAAGGGAAAGAAAAATTTTCCTAACTGGTTAATGCCACATTTCTGGGGAATTTGAAACTGTAACTAGATGGGGTATTAAGCTCTGGTTTGGAAACTCAGTCTAAGAGAAGCCATTTTTAGCCTGCAGTTTTCATTTTTTAACACAAAGTTGCTAATTTTTCTTAATTCCCTCCTCTCTGCATATTTCACTTGCTGGCTAGGGTACTTTCTTCCTCTGTAAGTCCTATAATTATCTAACTTGCAGTGACAGTTGACTCACAGAGCAGATCATTAACCCTACTCTTGCTCCTTACCTGCTTCTTAGGACTCTGTTCCCTTAGTTCTCTATATCTCTGTAGAGATAATGAGCAATTAAATTTAGAATGGTGAACAAATTTCAAATATATGACTGAAGATGTGTTTAATTAGTGCTGAACATTATTCCTAACTAAATCATCATGTTCTAACTAAATCCAATAGACCAAGAATATCATTACTCCTGTGGTAAATGTGGGGGGAAAAAGAGGGATAAAAACCTTTCCCAAATTCACACATTGAAAACATAGTAGAAATAGGATTGTTAATCTTTACCCAAGCCAATTTTCATTTCATATGCCTTGGTCCTCTTAACTCATCTCTGGAACATCTTTTTATATTGTGTATCCATTAACAAATTATTGTATATATAGCTTTTTTTTTTCTTTCAACTTTTATACTAGACTTAAAATTATAGTAGGGGAGAGAGACTGAATCCTACTGAAAGAAAAGGCACTCGAGTTTTAAATAAAGCACAAATATTATATGACTTCACTTATATATGGGATCTAAAAACTAAAACAAAAACTAATGAGTTAAAAAAAAAAAAAAAGACTCTTCTTTGAGGAACCTCCATGCTGTTTTCCAGAGCGGTTGTACCAGCTTACAGTCCCACCAGCAATGTAGGAGGGTTCCCCTTTCTCCACATCCTCGCCAACATCTGTTGTTTCCTGACTTGTTAACTTTAGCCATTCTGACTGGTGTGAGGTGGTATCTCATTTTGGTTTTGATTTGTGTTTCCCTGATGCCGAGTGGTGGGGAGCACTTTTTCATGTGTCTATTGGCCATCTGGATGTCTTCTTTGCAGAACTGTCTGTTCATATCTTCTTCCCATTTCTATTTTTTTCTTTCTTTTTTTTTAATTTTTTATTTTTTAGAAACATAAATATTTTTATCCCCAGGGGTACAGGTCTGTGAATCACCAGGTTTACACACTTCACAGCACTCACCAAAGCACATACCCTCCCCAATGTCCATAATCGCACCCCCTTCTCCCAAACCCCCTCCCCCCAGCAACCCTCAGTTTGTTTTGTGAGATTAAGAGTCACTTATGGTTTGTCTCCCTCCCAATCCCATCTTGTTTATAGCAGCAATGTCCACAATAGCCAGCATCTGTCATTTACTGACGTGTTGATTTTAGCCATTCTGACTGGTGTGAGGTGATATCTCATTGTGGTTTTGATTTGTGTTTCCCTGATGCCGAGTGATATGGAGCACTTTTTCATGTGTCTGTTGGCCATCTGGATGTCTTCTTTGCAGAAATGTCTGTTCATGTCCTCTGCCCATTTCTTGATTGGATTATTTATTCTTTGGGTGTTGAGTTTGCTAAGTTCTTCATAGATTCTGGACACTAGTCCTTTATCTGATATGTCGTTTGCAAATATCTTCTCCCATTCTGTTAGTTGTCTTTTGATTTTGTTAACTGTTTCCTTTGCTGTGCAAAAGCTTTTGATCTTGATGAAATCCCAATAGTTCATTTTTGCCCTGTCTTCCCTTGCCTTTTGCGTTGTTCCTAGGAAGATGTTGCTGCGGTTGAGGTCGAAGAGGTTGCTGCCTGTGTTCTCCTCAAGGCTTTTGATGAATTCCTTTCTCACATTGAGGTCCTTCATCCATTTTGAGTCTATTTTCGTGTGTGGTGTAAGGAAATGGTCCAATTTCATTTTTCTGCATGTGGGGATATTGAAAAAGAAAGCCAACGTTGGTGGCATCACAATTCCGGACTTCAAGCTCTATTACAAAGCTGTCATCATCAAGACAGCATGGTACTCGCACAAAAACAGACACATAGATCAATGGAACAGAATAGAGAGCCCAGAAATAGACCCTCAACTCTACGGTCAACTAATCTTCGACAAAGCAGGAAAGAATGTCCAGTGGAAAAAAGACAGCCTCTTCAATAAATGGTGCTGGGAAAATTGGACAGCCACATGCAGAAAAATGAAATTGGACCATTTTCTTCTTCTCATTTCTTGATTGTATTATTTGTTCTTTGAGTGTTGAGTTTGATAGGTTCTTTATATATTTTTGATACTGGCCCTTTATCTGGTATGTCACTTGCAAGTATCTTCTCCCATTCTGTCAGTTGTCTTTTGGTTTTGTTGACTGTTTTCTTTGCTGTGCAAAAGCTTTTTATCTCAACAAAGTCCATATAGTTACTTTTTGCCATTGCTTTCTTGCCTTTGGTGATGTTTCTACAAAGAAGTTGTTGTGGCTGAGGTTGAAAGTTTGCTGCCTGTGTTTTCCTCAAGGATTTTGATGGATTCCTGTTGAGGTCTTTCATCCATTTTGAGTCTAATTATTTGCATGGTGTAAGGAAATATCTGGTTTCATTTTTCTGCATGTGGCTGTCCAATTTTTCCAACACCATTTGTTGAAGAGACTGTCTTTTTTTCCACTGGATGTTCTTTCCTGCCTACGCATAGAACAGAGAACAGAGAACATAGAGCATAGAACAGTAACCTCTTCAACATCAGCCACAGCAACTTCTTTCAAGACATGTCTCCAAAGGCAAGGGAAACAAAGGCAGAAATTTGAGGACTTCATCAAGATAAAGCACAGCAAAGAAAACTGTCAATAAAACAAAGAGGCAACCCATGGAATGGGAGGAGATATTGCAAATATGACACTGTAGATAAAGGGCTGATATACAAGATCTATAAAGCACTCCTCAAACTCAACACCCCCCCAAAACCCAAATAATCAATTCAAAAAATGGGCAGAAGACATGAACAGACACTTCTCCAAAGAAGACATACAAATGGCTAACAGGCACGTGAAGAAAAATGTTCCTCATTATTTTGAAGTTCTAGGGAAGAGACAGGGCTAGTGCTTTTGGTATATGTGGTATTTAGAAATATTATATGATTGGCATAGAACATCTAAGAAAAATAATCTGAAGAGGAGGTCCTGGGAGTAAGCTCTGGAGCACTCTAGCTTTTCTAGTTCAAGTTGAAAATGATCCAGCAAGAGAAACAGAAGTACCAGCTACTGAGTAAGGAAGAAAATCAGGTAATTTTTTTAATCAAAAAGCCAAGAAAAGTGTTTCAAGGAGGACAGAGAAGTCAGTTGTGTCGAATGCCACTGAAAATTCAAGTGAGAAGAAACAGAAAAGCTACATTGGATTTTGCAACTTTGGTTTTGGAAGTAGTTGATAATACCAACAAGAGAAGTTTCAGCTAGCTAGAGTAAGATGAGGAGTGAATGTATGAAGAGAAACCACAGATAACTTCATTGACAAGTTTTGCTATGAAGGAGATTTAGAAAATAGAACCATAGGTGTAGGTAATATGGAGTAAAGGGAGTTTTTGTTTGTTTTTGCTTGTTGCTTTTGGGTTTGCTTTGTTTTTATAGTGGGAAATACTAAAACATTTAGGTGTTTGTGGAAATGGTAACATAGGCAGTTTAATATCAGGATTTTAGGCAGGATAAACACAAAAAAACTTTAAATCAGTTTTAAAATAGCTAGCTGGTGGAAGAGAATTCCTGAAGAAGTTCTAAACAGCTGGGTGAACACTTATGGAAGATGCTGTGTAGAGTTCATGCTTCAGGTTGGAGACTGAAATAAAATGATCCATCCATCGAATTCACTCCATCGAATTCCGTGATTCTAGAAGTGAGGCTCATTTGTAAGAGAGCATAGGTAGGACTATGTGTGCAAGCAAAATATATAGTTAAGATAAAGTTCTGCCAAACCTGAGGAAGGCCCAGGCTACTCTTTGCCTAGTAGAAGCATTTGCAGGCCCTCAGTACTCACCCTTTATTCCCACTTACCCAAACTATAGTAGTGGCAAGAGTGTCAGAGGGCCAGATAACTGACTACTGCCACTTGCCCCATGAATTCAGATTAGCTCCCTAGGGCCCTCATTACTCACTCTCCCTCTCTAATGGCCCACCTGCCATATGGGTACCAAGTAGGAAAAGATTAGAAAAAATGATAAAATTCATACAAACTGGCCAGAAGCTCTCCTCATAATCAAAAGAGATAAAGAAAGAAGACAAAGGAAGGAAAAAAAGATGCCCAAAGCCCCTTAACAGGTAATGGCTCAAACCAGAACCCATGTACATCAACACTTAAGCCTTTATCCAAAGCTTAACATAAGGTGGCTTGCTTAACTGCTTTAGACACACAGTTTTCAACTTGTTTCAAACCAGTTTTTCCTGAGACCTGAGTTATTTAAGTATCCTTCATCATTCATCTCTCAAAACAAGGCAGAAGGCAGCAACTCATGTCTCCAAGGAAAAGCTAGACTCAACAGGCCTTCTCAATCTTCTCTATCCTATAGATGCGAGAAACCTTACTAGGCAACTGTTCCAGATCTTTCATTGCAGAGCAGAGGGAACTGAGCCCAGGAAGAAGAAGCAAAAGTACCTTCCCAAATTCACAAAAGAAGGTCATGACTGGGTTGAGAGGAAATATTTAGGAGGTTGAGGAGTTTGTCACTTTATTAATCCATAATCTGTCATCCTCCTTTATCAGATTCAGGACAAAAGTCTGAGATTCCTATGGAATTAAATTGAGAGATGACAGTTTAGCTATCAAGTGGGTAGCTGGATAGGCTTTTTTTTTTTTTTTTTTTTTTTATGGGTGGCAGTGAGTTCAGAGTAGTCTCATTTTCTCTGGTGGGGAATTTCTTAGCTAAATGCCAGGATCTTAAGCTGAAGTTAATTTGAGAGTTCATTTAGCTCATGGCCTCATCTCCAAGCAAGACCAAATATGTAGAAAGCACAGTCTAATTGTGCAGTTCCTCAGAATTTTTTGTATAATGTTAATGTTAGTCACCACACAGTACATCATTAGTTTTTTATGTAGTTTTCCATGATTCGCTGTTTGCGTATAACTTTTCAGAGATGAAGCAAAATCTCTAACTTTCCTTTACATTCTTGTTGGAGAAGAAAATTTTTTTTAAAAGTTTTCATTACCTAAAACACTGATCACCTTGTGTCTCCAAAGATTTACTCAGGGAGACCACGAAGTTTGCAACTAGAGTGAGAAATGAAGAAGTGAGAATATCCTTGATACTCCTTTCTTTCTTCCCACTCTGCAAAAGCATAGCATCCTTTACTTTAAGACACTCTCTTTCCTTAAAACATAGAGCTTCCCTATGACCCTGCAATTGTACTACTGGGTATTTACCCCAAAGATACAGATGTAGTGAAAAGAAGGGCCATCTGTACCCCAATGTTTATAGCAGCAATGGCCACGGTCGCCAAACTATGGAGAGAACCAAGATGCCCTTCAACGGATGAATGGATAAGGAAGATGTGGTCCATATACACTATGGAGTATTATGCCTCCATCAGAAAGGATGAATACCCAACTTTTGTAGCAACAGGGACGGGACTGGAAGAGATTATGCTGAGTGAAATAAGTCAAGCAGAGAGAGTCAATTATCATATGGTTTCACTTATTTGTGTAACAACAAATACCATGGAGGTCAAGGGGAGTTAGGAGAAGGGAGTTAGGGGAAATTGGAAGGGGAGGTGAAGCATGAGAGACTATGGACTCTGAAAAACCAATCTGAGGGTTTTGAAGGGGTGGAGAGTGGGAGGTTGGGGGAACCAGGTGGTGGGTATTAGAGAGGGCACAGATTTCATGGAGCACTGGGTTGGTGCAAAAATAATGAATACTGTTATGCTGAAAATAAAAAATGAAAAAAATTACCCCCCCCCCAAAAAAAAAACACTTTTCTTGGGGGAGAGGTGGTAGTGTGGTGGGGAGTGGAAGGTTTCTCTACCAGGGAATTTCCTTTTTTTGTGTTTCTTTTTTTCTTTTTCCATTTGTTTTTTCATTTATTTATTTTCAGCATAACAGTATCATTATTTTTTCGCCACACCCAGTGCTCCATGCAATCTGTGCCCTCTATAATACCCACCACCTGGTACCCCGACCTCCCACCCCCCACCACCACTTTAAACCCCTCAGATTGTTTTTCAGAGTCCATAGTCTCTCATGATTCACCTCCCCTTCCAATTTACCCCAACCCCCTTCTCTCTAACTCCCCATGTCCTCCATGCTTTTTGTTATGCTCCACAAATAAGTGAAACCATATGATAATTGACTCTTTCTGCTTGACTTATTTCACTCAGCATAATCTCTTCCAGTCCTGTCCATGTTGCTACAAAAGTTGGGTATTCGTCCTTTCTGATGGAGGCATACACTACCAGGGAACTTTCAATCCAGAGAAACTCTATCCCTCAACCTTCCCAGTGGCCTCAGGAAACACTTTTTCCAGCCAAGTTTCCTAGACCATGAATTTGGGATTGAAAAACCAGTAGACAAAGGACAGGCAAAAGGCAGAATAATTAATAGGAAAAATCAGACTATTTGAGTCATTTCCATTCTCCATCTGAGTAACTAAGACTCCTTCTTAAAGAAATGGCTTTTTAGACCAAATTCAATTTTGTTGCAGAACATGCAAGGCAGAAATAGAACGGGAAAAGAAAGAGGTGTATATTCTTTATTGGAATGGGGTTTAATTAAATGCTGAGTTTGAAGCAAAAAAGTGCAGTGTGGCTCATATATTATCCACGCCAAAATATATTTTTAATTGAAAGTATAAAAAGCATATTTTTAATGTAAAAATCAAAGCAATTGTCCATTCTCTTACCACCCTAAAAGCTGTTTTTTTTCTGTTTTTAACTTCATATAAAGCCCTACTGTGCATATTTTCACATAATCTAATGTTTTATAGTAATTGTATATTCTGATCTTTTTACTAAACTATGTGTCATGGATATTTTTTTTCTGACTCTCTGTAATTATTTTCATCATTAGATAATATTGTCTTGTGTTTCTACTGAAATGTAGCAGCTATTCTCCAATTATTAGATCTTTAGGTTTGTCCTAGTGGTAATGTCTTGAAAACAACCCTGGAATATACATTCTCATACATAGTTTTTTTTTTCTCTTCTTGTGAAGCATGTATTTAAGATAATTTCCCAAAAGAGAGATTTTATATTTCATATTGCCGAAAGTATTATACAACATATAATGCTACCAACAATGTAAAAGGGCATATAAGTCTCACCAAATCTTACCAGCACTGGCTATTTTTAGTTTTAAATAGTTTATCTCCACATAAATAAGTGTAGAGTCATATCATCATCTGGTTTTAGTTTGCAAGACTTTGATTATAAGTAGAGTGGAGATTTTTCATCTCTATCATCTAACTGTCTGTCTACCTCTCTATCCTACATGCATAAGATTTCAGGCTATTCCTGCCACCAATTGATTTTTTTTATTTGCCTTTAATTTGTTATGTTAGTCACCATATAGTACATCATTAGTTTTTGATGTATTGTACCATGATTAATTGTTTGTGTGTAACACCCAGAGCTCCATGCAATCCATGTCCTCCTTAACACCCATCAGCACGCTCATCAATCCCCCCATTCTCTTCCCTTCTAAAACTCTCTGTTTGCTTCCCAGAGTCGATAGTCTCTCATGGTTCATTTCCTACTCAGATTTTCCCCCCTTCATTTTCCCCTTCTCCTAATACTCTCCACGCAATTCTTTATGTTCCACAAATAAGTGAAACCATATGATAGTTGACTTTCTCTGTTTGAATTATTTCACTTAGCCTAATCTCCTCCAGTCCCAACCTAGTTGAAGCAAAAGTCCTGGCACCACTTTAATTTTGCCCAAGGAATTATAGCAGCTGCAAGTCAACACAGAATGGGGAAAACTACATACAGAGAGGCCACTAATAAGGCTCTGGAGTCATTGAATGCTAGATGATGACTCCAACGCATAAATACTGTAGGAGGTTATTAAAAAAGGAAATTTTATAAGAATGAGGAGACAAAAGAGTAACAAAACATGTTAGGGAGAAATCTGGGAGACCACCCTGTGCTCAGAATCATGTTTAGAATAAACCAGAAGAATCAATAGACTTTAAAAAAAATTTCTTTTCAGTGTTTTAGAATTCATTGTTTGTGCACCACACCCAGTGCTCCATGCAATACATACCCTCTATAATGTCCATCACCAGGTTCACCCAACCTCCCATGCCCCCCCTTCCAAAATCTTCAGTTTGTTTCTCAGAGTCCACTGTCTCTCACAGTTTGTATCCACCTCTGATTTCCCCCAACTCACTTCTCCTCTCCATCTCCCCATGTCCTCCATGTTATTCCTTTTGCTCCACAAATAAGTGAAACCATATGATAATTGAGTCTCTCTGCTTGACTTATTTCACTCAGCATAATTTCCTCCAGTCCTGTCCATGTTGATACAATAGTTAAGTATTCATCCTTTCTGAAGGAGGCATAACATTCCATTGTATATATGGACCATATCTTCTTTATCCGTTTGTCTGTTGAAGGGCATCTTGGTTCTTTCCACAGTTTGGTGACTGTGGCCATTGCTGCTATGAACATTGGGGTACATATGGCCCTTCTTTTCACTACATCTTTATCTTTTGGATGAATACCCAATAGTGCAATGCAGGGTCATAGGGAAGCTCTATTTTTAATTTCTTAAGGAATCTCCATACTGTTTTCCAAAGTGGCTGCACTAAGCATTCCCACCAGCAGCATAAGAGAGCTCCCCTCTCTCCACATCCTCTCCAGCACATGTTGTTTACTGTCTTGTTAATTTTGGCCATTCTAAAAGTGGAAAAAAGACAGTCTCATTCTAACAGTGTAAAAAAGACAGGAATAAATGGTGCTAGGAAAATTGGACAGCTATGTGTAAAAGAATGAAACTCAACCATTCTCATATACCATACACAAAGATAAATTCAAAATGGATAAAAGACCTCAATGTAAGGCAGGAGTCCATCAGAATCCTAGAGGAGAACATAGGCAGTAACCTCTTCTACATCGACCACAGCAACTTCTTTCAAGATATGTCTCCAAAGGCAAAGGAAAACAAAAGGGAAAATGAACTTTTGGGACATCATCAAGATCAAAAGCTTCTGCACAGTGAAGGAAACAGTCAACAGGAAGAAACTGAGGGTTTTGGAGGGGAAGGGGGTGGGAGGTTGGGTGACCTCGGTGGTGGGTATTATGGAGGGCACATATTGCATGGAGCACTGGGTGTGGTGCATAAACAATGAATTCTGGAACACTGAAAAGAAATTTAAAAAATAAATAAATAAAAATAAAACTAATCATGTAGTATGTGTTGGATAATTGAATTTAAATTTAAAAAATTATTTCAGAGCAAAAAATAAAAAGCATGTTGCCCATAAAGACTTCATGGACCACCAACATGGACCCCCAAGTGCCTGTGTGACCTCACAGTAACCCACACTTCTCATGTAGTTCACCTTGATGGAGCATATTCCTTATTTAAGCAATGAGGAGTTCATGGGATTTCCTTCCCTCCATAAAAATTACCCAGGATGTGAATAGACTCGTGGTAAAGACTGTGTTTTTTTTTTTTTTTTTTTTAAATAATCTCTCTACCATCTTGTCACCACCCACATGATTGAGAACAGCTCAGCATGTAATTGAATGTTCAGTGAAGCTTCCTGGTTTTTTTGTTTTTTTTTTTACTAAAGATGGCCTCTGTCTCCTTGTCTCCCCACACTTCTCCCCCCCCCCAAAAAAAAGTTTTTAAAAATTATTAAATATTTGAATGTTTCTGGCAAAAGAAAAAAAAAACAGGCTTAAACTTTACCCCCTCTTTGTTCACCAGGTCATCCAGAGATAATTGATTATATTTGTGCCATAACTCTGTCCTATACATTATGTTTTACAGCTTTATTCTGCTTCTTTACATGTCTCTCTGCCCCTATTAAATTTTAAGCCCTTTGAGGGCAGGAATCATGTTTCAAGCAACTTTGTATCTTCAGGATCTGGTACAGTGCCCAGCACTTGGATGCTTATTAAATATTTCCTGAATAAATGGGTATTAAAATTCAAAGAAGTAATTACAGAGGAAGTACTTTGGAATGCTGCATGCCAAGAGAATTGAAGTAGTAATGGGGGTTATCCAAAGGGAAACTTCTTGACCTCATAGTTTTTTTATTATACCTTTAAGCTGGAAGTCACATTTTTTTTTTTTAAATTAGAGAGACAGTCTTATTCATCTGAGAGGACAATTGCATTATGTTTCTTTCCAGGGCCAGCATCTTTAATCATGAAAAATGTCACCATCATTACCAAGTTTGTCCTCATAAGATGGTCCAGAAATCCTCAGATCCAGACCATGTTTTTTGCAGTGTTCCTGGTGATTTACCTCTTGACCCTGATGGGAAGCCTGATGATGATCCTGGTGATCAGAAATGATTCTCATCTTAAAACACCCATGTATTTCTTCCTAGGTCACCTGTCTTTTCTAGATCTTTGCCTTTCTTCAGTAACCATGCCCAAGATGTTGCAGAATTTATTAACTCAAAGAAAACCCTTATCTACATGGGGCTGTGTGACCCTGAGCTTCTTTCTCATATTCTCTGGGAGCACAGAGGCCTGCCTGTTGTCTATGGCCTGTGACCACTATGCAGTCATTTGCCACCCTCTCCTCTACAGTGTGGTTATAATACGCCTCTGTGTGTTGGAATGATAATTGTAGCATGGGCAGTGGGGTTCCTAAACTCCTTGCCAAACACTCTTTTAACCTACAGTTTACATTTCTGTGGCCCCAGTGTCATACCTCACTTTTGTTGTGATCTTCCTTCACTCTTCCCTCTGTCCTGCAGTGATCCTACTGCCAACGAAGCCCTTGCTGGGTCATGTGCTTTGTTCGGATTTGTGACACTTCCCCTGATACTCTTCTCTTATTCTAGAATCATCTCTTCCATCCTAGTCATCCATTCTTCTGGGGCTCAAGGCAAAGCCTTCTCTACCTGTTCTTCCCACCTCACTGTGGTGCTTTTGTATTATGCCACAGCCTTATTCAGATACATAACCCTCCTCTCAGGCTCCAAGTTGGAACAAGTGGTCTCTGTTCCATACAATGTGATCACATCTTTGCTGAACTCCCTCATCTACAGCCTCAAGAACCAGGAGGTGAAAGCAGCTCTACATAAAATGTTTAAGCAATAACTGTGTCTCTCTTTATATAAAAGATTCATACTGTATTTGGTTTGAAGACAATGAAAAAATGGGTGATGAAATATATTGATAATGGCTAACCTGATCACTTCAAAAATTTTTTCATTTGATGAAATAACCTCTTGGGTCTTGGTAATAGAGATTTAAGTGTGTGATTGCTTATTTTATTGTATTTGGCAAGAAAATTTAGTGAAGACTGAGAAATAAGTATTAGGATGGAGTAGTGTAGACAGACTAGGTCCAAATCTGTTTGTTTTGTTAAAGAGTTTTAGTATTATAGAGCTCAAAGTCGTGCATGTGTGTGTGTGTGTATGTGTGTGTGTTTAAAGATAAGAGTGTGAAACACATTTTAAAGTGGAAACTAGTTGCTAATTAAAGATGATATTGAATGAAGCTTTTTGTCCACCTAACCCGGAGTAATCTAAAAGATTGATATGCCTAGTTGCCAGAAAGCAAAGATAGAGATTGATGAGGACCTGCCCTAGACCATTCAAAAGAAAAAAAATTGTTCAGGTTTGCTGGTGGTGACCAATGTCTGGAATGAGATCAAGATGTTTGGCAACTAGAATAGAGAGACCTTGTTGGAATTCAAACTGGTAAATGTCTATGCTGCTCAAAATGATGTTTTCACTCAACCCTGAGGATATCAAGCCAGTTAATTCATTCAGTATCTGATGGTCTCACTCAGCCAAACCCGATCTGAGTCTACTTCTCATTGTTCCTTTGACATATATTCAAGCAAATAAACTATCTTCTTGTCACAAAAGATTCATGGGGTGGAGGGCTCACAACCCAAAGTGCAGGCTGACTCATATGACCTCTTTAATGAAATGTTTAATATGAAACATTGTGTTTCTGCCCTTATAAGAATCAACCAAAACTAAGGTGAGTTTTTTTTTTTTGGCATTTTCTTAACTTCTTACAAATCAAAATAACAAATATTGTTGGTTTGTTTCACATTTTCATTATTAACTTTTAATCTTAAATATATAATAAATTCTATAAAAATTAGGAGAAATGTATAGCAGATGAACAAGAGAAGTATTTTATAATTTTTAGAGATGTAAATATGTAAAAATCATTTTTAAGAAAAATATACTTCAAAATGAAGTATATTATGGATAATGGTTTATATCAATAATTATTACCCCTTGCATCAGTTATTCTAAAGATTGATATAATCTGATTTTGTCAAGGAAAACAGTGTTTAGTACAGAGCTTATGTAGTCTACCAGGTACCTCATGTGGAACACGGTTCTCCTTAAGTGATCTAAATTTGAGATATGGTAGGAATAGAATGAACATGACTTAATGACTTTTTAAATAAAGAAATAGTTAGTAATAACATCATTGTGCTCCCCCACCCTGACTTTTTAAATATTCTTAAGAGAAACTTTCCAAAGTGTACATATTTGGATATAGTTTATGGGCATAACAGGAAGGGCATCCTTATCCAGTTCAAACCCTAATAAAAGATAAAGTGAAGTCACATAAACTGATGTAAACATGATGCAACCATTCTCTTCCTGGCCTGCATCTTTGAGAGATGGATTCACAGACCAATCTATGCTCAATCTCCCTTCCCTTAGAAGACTGAGATAGTTATTGGCATTCATGTACATGTGTGCTTGCCTCCTGCTCCTTTATTTTCAATTCTTACTGCAGACCCTTATAGATCCATAGTGGAATAAAATCCAGAGTGGACTTCTCCACTCACCTCCCATATATACTTTATATGTATGAATTGTGTTGGTGAAAGCATGGCTTACACTCAAGCTGTAATCCCTTATCTTCTCACATTTCCACTCCTATCTTTGTGCTATAAGTACTTTATGATCTTGATTTATATTACCCATACGCTTGCATAAATATTTGCATTAATTTACAGCCAAACCAACAGAATATTATAGTGTCTGACAATGTTTATTTGCCAGGCCTGAGAACATTTTTTAAATTATATTTTAATCTTTATCAATTTGTTGGCATAAAATGCTACTTCTTTCATATATTTGCATTTATTTTTCATCATAAATAATATTTAACATTTCTCAAACAATTGTTAAACATTGGTATTTCCTCTTTTTTATTATTAGCATACCATTTTTCTGTTTGTTACTGCATTCATAGTATTTTTTTATTTGAATGGTGTATTTAAATAAGTTCAGATTGAACTCATTATTTAAGCTAATGGCACCATAATTCATCCAAAACCTGAGAATCATCTTTTGATTCCTTTTTTCTCTTTCTCCTCAACACATAAACAGATCCCATTTGTTCTGTTTTCAAATATATCCTGAATCTGGACACATCTCATCACCTCCACCTCTACCAACCTAGCTTAAGCCATCATTTTCTCCCACCTAGATTCAGGACTGGTATTCAAAATAGTTAATAACCAGAAGGTAAGAGTACAGAACAATTAACATGGATTCCCAACAGATAAAAATGGATTTTGGTTTTGTTGTCTGTCATGAATACTAGCTGAATATTAGCTAGTAATAAGGCAATAACTTCCTAACTAGTCTCACTGCTTCTATTACTGTCCCTTAAAGCTACAAAGAAACCAGACAGATCAACTTTTTAGAAAAATCATAAAACAGATTATATCATTCCCATTAGAGGTAAAGAAGAAAAATCTATAGCTTCCTACCACATTTAAAATTCACACTTCCTTGATCTACAAGACTTACCAAATTTGGCTTTTGTGGGCTTGGTGACCTAATTTCTCTCATTTCTCCCTCCTTTACTATACTCCAATCACACTGACCCTCTTACTGTTTCTCAAAGACTCCAGATTTCTCCCCATCCAAGAGTTTTGCACTTGCTCTTTCCTCTACTGACACATTTTTCTCTGTATATTCACACGGCTTATTCCTTCTCTTTATGTAGGTCTTCCTCAAGAGTATTCTTCTCACAGAATTATTTCCTGAATACGCTATATTAAATATTCTACCCTCCCCCATTCTACCATGCATCACCAACTAACAATATTTATGTACATTTGTATTTACATTCTGTCCTCCCCAATATAATGTAAGCACCTTGAGAGCAGAGATTTCATTTGTACTTTATGCATCTGAAACAATATCTACCACATAGGAGACAATCAAAACTACTTCATGGGATTTCCATGACTAACTGTATGGAGTAACTGATGCCAGCTTTGTCCTTCTACCCATAAATAACAAGAAAAATGAACAAAATATCCGGGGGAAAAAAAAGATCCCTTACTGGAAAACAGAAAGCTTAGGACTTTGAGTCCTGAGATACAGGAAACAGATAAGGTGAGTCCTACCTTTCCCACTGGAGGCACTTTTTAAACCATGATACAAGAGAAGAAAAAAAAAAAAACAGACAATGGCAGTGTTGCTGAGTTTAGGAGACACAGATTGAGTTCAAGAAGAACAAAGAGTGGGATTTGTGGGGTAGAGCTAGAAAGAAGAGATACATAGATGAAGAATTCCAGAAATTTGAATATAAATCTCCATGAGCCTTTGTTTCATATCATGCTGTGCATGAATCATTAATGAAATTGAAGTAGGTGAAGTAAGCACCACTACTGCAGGAGGCTGTGAAAACAACTCTAGTAGGAGATTCCACATGACTGAGAGCTACTAAGTAATGACCATCCAGAGTCCAAGAACCACATCAAACACTTGAGAATATAAGGGCCCATAAAAAGGTCACACTTTAGAAGTAGGGTTCTCCTAGTCTGCACAAGAATTAATACTAATTCTTCCCAAACTCTTCTAAGAAGCAGAACAAGAGGGAACACTTCCTATCTGATTTTATTAGGCCAGTATTACCTTGATACCAAAACCAGACAAAGACATCACAAGAAAACTGCAGACACCTAGGGAAAATGCTTAGGTAATGTTAAACTTAATGGTGAAAGATTAAATACTTTGCCTCTAAAATAAAGAACAAGAAAAGAATGTCCATTCTTGCCACATTTATTCAACATTGTCCTGGAGGGTTTGGCTGAGATTACTATGCAAGAATAAGGAATAAAAGGAATCCAGAAAGGAAAGGAGGAAGTAAAACTATGTTCATTTCCAGATGACATAATGATGTACATAGAAAAACTTAAGGGGGGTTGTATGGGTGGCTCAGTTGGTTAAGTGTTCTACTCTTGATTGCAGTTCAGGTCATGATCTCAGGGTCCCACATCTGGTTCTATGCTCCATGCATAGTCTGCTTAAGATTGTTTGTCCCTCTCCCCCTCCCCCTGCTTGCTTGCTTTCTCTCTAAAATCATCCTAATCATCATTGCCACTATCATCATCATCATCATCATCATCCCTGGACCTGGAGATCATGGCCTGGGCAAAGGCAGACGCTTAACCATCTGAGACATCCAAGTGTCCCTCAGTCACTTTCCTTCAAATACTTGTACTTTTTAATCTAGCAATACTAAATTTAATATAGCCATATCAAATTTATTTTGTGAAAAGTTAGTTTATGTATTAATAAACAAATAAGTAAATTGTAATGCTATATGTAATACTTCTAAACCTGATATCCCTAAACAAAGTGAATTGATATTTACATGTTTATGCTATGTTTATGCAATGTGATTACTTGTAGTCATCCATTATCAACTGGTGCCCTACAGCTTATAAGAAAGGTATCCATCACTAATGGAAACCACTCTTCCTCCTAATCTTATCCTATTGAGGAAGAATTCCAGACTCCTTCTAAAGTAAGGCCTTAATAAAAGGTTGTTTTCTTGATGGCTCAAAAAAAAAAAAATCACTTCTTCTCCCCAACTTTTTCTTAACTATGCACAGTCCAGAGATGACATGTTTAGTAAACTCTAGAAAATGAGGACTGAAATATAATGTCTCTTACATCCCAGTATCAGTAGAAAAATTCATATTGGTTGTAGAAGTCACTAGCAACATGAGAGAAAAGGAAAGGTGGATACAGAATTCGGAATGTTGTGGAATGAAAAGTAAAAATGCTTGGCAGGTAATATAGTGAAGTTAGACTTGCAGTAGAAGTGGCTGTGGGAGAAGTAGAGTAGTAAGTAATGAGATGTAAAATCAGTTCACCCCCAGTGAAAAATGAGGGTCAACTGGATACTTTTAAATATGAGGCATATTTTAATATGTTTGTATTCTTAGTACAAATGAGTAATAGAAAGAAACTGATGATAGGGTGGCTCAGTTGGTTGAGCAACCAACTCTTGATTTTGGCTCAGGTCATGATCTCAGGGTCCTGGGATCGAGCCCCATGTCAGGCTCTGAGTTCAGTGTGGAGTCTGCTTGTCCCTCTCCCACTACTCCTCCCCCAGTTTGCATCCACTCCCTCTATATATATCTCAAATAAATAAATAATCTTAAAAAAGGAAAGAGAAAGAAAGAAAGAGAAAGAAACAAATGACAAAAACAGATAATTGGCATAGTTGAAGGAGAAGAACCCAGAGGCTCAGGATGAAATGGGTGTTAAAATACACATACAGGTGTTAGTCTTGGATCCAAGGCAGATACATCTACTAAAGAAAGGTCAGAGAAATACATTTGTAAATGGGAAATCAAGAAAATTAAGAGTTCCTGCCTCATAGCTCTAATTGCTCTTGCAAGGCCATGTGAGGAGAATGTGATGGAAAAAAACATTACACATCTGAAGACAATAGAGTTTGGAATATATCCAAAAGAGAAAAGGGAAAGTTAGACTTTACATGAGTATGTAGGGGTGTATGTGTGTGTCTGTGTGTGTATATGTGTGTGTCTGTGTGTGTATATGTGTGTGTCTGTGTGTGTATATGTGTGTGTATGTGTGTGTGCGTGCATGCTAGCAGGCACACTCATGCCTCTCTGTGCACCTACTCATATAGCTAAGGTTGAGAAAACCTAAACTGAATTTTATTTGTCAGATTCTGCATCATGCCTTGTGCTCCTCCTGGAAATGTTTCTGTACCCTTACATCCAAATTACAGCCAACCTTTCAAAGTCAGCACAAGATCTCAAATGACTCTGATACTGCCCCATGGGCAGTGAACAGGTTCCCTGGTGTATTTCCTCATGTTCACCTCCCAGGGTTATCTTGGCAAAGAGATAGCCAAAGAAAATCGGGCTGGAGAAATATAAGACTCCTACATACTGGTCAGGAGCTTTTCTCAGGACTCAGGTAGGTTACTACAGAAAGACTGACAGGAACTGGTGGCTTTTAGCAAGGCCCAGAAAGTCCCAGTGCAGAGAATGCCAGCCCTTTAGGTGTCTGATCCTAGAAAATATCAGGTTATAAAATTGACTTTGCCCAAGACCTAGATAAAGCACTGTCTCGTCCCACTTGCCTAACTGTGTGAAATCCCAATTTTCATAGGTTTGCATAAGTGGGAGGAATCCTGACCTCATGGTATTGAAAAAGAAGCAAAATCAAGCATAAGAGAAATATCTTGTCTAAAGTAAATAAGTAGACCAATTTATTCCCCCCTGGGTGTAGAATCTTGTGAGATGTTGATTTATGTGCACTTCTGTTCATATGGGATCTGTCTCCTCTATTCATGTTCCTGGTTCCTGACACTAAAGCAGGCCTTCTTTTGGCATGGAGGAGCTGTCAAGGGGGCATTTAGATGGAAAACAGGACGGCATTCTCCCACATGGGTGTTATATGTAAACAATGAATCTTATAGCACTATATCAAAAACTAATGATGTATGGTGACTAACATAATACAATTTAAAAAAAATGGCAGGAGTAAAGGAAACAGAAGGAGTCCTTCTCCTTCCCTCTTACCTTTCACTAGAGTTCCAAGATCTTATGGCTTTAGGGATAGCAAGAGATCATTAAGCTATATTCCTTGTCTCTAAACAAGAATAATGGGCAGAGAGGACAGACTGGTAGTTCAGTCTCTTAGAAAGTTTCAGAGGTAGATTTCTACCAATAATGCCATTGCTATGATTAAAAAGTTTTATGATTGAGAAGTTTTCTTGATCTTAATACCAATGCCACTAGCCATTAATATTCCCAAAAAAGGGCAAGGCTCACCCACTTCTTTCTATCCCTTCTTTTAGTAGTCAGTTCCTTTCCATGAAAGCTCCTCAGAATGGTTTCTTCAGAAATTTGTCTTTAACTACTGAAAAACCTTTTTAATAAGTTCATGTCAACCACATGAGACAGATCAAATTGTTCCATTTTGAACATGTGAAAAATTGTCCTTCAGAAGGGTTAAATGACTTGCTCAAGTTCACATAGCTCTCAGGTCCAGCTTTTTAATTTTAAGCATAGTGCTATATTTAAGACACAGCTATATAGTCCTCTAAGCATATTTTAAATGACTCAAAAAATATGTCAAGAGTACTTTAAATGACTCAAAAAATATGTCATCCCTCTGCTGGCTGTGTTGTGTTGGAAAGAGCACAAGACTAAGAACAGAGTGTTCTGTTTAATTCTTGTTCTGCTGATAAATTGCAAAGCAGAGAAAGTCACCTCATCTTTGTGAGCCTTCATATCCCTACTCTGAGATGCTATGAGAACTTGACCTCCTGGGCTTGAGGACAGAGAAAGCTTTCCTGGGGCATGTCCACCCATTCCCACAAACATTTCTCCAGCTTTGCCAGTACGGACTTGAATAGGCAGGGTACCCCTGAAGGATCTTGAAATGTTTGGAAAGTCCCATACAACCCCTACTAGCATTTTCCAAGTCCCTTTCCACATCTTTATCCAAAACTCAGACTGTCTACAATAGATAGTCAGTTCTGTAGTTTTTGGCTTTGTAATCCAAACCTAAATATAAAAAGACTTGCAACTAAATGTCTGTTTTCTGGAACAGTTGCATTTGAAGCATGCTGTTTATTTGTTTTCATAAGCATACTCTCAAGGGTCAAATAATGTAATTTGATTTAGGTTCCCAGATGTTTGCTATATTCACTGACAAAATTAATGAGATCAGTTAGGAAGGGCCAAGGGGCAGAAATCTTTAACATTACTGTTAATAGTTGCCTAGAGCTGTTCTAACAAAGTACCAAACACTGGCTTAAAACAATAGAATTTTATTGTCTCACAGTTCTAGAGGCTGTTACTCTGAAATCAAGGTGTCAGTAGGACTACTTCCTCCTGAAACTCTTCCTCGCTTATGGTGGTGGCTGTTAATCATTGGCATTCCTTGGCTTGCAGCTGCATCACTCCAATCTGTGCTTGTTTTGTCACATGACTGTCTTCCCTTTGTGTGTGTGTTTTCACATGGTGCTCTCCTCTTTCTTGGAGAGGAAGGGATACAGTTCAACCCATAGCAGTCACAACTGGAAACACTCAACTTGTTTACTTTTTATATTTTTAAGCTGAAAGGAGTATTTCTTGAAAAGTTTTAGGGTGTGGGAGTGATATTCTGATTATTAGAAACTACTCGGATTCTGTAATACAGTTGATTCCTTTCTAGGAATGGAATTTATAAACGACCATGAACAACTTCACTTTCTTCACTGAGTTCATCCTCCTTGGGCTGTCTGCTAACTACCACATCCAGACTCTGCTCTTTGTGCTGTTCCTGGGCATTTACCTCCTGACCCTGATGGGGAATCTGGTGATGATCCTGGTGATCAGAGGGGATTCTCACCTCCACATCCCCATGTATTTTTTTCCTTGGACACCTGTCCTTCCTAGATATCTGCTTCTCTTCAGTTACTATGCCCAAAATGCTACAGAACTTCCTATCTCAGAAGAAAAGCATCTCAGTGTGGGGCTGTATCACCCAGAGTTTCTTTTTTCTTCTCTCTGGGTGTGCTGAAGCCAGTCTTCTCTCTGCCATGGCCTATGACCGCTATGCTGCCATCTGCCATCCCCTGCTCTACACCATGGTCATGAACAAGCCTCTCTGCATGGTAATGGTTAGTGCAGCATGGGTAATGGGTTTTCTGAACTCACTAGTAAATAATCTTTTCGTCCACAAGTTACGTTTCTGTGGGTCCAACATTATCTCCCATTTCTGTTGTGAGCTACCCTCACTCTTCCCTCTGTCATGTACTGATCCCACTGCCAACAAATTCCTTCTGTCAGGGTCCAGTGCATTTCTGGGACTGCTGACACTTCCCCTGATCCTCTTTTCTTACTCCAAAATCATTTCTGCCATTCTGAACATCCGCTCCTCTGAGGGCCAAGCCAAAGCCTTCTCTACCTGCTCCTCCCACCTCACTGTGGTGCTCTTGTTCTATGGGACAGCTCTATTCAGGTACATCAGCCCTGCCTCAGGCTCAGTGTTGGAACGAGTGGTCTCCATTCAGTATAGTGTGATCACATCCTTGCTGAACCCCCTCATCTACAGCCTCAAGAACCAGAAGGTGAAAGCAGCTCTGCAGAGGATGCTGAGGCAGTGAATGTGCTCCTCAGATGGGGGGGGAGGGGTTCTATGTGTAGTATTCAGTCAGAGAATGGGGAAGATAGATCTTCAGAAATACCTTGAGAGGATAAAACATTTGAGGTCAGTGGTTCTCAAACTGTCATCTACAAACCAGCAGAATCAACATTATCTGTGAGCTGGCAAGAAAGGCAGATTCTTGGGCCCAATCACTAATCTACTGAATCAACAGTAGAGCTCACAACCTATGTTTCAATTAGTCAGCCAGGTGAGTGTGAGAAAAAATGTTCTAGGGCAACTAATGTTTGATAAAACTGTGTTTGGTGAAAGATACAGTTCTGACATCTCAAAATGAAGAATCTCTTAAATGAGAGAGTTGATCTGTCAGGTAGTCAAGATGAGAATATTTGACTGTGTGATATGATCACATCCTCTGCAAGACTGTAAAAGAGAAAAATAAAAACCTACATTATTTTAAGACATTGAAAAGAGGGAAAGTGCTGGACTGTCTACTGAAGGCTGACCAGCCCATTCCTCCTATTGCCATTTGGAAGCTAAAAGATTCTCAGGAAGCCAGCACGGCATGAAGCCAAGGGACAGACGTTCCAGAACAGTGGCTCCCAAGCTTCCTTCACCTTACCTGAGAGCACTTGAGGCCATCAAACAGCCAGTGTGCCTGGGTAGTGGTCACTAGTTTGTCTTCGGAAGTAAAGATAGCCTGAGGCTAATGGCAGGAGTAACAGACAGGATGAGATAGCAGTTCCTGTGCAAGCACTTTCTCTAAGAGCCTCTGCTTCCTCACCTGGTTGCCTGGGCTATGCTGTCAGGAGCCCGGGGGCTGAGTTCTTGCTTCTGTATGTTTTGTCACAAGACTACTTTTATTTTTATCTTTCACCTAAGAAATAGAGCATTCCCAGAACCTTAGAAGCTCCATATGTAGCCCCATCATCTCACCCTTTTTCTCTCTCCAGGTGTAACCCCTGTACTGAATTGCACAATACTCATTCCACTGCTTTTATCCCTAAATAATTTTTTTAGTTTTACCTGTTCTTGAAATTTGTATGAGTAGAATCATACTGTAAGCTTTTTTCTATGACTTGCTTCTTTCACTTAACATTATTTATTCTGTGTTTTTAGGTATGTCTTTGTAAGCAGCACAGGGCTGCATTTTGATTATTTTATTCGGTCTCTTTAATTGTTGATTAAAAGAGTTTAATCAACAATTATTACACTAATTATTCATGTGTTCAGATCCATTTCTTTCTTTTTTTTCTTTTCAACATAACAGAATTCACTGTTTATGCACCACACCCCACCCAATGCCCCATGCAATACGTACCCTCCATAATACCCTCCACCTTGCTCCTGCACCCTCCCACCCCCCAGCCCTTCAAAACCCTCAGATTCTTTTTCAGAGTCCATAGTCTCTCATGATTCACCTCCCCCTTGCAATTTCCCTCAACTCCCTTCTCTCCATCTCCCCATGTCCTCCATGTTATTTGTTATGCTCCACAAATAAGTGAAACCATATGATAATTGACTCTCTCTGCTTGACTTATTTCACTCAGCATAATCTCTTCCAGTCCCGTCCATGTTGCTACAAAAGTTGGGTATTCATCCTTTCTGATGGAGGCATAATATTCCATAGTGTATATGGACCACATCTTCCTTATCTATTCGTCTGTTGAAGGGCATCTTGGTTCTTTCCACAGTTTGGTGACCATGGCCATTGCTGCTATAAACATTGGGGTATAGATGGCCCTTCTCACTACATCTGTATCTTTGGGGTAAATACCCAGGAGTGCAACTGCAGGGTCATAGGGAAGCTCTATTTTTAATTTCTTAAGCAATCTCCACACTGTTCTCCAAAGTGGCTGCACCAACTTGCATTCCCACCAACAGTGTAGGAGGGTTCCCCTTTCTCCACATCCTATCCAACACATGTTGTTTCCTGTCTTGCTAATTTTGGCCATTCTAACTGGTGTAAGCTGGTATCTCAATGTGGTTTTAATTTGAATCTCCCTAATGGCTAGTGATGATGAACATTTTTTCATGTGTCTGATAGCCATTTGTATGTCTTCATTGGAGAAGTGTCTGTTCATGTCTTCTGCCCATTTTTTGACATGATTATCTGTTTTGTGTGTGTTGAGTTTGAGAAGTTCTTTATAGATCCTGGATATCAACCTTTTGTCTGTACTGTCATTTGCAAATATCTTCTCCCATTCTGTGGGTTTCCTCTTTGTTTTCTTGACTGTTTCCTTGGCTGTGCAGAAGCTTTTGATCTTGATGAAGTCCCAAAAGTTCATCTTTGCTTTTGTTTCCTTTGCTGTTGGAGACATTTCTTGAAAGAAGTTGCTGTGGCTGATATTGAGGAGGTTACTGCCTATGTTCTCCTCTATATTCTGACGGATTCCTGTCTCACGTTGAGTTCTTTTATCCATTTTGAGTTTATCTTTGTGTACGGTGTAAGAGAATGGTCGAGTTTCATTTTTCTACATATAACTGTCCAGTTTTCCCAGCACCATTTATTGAAGAAACTGTCTTTTTTCCACTGTATATTTTTTCCTGCTTTGTCAAAGATTATTTGACCATAGAGTTGAGGGTCCATATCTGGGTTCTCTACTGTGTTCCACTGGTCTATGTGTCTGTTTTTATGTTAGTACCATGCTGTCTTGATGATCACAGCTTTGTAGTAAAGCTTGAAATCAGGTAATGTGATACCCCCAGTTTTGTTTTTCTTTTTCAACATTTCCATAGCGATTCAGGGTCTCTTCTGATTCCATACAAATTTTAGGATTATTTGCTCCAGCTCTTTGAAAAATACCCGTGGAATTTTGATCGGAATGGCATTAAAGGTATAGATTGCTCTAGGCAGTATAGACATTTTAACAATGTTTATTCTTCCGTTCAGATCCATTTCTATGTGCCCCATAGAACTGTAACTTCCTTCCTCTTATTTCTCACTAATTTTCCCTTTCCATTTTTTCCTCTGCTTATCTGTTTTTTTTAAGATTTTACTTATTCTTTATTTACCTGAGAGAGAGTGAAAAAGAGAGAGAGAGAGGAAGAGAGAGAGAGAACTTGCACGCGCACAAGCAGGGGAAGTGGCAGGCAGAGAGAAAAAGAAAAGCAGGCTTTCTGCTGAGCAAAGTGCCTGATAAGGGATTCAATCCCAGGACCCTAGGATCGTGACCTGAGCCAAAGGCAGATTTTTAACCAACTGAGTAACCCAGGCATTCTTGCTTGTCTATTTTTGATGCTATCCTAAAGTTAGTACATTTCTAACTAAAGTTTCCATCTAATTATCTAAAGTTATTATCTTTATCCTCTTCCAAAACAATATAAAGATCATAAAATACTTTAAGAAACAACATCCCAAATTTATATGCCACTTAAATCCAGTATTTTAGTTCTTTCCTTTTCCCCCACAAATTAGACATTATCATTACTATATTATTTAATCAATCAATTTTTAGATTTACCCAGGTGAGACATTGGCTCATCATGTCTTTTTTAAAAAAATAATATGGTTGTTATTTATATAGTATTTACAGTATGCTGAGGAAACTTGATTTATGGAAAGTATATTTATGAAGGTATAATTATAGACAAAATGCAAGATTATATATAGCATTATAATGATATTTCATAACTTATAGGACAAATACAGAAAATTTCAAATGTTTTGTATTTTCCCTATACATTCTATAGATCACTATACTTTACTAAATTACAGAAAACTTTGTATTACAGTGTAAAATTAGAGGTTATTTATATCAATATTGCCCTTGCATGCCAACAAAACATCTTATAATAGAATTACCAACTACAAATATTGAATTCTCTGATAAAATTTATCATGACTTTGAGGATTGTTTTATTAAACTATAGCACTTGGGATCTTTTATTAAACCATAATACTTGGAATCTTTTATAGAAGGGACTGAAAATATTTTACAAATATTGAATATCATTTTGAGTATCAGTAACAAATTACACATTAATAATTGATTCCATTGGTGTACCCACCAGCCCACTTGCTCTTGAAACCTTAATGAAATGCAGGCAAGTTTACCATGTCTTTTTGCATCTTTCATTGTGATCATTTTCTCATGTCCATATCTGATCCTTTAGAATTCTCTGTGTCAGTCTTTTTGTGATGAATTGTTTTTGTTTGCATGAAAATTACTTTATTTCTTGGAAGGTAATTTTTCTGGCCATGAAACTCTAAATTGTAGCCTAAGTTAAGTTCTATTTTCGTAGAAAGGTTATCTATTTCCTTCAGTTACCTTTGAGTTAGCCCCACTTTAAATTAAATTCTCTGCTTGAGGTGTTTCAGACCACACACACAGACAGCATGAACTCAGACTTCACACTTGTCTGAGCACCAGCTGTAGTTATGAATTTGCAGGAAATATCCCTTTCCCTCTTTACCCAACTCCAATGTCAAAAGGGCCAATTTTCTCATGGCTCCATCCCCATGGCAGATTATTTCTTATTTATGTTCACACTGATATTTTAGCCCCTTATTTCTAACAATTATATAATTCTTGCTATGTACCAGGCATTCTAAGAACTTTATGTATATTAACTAATTTAATGCTCTGAACAACTCTATGAGACAGATACTATTATTTTCATAGATACTGTTATTTTCCTCATCTTACAAACTTAGAAACTTATACACCAAGAGGAAAAGTGACTTTCCCAAAGTGAGTGGGAGAGCTGGGATTTAAACCCAGGTAGTTTAGGTACAGAGTCCATGCTCACATGCTAGGCAATGTTGCTTCTAGGATTTATTCCAATGAATGTTTGTCAAATTTACTATTGGAGTTCTCTTACTGGAATTATTTCTATTAGGATTCTCCTATTAAACTCCCTAGCCTCGCTGGTTTCTAGATTTAACTCTTACTCTCTGTATCAAGCTGGTTAGAGTACTTGTTTAACTCCTAGGATTTCTTTTTTCACTTCATTTGTGAGCTCTGAAGAGCCAAAACTGTCATCTTGATAACCCATTAAGTTTTTTAAATTTAGTATGTTAATTATTCAAGCAAAGAATACTGTGAGACAATTAATCAGTTATAATGGTCAGAAGTAGAAGTCACCTCCTTAGTCAACAGATCTTGATAACTTTCGTGTCCACCAGGCCAACCCAATTTCTGATCCAAGCCTCTCCTAATTTCCAAACTTGCTATCAACATCTTGAGTATTTTATGCTTTATTAAGATATATCATTGTGTTTTCAAAAAGTTTTTTTCAATATAATGTAGAAGTTAATAACTGCATTATATTGAGACATGATGCTCATAATAATGATTTAAAAAATAAAGAATGGGGTTGCCTGGGTGGCTCAGTTGGTTAAGTGGCTGCCTTTGTTTGGCTCAGGTCATGATCTCAGGGTCCTGGGATGAAGCCCTGCATCAGGCTCCGTGCTGGGTGGAAAGCCTGCTTCTCCCTCTCCTACTCTCTTGCTTGTGTTTCATCTCTCACTATTTCTCTGTCAAATAAATAAATAAATAAAATCTTCTTTGAAGAATAATGGTGGAATTTTGATCGTAATAGCATTAAAAGTATAGATTGCTCTAGGCAGTATAGACATTTTAACAATCTATACTTTTAATGCTATTACGATCAAAATTCCACCGGTATTCTTCAAAGAGCTGGAGCAAATAATCCTAAAATTTGTATGGAATTAGAAGAGACCCCGAATCGCTAAGGAAATATTGAAAAACAAAAATAAAACTGGGGGCATCACGTTACCTGATTTCAAGCTTTACTACAAAGCTGTGATCACCAAAACAGCATGGTACTGGCATAAAAACAGACACATAGACCAGTGGAACAGAGTAGAGAGCCCAGATATGGACCCTCAACTCTATGGTCAAATAATCTTCGACAAAACAGGAAAAAATATACAGTGGAAAAAAGACAGTCTCTTCAATAAATGGTGCAGGGAAAACTGGGCAGCTATATGTAGAAGAATGAAAGTCGACCATTCTCTTACACCATACACAAAGATAAACTCAAAATGGATAAAAGACCTCAATGTGAGACAGGAATCCATCATAATCCTAGAGGAGAATATAGGGAGTAATCTCTTCGATATCAGCCACAGCAACTTCTTTCAAGATATGTCTCCAAAGGCAAAGGAAACAAAAGCAAAGATGAACTTTTGGGACTTCATCAAGATCAAAAGCTTCTGCACAGCCAAGGAAACAGTCAAGAAAACAAAGAGGAAACCCACAGAATGGGAGAAGATATTTGCATATGACAGTACAGACAAAAGGTTGATATCAAGGATCTATAAAGAACTTCTCAAACTTAACACACACAAAACAGACAATCATATCAAAAAATGGGCAGAAGATATGGACAGATACTTCTCCAAAGAAGACATACAAATGGCTATCAGACACATGAAAAAATGTTCATCATCACTAGCCATCAGGGATATTCTAATTAAAACCACATTGAGATATCACCTTACACCAGTTAGAAGGGCCAAAATTAGCAAGACAGGAAACAACATGTGTTGGAGAGGATGTGGAGAAAGGGGATCCCTCTTCCACTGTTGGTGGGAATGCAAGTTGGTGCAGCCACTTTGGAGAACAGTGTGGAGATTTCTCAAGAAATTAAAAATAGAACTTCCAGGCACCTGGGTGGCTCAGTGGGTTAAGCCGCTGCCTTCGGCTCAGGTCATGATCTCAGGGTCCTGGGATAGAGTCCCGCATCGGGCTCTTTGCTCAGCAGGGAGCCTGCTTCCTCCTCTCTCTCTCTCTCTCTGCCTGTGTCTCTGCCTACTTGTGATCTCTCTCTGTCAAATAAATAAATAAAATCTTTGAAAAAAAAAATAGAACTTCCCTATGACCCTGCCATTGCACTACTGGGTATTCACCCCAAAGATACAGATGTAGTGAAAAGAAGGGCCATCTGTACCCCAATGTTCATAGCAGCAATGGCCATGGTCGCCAAACTGTGGAAAGAACCAAGATGCCCTTCAACGGATGAATGGATAAGGAAGATGTGGTCCATATACACTATGGAGTATTGTGCCTCCATCAGAAAGGACGAATACCCAACTTTTGTAGCAACATGGACGGGACTGGAAGAGATTATGCTGAGTGAAATCAGTCAAGCAGAGAGAGTCAATTATCATATGGTTTCACTTATTTGTGGAGCATAACAAATAGTATGGAGGACATGGGGAGTTAGAGAGAAGGGGGTTGGGGTAAATTGGAAGGGGAGGTGAATCATGAGAGACTAGGGACTCTGAAAAACAATCTGAGGGGTTTGAAGTGGCGGGGGGGTGGGAGGTCGGGGTACCAGGTGGTGGGTATTATAGAGGGCACAGATTGCATGGAGCACTGGGTGTGGTGAAAAAATAATGATACTGTTATGCTGAAAATAAATAAATGGAAAAAAATCTTTTCTAAAAAAGTTAAAAAAAAAAACACAAAAATGTACTTTGGAGTAAGCTCCTGGTTTATTTTGGAAGTAGCAAACTGTCTGATTACTTCAGAGAAAAAGGGTCTTGGTAAAGAACACAACCAGCCACAGGTCTCATTTAGAATATCTGGTTTCCCTAGAACTTCATCTTTAAGAAGTTAACATCTCAGGGGCGCCTGGGTGGCTCAGTGGGTTAAGTCGCAGCCTTCGGCTCAGGTCATGATCTCAGGGTCCTGGGATCGAGTCCCACGTCGGGCTCTCTGCTGAATTAAGATACTTGGTGACCTATTAAATCTCATGAACAAAGGAAAAGCAAGAATATGATTTCATTTGATTTGGGTTAATATGAATTATTTCAAAATTATCGAACAATTAGAATTTTTGTAAGGTTTTTCAATTATAAGTAATTGTAACCAACATCTTTGTGCCTAAACACTGGTCTTCATTTTCAGTTGTTTCATTAGGAAAGTAGATTCACCTGTTCAAACTGTATTAATGTGCCATCCTTACTGCTCCTGGCCATTCCAGGGCTTGAAAGATGGAGTCATAACCAAAAATATCTGTAGAAGGAGACTCACTTTCATCAGCTACTATTGGATGTTTGTTCCCTTCCTCATGACCCGCCTTTATTTGTGGGGAAACCCCAGGGGTATTTCTTTGTTTTTTAATCATATCTTCTCAATTTCCATGAACTGCCAAGAGCACATGCAAGGGAAATACTGAATGGCCCTAAACAATATCACTGATGGCTGTGACTGGAAAGAATTGGGTGTGGTGTATAAACAATGAATCTTGGAAAACTGAAAAAAAAAGAACAGATATTTTTGCAACATTTTGCAACAGTCAGGATTTGGATCTAGGAAAATGAAACCTCTATTCGCTGAGATTTTCTACTTGGGAAACATGTGACTTTTCTTCACACTGATTATGTTCCTTCTTCAGGATTAATCTTTTTTTTTTTAACAGATAATGTAAATGAAATATCTTTTCCTATTATATCTTTTAAAGTATTACTGGCAAAGAGAATATATAATAATGAAAATTATGATGTACTTGTAATTTCTCTCTGTCAAATAAGTAAATAAAATCTTGAAAAAAAAATCTCTAATGGATGGTGTTCGGAGAGCTTCCAGGTTACCAGACTTGTGGGGATGCCAGGAGTGTGGCCCTAGAATGCAAATGGAAGCTCAGTAACTCTTCTCGCATACTTTTCCCCATGCATCTCTTTAATCTGCCTCTTCCTGAGTTTTGTTCCTTTATAATAAACTGCTAATCTAGTCAATAAATTGTTTTCCTGAGCACTCTGAGCTGCTCTTGCAAATTACTAAACCCAAGGAGGGATTGTGGAAACCTCTGATTTATAGCTGCTTTGTCAGAAGCACAGGTAACAACTAGACTTGTGATTGGTTTCTGAAATTGTGGAAGGGGGCCAGACTAAGGTCTTTTCTGGTTCCATATAAATTTTAAAATTATTTGTTCCATTTCTTTGAAAAAGATGGATGGTAGTTTGATAGAAATTGCATTAAATCTGTAGATTGCTTTAGGTAGCATAGACATTTTCACAATATTTATTTTTTCAATCCAGGAGCATGGAACATTTTTCCATTTCTTTGTGTCTTCCTCAATTTCTTTCATGAGTACTTTATAGTTTTCTGAGTATAGATTCTGTGCCTCTTTGGTTAGGTTTATTCCTAGGTATCTTATGGTTTGGGGTGCAATTATAAATGGGATTGACTCCTTAATTTCTCTTTCTTCTGTCTTGCTGTTGGTGTAGAGAAATGCAACTGATTTCTGTGCATTGATTTTATATCCTGACACTTTACTGAATTCCTGTATCAGTTCTAGCAGTTTTGGAGTGGAGTCTTTTGAGTTTTCCACATATAGTATCATATCATCTGCGAAGAGTGATAATTTGACTTCTTCTTTGCCGATTTGAATGCCTTTAATTTCCTTTTGTTGTCTGATTGCTGAGGCTAGGACCTCTAGTACTATGTTGAATAGCAGTGGTGATAATGCCATGTTCCTCCAAAAAAGGAAAAGCTTTCAGTTTTTCTCCATTGAGAATGATATTTGCGGTGGGTTTTTCATAGATGGCTTTGATGATATTGAGGTATGTGCCCTCTATCCCTACACTTTGAAGAGTTTTGATCAGGAAGGGATGCTGTACTTTGTCAAATGCTTTTTCAGCATCTATTGAGAATATCATATGGTTCTTGTTCTTTCTTTTATTGATGTGTTGTATCACATTGACTGATCTGCGGATGTTGAACCAACCTTGCAGCCCTGGAATAAATCCCAGTTGGTCGTGGTGAATAACCCTTTTAATGTACTGTTGAATCCTATTGGATAATATTTTGTTGAGTATCTTCGCATCTGTGTTCATCAAGGATATTGGTCTATAGCTCTCTTTTTTGATGGGATCCTTGTCTGGTTTTGGGATCAAGGTGATGCTGGCCTCATAAAATGAGTTTGGAAGTTTTCCTTCCATTTCTATTTTTTGGAACAGTTTCAGGAGAATCAGAATTAATTCTTCTTTAAATGTGTGGTAGAATTCCCCCGGGAAGCCGTCTGGCCCTGGGCTTTTGTTTGTTTGGAGATTTTCAATGACTGTTTCAATCTCCTTACTGGTTATGGGTCTGTTCAGGCTTTCTATTTCTTCCTGGTTCAGTTGTGGTAGTTTATATGTTTCTAGGAATGCATCCATTTCTTCCAGATTGTCAAATTTGTTGGCGTAGAGTTGCTCATAGTATGTTCTTATAATAGTTTGTATTTCCTTGGTGTTAGTTGTGATCTCTCCTCTTTCATTCATGATTTTATTTATTTGGGTGCTTTCTCTTTTCTTTTTGATAAGTCTAGCCTGGGGTTTATCAATTTTATTAATTCTTTCAAAGAACCAGCTCCTAGTTTCGTTGATTTGCTCTATTGTCTTTTTGGTTTCTATTTCATTGATTTCTGCTCTGATCTTTATGATTTCTCTTCTCCTGCTGGGCTTAGGGTTTCTTTCTTGTTCTTTCTCCAGCTCCTTTAGGTGTAGGGTTAGGTTGTGTACCTGAGACCTTTCTTGTTTCTTGAGAAAGGCCTGTACCGCTATATATTTTCCTCTCAGGACTCCCTTTGTTGTGTCCCACAGATTTTGAATCCTTGTGTTTTCATTATCATTTGTTTCCATGATTTTTTTCAATTCTTCTTTAATTTCCCAGTTGACCCATTCATTCTTTAGAAGGATGCAGTTTAGTCTCCATGTATTTGGGTTCTTTTCAAACTTCCTTTTGTGGTTGAGTTCCAGCTTTAGAGCATTGTGGTCTGAAAATATGCAGGGAATGATCCCAATCTTTTGATACCGGTTGAGTCCTGATTTAGGACCGAGGATGTGATCTATTCTGGAGAATGTTCCATGTGCACTAGAGAAGAATGTGTATTCTGTTGCTTTGGGATGAAACGTTCTGAATATATCTGTGATGTCCATCTGGTCCAGTGTGTCGTTTAAGGCCTTTATTTCCTTGCTGATCTTTTGCTTGGATGATCTGTCCATTTCAGTGAGGGGAGTGTTAAAGTCCCCTACTATTATTGTATTATTGTTGATGTGTTTCTTTGATTTTGTTATTAATTGGTTTATATAGTTGGCTGCTCCCACGTTGGGGGCATAGATATTTAAAATTGTTAAATCTTCTTGTTTGACAGACCCTTTGGGTATGATATAGTGTCCTTCCTCATCTCTTATAGTCTTTGGCTTAAAATCTAATTGATCTGATATAAGGATTGCCACTCCTGCTTTCTTCTGATGTCCATTAGCATGGTAAATTCTTTTCCACTCCCTCACTTTAAATCTGGAGGTGTCCTTGGGGTTAAAATGAGTTTCTTGGAAGCAACATATAGATGGGTTTTGTTTTTTTATCCATTCTGATACCCTGTGTCTTTTGACAGGGGCATTTTAGCCCATTAACATTCAGGGTAACTATTGAGAGATATGAATTTAGTGCCATTGTATTGCCTGTAAGGTGACTATTACTGTATATGGTTTCTGTTCCTTTCTGATCTACCACTTGTAGTCTCTCTCTTTGCTTAGAGGACCCCTTTCAATATTTCCTGTAGAGCTGGTTTGGTGTTTGCAAATTCTTTCAGTTTTTGTTTGTCCTGGAAGCTTTTAATCTCTCCTTCTATTTTCAATGATAGCCTAGCTGGGTATAGTATTCTTGGCTGCATGTTTTTCTCGTTTAGTGCTCTGAATATATCATGCCAGCTCTTTCTGGCCTGCCAGGTCTCTGTGGATAAGTCAGCTGCCAACCTAATATTTTTACCATTGTATGTTACAGACTTCTTTTCCCAGGCTGCTTTCAGGATTTTCTCTTTGTCACTGAGACTTGTAAATTTTACTATTAGGTGACGGGGTGTGGGCCTATTCATATTTATTTTGAGGGGCGTTCTCTGAACCTCCTGAATTTTGATACTCGTTCCCTTTGCCATATTGGGGAAACTCTCCCCAACAATTCTCTCCAGTATACCTTCTGCTCCCCTCTCTCTTCTTATTCTGGAATCCCAATTATTCTAATGTTATTTCGTCTTATGGTGTCACTTATCTCTCGAATTCTCCCCTCGTGGTCCAGGTGCTGTTTGTCTCTCTTTTGCTCAGCTTCTTTATTCTCTGTCATTTGGTCTTCTATATCGCTAATTCTTTCTTCTGCCTCATTTATCCTAGCAGTGAGAGCCTCCATTTTTTATTGCACCTCATTAATAGTTTTTTTTATTTCAACTTGGTTAGATTTTGTTCTTTTATTTCTCCAGAAAGGGCTTTTATATCTCTCGAGAGGGTTTCTCTAATATCTTCCATGCCTTTTTCGAGCCTGGCTAGAACCTTGAGAATTGTCATTCTGAACTCTAGATCTGACATATTACCAATGTCTGTATTGATTAGGTCCCTAGCCTTCGGTACTGCCTCTTGTTCTTATTTTTGTGTTGAATTTTTCCGTCTTGTCATTTTGTCCAGAGAAGAGTATATGAAGGAGCAAGTAAAATACTGAAAGGGTGGCAACAACCCCAGGAAAATATGCTTTATCCAAATTAGAAGAGATCCCAAATCGTGAGGGGGTAGTAAGGGGATAAAAAGAGGTTCAAAAAGGAAGGAAGAAAAAAAAAGAAAAGAATTAAAAAAAAGAAAACAAATAAGAAAAATATAAAAAAGAAAATATATATATATTGGATAAACTAGTTTAAAAACGTTAAAAAAGAAAAAGGTAAAAGTTAAAAAAAAAATTACCAGAAGGCGATAAAAAACAACAAAAAATGAAAAAGAAAAAAATCAAATTAACTGCAAGACTAAAAAAAACACAGGGAAAAAGCCATGAGTTCCATGCTTTGCTTTCTCCTCCTCTGGAATTCTGCTGCTCTCCTTGGTATTGAAACCACACTCCTTGGTAGGTGAACTTGGTCTCGGCTGGATTTCTGCAGTTCTAATGTAGAAGGGGAGCAGAAGGTATACTGGAGAGAATTGTTGGGGAGAGTTTCCCCAATATGGCAAAGGGAACGAGTATCAAAATTCAGGAGGTTCAGAGAACGCCCCTCTTGTTGATTTTCTGGGGGAGGGGCCTGTTGTAGTGATTCTCAAGTGTCTTTGCCCCAGGTGGAATTGCACCACCCTTAACAGGGGCCGGCGTGAGTAATCCGCTCGGGTTTGCTTTCAGGAGCTTTTGTTCCCTGAGCGCTTTCTGTAGATTTCTGGAGGACGGGAATACAAATGGCGGCCTCCTGGTCTCCGGCCTGGAGGAGCTAAGAGCCCAGAGCCCCACTCTCAGTGTGCCCTCAGAGAACAGCGCCCAGTTGCTCCCGTCTGCCTGACCTCCGGCCGCACTCTGTGTCACCGAGCCTGCGACCGGTTCAAGGTAACCCTGAGCTGTGATCTTACTGTTGGCTCTGTCTCTGTAGCCGGCTTTCCTGTTCCAATACCCGCGAGCTCTGCGACACTCAGACACCCCCGATCCTTCTGTGACCCTGCGGGACTTGAGGCCACGCTGACCCCGCGTGGGCTTCGCCCCTGTTTAGCCTCTGAAGCGAAGTCCCTCAGCGGAACAGACTTTTAAAAGTCCTGATTTTGTGCGCCGTTGCTCCGCCGCTTGCCGGGAGCCGGCCCCTCCCCCCGGGGTCTATCTTCCCATCACTTTGAATTCACTTCTCTGCCGGTCCTACCTTTCAGAAAGTGGTTGTTTTTCTGTTTCCAGAATTGCTGTTCTTCTTCTCTTCAATCTGCCAATGGATTTTCAGGTGTTTGCAATCTTTAGATAAGCTCTCTAGCTGATCTCCGGCTAGCTGAAGTAGTCTCAGCCTGCTACTTCTCCGCCATCTTGACTCCGCCCTCTCTTTCACTGTATTTTGATATCTTTTACCCTCCACTTAGCCCAAGAACTGATTAGTCTTCAAAATTTTGTCTTTTGCCTATAGCAATTAAAATGGCCCAACCCCGTGGAAAGATCTTTTAACTGTAAATTATCACTGCAAAAGAGAAATTAATTCTAACTAGTAACTATTAAAATAATTAAGCATGAATAAAACAATAGAAGATAATTGTAGGATTTCTACATTAGAACTGCCAACCTAATTGCGGCCAGACAGCTTAATGCATCAAATTTAACTTCCATTGTTATTTCTTCTCTGATCTGTGAGTATATGAAAGTATTGCTTATTTTGCAAACATTTAAGGATTTCCTAGCCTTTTTTTAATTGAAATATTGAAATATTGAACTATTTCTACTTAGAAAGTACCATGTTCTGTCTGATTTCAGTTCTTTAAAATACACTGAGATTTTTTAATGTCCTAGGATGTAATGAACTTTAGAAAATGTTTCAGGTACATATGAATACAGTGAGCCTTCTGCAGTCATAGGATACAATGATTTATGTATGCATATGTAAAGTCAAGATATTACTCATGTTTTTCTAATCTTTCATATATTTACTGATTTTTGGTCTACTTTTTATATATTAGATGGTTATCAAGGGTGTATTTTGTCCATTTCTTTTAGTTTAATTTTTTACTTTATATATATTGAGGCTTTGTTAGAAGCTCTATCAGTCAACTACCATTGCACAATAAACAACCTCAAAATCTTTGTGATAGCAGTAACTAGTTGTATCATTTACAGGCACACAAATCAATTGAGATAGCTAAGTGTTGGGCTGAGGTCTGCAGATTGGATAGACTTACTTCCCAGCTGCAGTGTTCCACATGTCTCATTCTAAGTAGGCAAAGCCTACCCAGGGTCATTATTCTCGTCATGGAAGTTAGAAACTCTTCAAAAGACAAACAGGAACATGAACATGCAATGCCTCCTAAAGCCTAGGCTCAAAGCTGGCAGTCTGCTACTTGTGCTTATATTTCATTGGCCAAAGCAGTCCATTCACACAGCCATAGCATTCCTAACTTCAGTGGAATGAAGTGCATTTCTCCATGAAGGTGATGGTGGTGGGAGAGGGATTTAGTGGACATTTGTTAAACAGTGATCTAATCTACAAGTGCTTACAAATTTAAAATTGTTATGTTCTTGTTGGATCAATTTTTCTGTCATTATTAAATGTGCCTTATGTCCAGTTTTTTTGGTTTGTTTTTTGTTTTTGTTCAAACTTTGGTATTAATACAGTTTCACAAACTTTCTTTTGGTTAATGTTGATTTGCATATCATTTTCCATCCTAGTGTCATCCTTAAGTGTCTTTATATTTCAGATATGTCTCTTATAGGTAGCATACAATTGGGTTTCTTTTTAAAGATTTTTATTTATTTATGACAGAGAGAGAGAGAGCGAGAGAGGGAACACAAGCACAGGGGAGCTGGAGAGGGAAAAAGCAGGCTCCCCCCTTCTTCCTCCCTGACCAGGGAGCCAGATATGGGGTTCGATCCCAGGACGCTGGGATCATAACCTGAGCTAAAGGCAGATGCTTAACAACTGAATCTTCCAGGAACCCCAGTTTTTGTTTTTTAATCCAATATGATTATCTTTACCTTTTAATTGTGTTGAGTTGATTTACATTTAATACAATTATTTATATATTCTGGTTTACATTTACCATCTGACTGTTTTTTAAGTTCCATCTGTTCTGTTCCCTTTTTTCTCCTTTCCTGCTTTCTTTTGAATTTACTAAGAATTATTATTCTATTTTTCCCTTCCACTAACTTGTTTTATATTTTTAAAAATATTTTTAGTGGTGGCCCTAGAGATTACAACATGCATTCTTGTTTTATTGAAGTCAAATATAAACAGTATTTTGGCTGCTTTCTAAGCAGTGCAAAGACCCTAGAACCATTTAACTCTATTTTCCATTCCTATCTTTTGTGCTATGGCTGATATGTATTATATAGACACACACATTATTCATAAAAGACATTGTTTTCATTATTCTATACAATCAATATTCTTTTGGACTTACCCAGACATATACATTTTCTTGTTGATCTTCATTTCTTCTTGCTTCTCTGCTTCCAACTCCAAATCATTTATTTCCCTTTTTCCTGAAGGACTCTCATTAAATGTGCTGGTAATGAATTCTCTATTTTTTGTTTGTTTGTTTGTTTTGGGGGGAATTTTTTGGTCTAAAAGTATATTTAACCTCTTTAAATTTAACTACTGTTTTCTTTTAACTTTTTATTTCTTTTCAGCATAACAGAATTCATTCTTTATGCCCCACACCCAGTGCTCCATGCAATCTGTGCCCTCCTTAATACCCACCACCTGGCTCCCCCAACCTCCCACCCCCCGTCCCTTCAAACCCCTCAGATTGTTTTTCAGAGTCCATAGTCTCTCATGGTTCACCTCCCCTTCCTATTTCCCCCAACTCCCTTCTTCTTTCTAACTCCCCATGTCCTCCATGCTATTTGTTATGCTCCACAAATAAGTGAAACCATATGATAATTGACTCTCTATGCTTGACTTATTTCACTCAGCATAATCTCTTCCAGTCCCATCCATGTTGCTACAAAAGTTGGCTATTCATCCTTTCTGATGGAGGCATAATACTCCATAGTGTATATGGACCACATCTTCTTTATTCATTCATCCATTGAAGAGCATCTTGGTTCTTTCCACAGTTTGGCAACCATGGCCATTGCTGCTATAAACATTGGGGTACACATGGCCCTTCTTTTCACTACATCTGTATCTTTGGAGTAAATACCCAGGAGTGCAATGGCAGGGTCATAGGGAAGCTCTATTTTTAATTCCTTAAGGAATCTCCACACTGTTCTCCAAAGTGGCTGCACCAACTTGCATTCCCACCAACAGTGTAGGAGGGTTCCCCTTTCTCCACATCCCCTCCAACACATGTTGATTCCTGTCTTGCTAATTTTGCCCATTCTAACTGGTATAAGGTGGTATCTCAATGTAGTTTTAATTTGAATCTCCCTGATGTCTAGTGATAATGAACATTTTTTCATATGTCTGATAGCCATTTGTATGTCTTCATTGGAGAAGTGTGTCTGTTCATATCTTCTGCTAATTTTTTGATATGATTGTCTGTTTTGTGTGTGTTGAGTTTGAGGAGTTCTTTATAGATCCTGGATATCAACCTTTTGTCTGTACTGTCATTTGCAAATATCTTCTCCCATTCCGTGGGTTGCCTCTTTGTTTTCTTGACTGTTTGTTTTGCTGTGCAGAAGCTTTTGATCTTGATGAAGTCCCAAAAGTTCATCTTTGCTTTTGTTTCCTTTGCCTTTGGAGACATATCTTGAAAGAAGTTCCTGTGGCTGATATCGAAGAGGTTACTGCCTATATTCTCTTCTAGGGTTCTGATGGATTCCTGTCTCACATTGAGGTCTTTTATCCATTTCGAGTTTATCTTTGTGTACGGTGTAAGAGAATGGTCGAGTTTCATTCTTCTACATATTAACTTCTGTTTTTACTATAGAATTCTTTTTTTTTTTTAAAGTAGGCTCCATGCCCTGTGTGGAGCCAAACATGGGGCTTGAACTCACAACCTTGAGATCAAGACCTGAGCCAAGATCAAGAGTCACACGCTTAACCAACTGAGCCACCCAAGCTCCCCACCAGCCGTAGAGCTCTTGACAGTTCCTCATGATTTTGTCTTTCAGCTTCCATTAAGAAGTTAGCTGTAAATTTAATATTGCTAATTAGAAGGTTATATATATATATATATTTTCCCCTAGGTTTTCCTATTATTTTTCTCTTTAAAAGCTATTTCATTATGATAGGTCTTGTTGTGGAATTCTTTGGTTTTATCATGCTTGGACCTTGGAGCTATACTTCAATCAGGAGCTCGATGGCAGCTTTGGTCAGTTTGGGATAATTTTCTTCAAATATTGTCTTCATCTATTCTCTCTTCCCTCTCCTGTGGTTTCAATTACTTGTGCATTATATTTTCACCATTACCTACATGCTTTTTATGCTCTTCTTTATATCTTCTATCCTATTTTTCTCAGTGCATCAGTCTGGATGCTTTCTTCTGACCCATCTTCTTCAAACTTCTGTTATGCTTGATATGTTGTTACATACATCCATTAAGTTCTTAAGTTGAAATATTTTTGTTTTTCACTTCTAAAAATCTCCTATGATTCTTTTTTAAATAGGTTCCAGTTTATCCTGAAAAGGTCTACATACTTTGTCCTCAAACTCCTTTTTAAAAAAATTTATTTATTTATTTATTTAAAAATATTTTATTTACTTATTTACTTATTTGAGAGAGAGAGAGAGAGACAAAATGCACAGAGGGAGAGGGAAAGAGAAGAGCAGACTCTTCCCTGAGCAGGAGCCTGATGCAGAGCTCGATGCCAGGACCCTGAGATCACGACCTGTGCCAAAGGCAGCAGCTTAACCTACTGAGCCATCCAGGTACTCCTGTCATCAAATTTCTTAAACTTCTTAGTTAGCAACATGGGAATCCATTCTGATCACTTCAATATCTGGATCCTGCTTTCCAATCATGTGGTATTGCCTTTGGCATATATTGAGAGAGATATAAAAATATATGAATTGATTTTGTGTAACAAACTATAGAAATCATTTTAACCTATTGGTGTCTTCTTCCTTCAGAGAGGATGTAGTGAAGAAGATGAAAGATAACCTTAATCCTGACAATCTTTCATGAGAACTGGTCTATTTTCAGTTTACACTTACCCCTAGGGTATATAGATCCTTGGAGGTCCCAACTAAAAATTTCAAGTGTTTATCAGATCCCCTCTTTTTTGGTGGTCCTGAGTTCCAGTTTTTGTCTCCCCAGACCTATAGAACTACAAGCAGTTCTGGTCAGCTTCTCAGATGCTGCTTACTACTCAGCTTCTTAGCCATTCTGCTTCTGTTTTTGCTTTCAAAATCAACAGATCCCTTAAAGCAGAAAGCAGTACCAAATATTTCCCTTCCTTTGATTATATTAACCCTTCAAATTTCAGCTGTTTTGCTAAATCTCTGATTTTAACTCCAATATTCAAAAAACTGTATGCTTATATATATATTTACATTTTGTTTAATTTTTTGACTTTTGGAAAGATTTGGTCTGCAACAACACTGCTTTACCATTACCAAATAAGACATCAAATTTCATTGCTTTCATGTTAGGTGATAACTTGGCATCTTCACAATGATAGATTAGAATGCAAATTCAGGGGCTAAAATCAAATGCCAGTATCAGCTCTCCTATCCTTATCCAAGGATATAGAATTCAAGTTTGTTTTTTTTTTACACTGTCTTTGGAGTGAAAACGTGCTACTAAAATTGTCATAAGGAAATACAGACATGACCACTAGACCAGAGAAGAATGCCACATTTGGGAGCTACTGATAGTAATACTCCATTTGAAATGGCAATTAAATAAGGTAATCAGGTTCTCTTAGCTTGAGGAGACTAAAGAGAAGAGGTAAGCCAGAGACTTAATATTAAAGGGATAATGTACATGAGAAAAAGTGGATGAAGATTGCCTTCAATCTGAAAGTACTCCAATTCCAATTCAACAACCCCTCTTTTATTTTCTTAAGCTGATCTGAGATTCTCTTTGCTCCTAAATAATCCTAATATGATATATGTTTTTATAAAAATGCAAGTTGAATATCCTTCTTTCTCATCCTTAAAATTTTTATTTATTATCCATATATTTTAACATAAGCCAATAATTCCATAATAGTAAAAAAAGTAATAGTTTGAGCAGGCATTTTTGTTTTGTTCCTAATTTTAATAAAAATGCATCTTGTCATGTGCCTGGGTGGTTCAGTTAGTTAAGCATCTGACTTCGGTTCAGGTCATGATCTCAGAGTCCTGGGATGGAACCCTATATCAGTCTCCCTGCTCAGCAGGAAATCTGCTTGTCCCTTTCCCTCTGCTTCTCCTTTCTCTCTCTCTCTCCCTCTCTCTCCCCCAAATAAATAAATAAATACATAAATAAATAAATAAATAAAATCTTTTGAAAAATAAAAATGTATCTGGCAAATCACAATAAGTGGTATATTAGATATCAGTTTGTGACCCATATTTTTTCACATTAGCTAGCTATCTGTTTTTGTTTTAAAGAAATACTGTCGGGGCACTTGGGTGGCTCAGTGGGTTAAGCCTCTGCCTTTGGCTCAGGTCATGATCTCAGGGTCCTGGGATCAAGCCCCACATTGGGCTCTCTGCTCACTAGGAAGCCTGCTTGCCCCTCTTTCTCTCTGCCTGCCTCTATGCCTACTTGTGATCATTGTCAAATAAATAAACAAAATATTTTAAAAAAATAAAGAAATACTATCAAAATAGGTATCAAATTTTATAAAGTAGACTTCCAACACTTACTGAGATTATCATATGTCTTTTTATTGGAGAAATTATAAAATTTTCTAAAATTAAATGATCATTACATTTATACAAAAACCTATTGAAGGATAATACATCTTTTCAAATAACATAAAATTAAATCAAATTAACTTGTATTTGGGAATGGATCATATATATTATAATTAATAGTGATTGTTATTTGGGTTTCAGGATCAAGTTTGTGTTATCTTACTGATTATATGTTCAAATCTTCTGCAGTATTGTTGATTTTCTCTCCATGTCATCCATCAAAGACTAAAAACTACATATGTACATATTTTTATGTATACTTTGATATATAGTTATATGTATTTGATATAGATATGTATTTGTTATATAGTTATGATATATATGTATATGTCATCATAATTGTGCTTCTGGCTATATTTCCACATTTTTGCTTCATTCATTTTGAAATTATACTATGTAGCATAAAAAGGTAGCTTTGTCTTTATTATGGATTATACCTGTTATAAAATGGAACTCTTTTTTGGCTTAATGGTTTTTATTTGAATTTCAGTTTCTGTGATATAAGTATTTCCACTTATTCTTTCATTTTAACTTTTTTTATTTGGACATAGTTGACACACAATGTTACATTTGTTTCAGGTGTACAACATAGTGATTCAACAAGTTTATACATTATACTATGTTCACCACGTGTGTTCACCATGTGTAGCCATCTGTCCCAGTACATAGTTATTACAGTATCATTGACTACACTTATGCTGTGTCTTTCATCCTGTGACTTTTTCCTTCCATAACTGGAAACCTGCATTTCCCACTCCCTTTCATCCATTTTGTGCATTTCCCCACCCACCTCCCTCTGGAAACCATCTGCTTGTTCTCTGATTCTGCTTTTTGTTTATTCATTTGTGTTTTTTTAGATTCCCCATATGGTATTCGTCTTTCTCAGTCTGATTTATTTCACTTAGCACAAGGTACCACCACTTTAGCTTCAGAAAGTTTGCCAGAACACTTCCTCCACCCCCAAAACATTCCACCCTCCAGTGCAAGCACTCAGGAAATTCTTGGCTGATTGCTTCAGATCCCGCTGCCTCATCAGGATGTCCCCTGCTTGGAGCACTCTGGGAAACTCAAGTCCATGCTTTCATCACTTTCAGCCAACCTACAAGGGCACCCCCCATGCAGAGTGCCCTGGAACGCTCCTGCTTGTACCAGCCTCAGCTTCAACCTAGCCAAGGCACTCCTTGAGACACACTGGCTTGCACTTCAGCTTCCACTCTCAGTGTGGAGAGCCCCAAGACAACCTGGCTTGCAAACACTCATTCTTTCTTTTTATGTATTTTCACTATATATATATCTTTGTCTATCACTTTAGTTTTAACAATTCTGTATTATATTGTTGTATGTAGTTTATCTTTAAGCAGGATATCATTAGATTTTTGTTTCTTAAACCTGTGCCTTTTAATGAGAATACTTAAAACTTCATATTTAATACTACTGTAATTTTTACACTTATGGTCATAAATTATGGTTTACTTTATTTTTAATGTCTTTTGCAATAATTTTTGTTGCGCGCTTTCTTCTCTACTTTTATTTTTGCCATAAAAACGGACGTGAGAGCTAACATTTATCAAGCTGTTAGCCAGGACAGTTCTGGTATACTTTAAAGCAATCTTATTTATTCATTACAGCAATCTTGTAAGGTAAAAGGGGTAGTCCCTTTTTATAAATGAAGAAACTGAGGGTTGCACAGAATGAACTTACCTAAGGTTACTCACTTACTGTGATGAAGTCAGGATTGATACTCAGGAATTGTGCACTATGAGCCCAAATTCATGACCATTGTGTTTCCCTCCCTCTCCCTCTCTCTCATTCTCTCTCTCTCCCTCTCTCTACCCTTCTCTCTCTCTCTCTCTTTTTTTTTTAGTTCCTTCACTTTTATTTTTATTTATTTATTTATTTATTTATTTTTGATTTTTTAAAATTTTTTATTTTTTAGTTTTTATAAACATATATTTTTATCCCCAGGGGTACAGGTCGGTGAATCACCAGGTTTACACACTTCACAGCACTCACCAAAGCACATACCCTCCCCAATGTCCATAACCCCACCCCCCTTCTCCCAATCCCCCTTCCCCCAGCAACCCTCAGTTTGTTTTGTGAGATTAAAATCTCTTTTTTTAATCACCTCTGCTGAATTGAAAAATAAAAATTTCAACCTGATTTTAAAGGGTTTGTTAAGTACATAATGCAGTCTCTCTTCCAAAAACCAAACTCTGGAAAAATGTAAAAGGGACTATGTGTAACCTCTTTTTAATCCCACATAGAAGGAGTACTCAGAAATTTCATTATAGAAATAGTAATGTACTTAACTATGGGATACAACAGAGGTGTTATATACTATGTTGTATATACTATGTTACATAGAATATAGCACCTCTGTTTTATGTTCCATATATATCTTTTCTGAAGGATTGGCACAATCTTAGCATTGTATTAAAACATAGATGGTGCGGCCACTTTGGAGAGCAGTGTGGAGATTCCTCAGGAAATTAAAGATAGAACTTCTCTGTGACCCTGCAGTTGCACTACTGGGTGTTTACCCCAAGGGTACAGATGTAGTGAAAAGAAGAGCCAAGATTCCCTTCAACAGAGGAATGGATAAAGAAGATGTCATCCATATACATAATGGAATATTAATCATCAGAAAGGATGAATGCCCAATATTTGCATTCACATGGATGGGACTAGAGGGGATTATGCTGAGTGAAATAAGTCAAGCATAAAAAAATCAATTATCACATGGTTTCACTTATTTTTGGAAAATAAGAAATAGCATGGAGGGCATTAGGAGAAGGAAGGGGAAAATGAAGAGGGAGAAATAGGATGAGGGCAAGAATCATGAGAGACTAGACTATGGACTCAAGGATATAAACTGAGGGTTTCAGAAGGGAGAGAGTAAAGGGATGGTGAGCCTAGTGATGGGTATTAAGGAGTGTATGGATTGAATGGAGCTTGGGTGTTTTAGGAAATGAATCATGGAACACTACTTTAAAACTAATGATGTACTGTATGGTGTCTAACATAACATATTAATAATAATTAATAATAATAATTAATATCCGCCTTGAAAAAAAACATAGATGGTTGAGAGTAAAATTTTCACTAACTTTTACTTTCCTTTCTCAAATGGGAAAGCATCTAAATCTGTGTGTTTACATATAGAAGCCTTTAAAAGGAATTGACTTCTTTATTCATGGGAGGGCTGTAAATTTCTTTAAATCTTTAAGACTACTTATGGAAGAGAGGGTTTCTAATTGTCCTTGTTTTATTTTAAATAACATATATAGAATAAACATATGTAGTTTTTATGTATATATTGAGTGCAAAGTCTTCATGGACAGGAGAGACAACAGTAGAGAAAGATCATGGTTAATTCAGGGAGATGCTCAAAGAGAAGGGTCAGGCTGTGATCCAGAGCAGAGAGAGGCACTGACCATAGATGAAAGAGGGACTTTTCCTCAGACTGAAGGGGAGAAAAAAAGAGGAACTCCATATGTGGGGATTAGAAAGTCAGAGATCACCTGTAGCAAGAATAGAACATTTCCTCTGGGAATTATCAGCTGAAAGTTAAGAGTGTCAGGTTAAAGGAGTAGGTAACTTCAGGAAAGTAATGAAATCATTGAACTAGTCACACTGGGAAAGATTATATATGCTTGGGCAGAAAGAGTGAGGGGGTGGGGACTATTAGAGACTAAAGAGGCTCTCAGTAGAGTCTCATACACCGGAGTTGACCAGTATGTATGTATGTATGTATCCTCTGTTCCCCTATCAGCAAAGCAGTTTGTAGCCAGGAGCCTTCTGCACTCCTGTGTCCTCCTCCAGCCACAACATTTTTAGCTTATCAATCTCTGGACAGAGGACTTCTTTGATTCTGGCTACTGCTGCTTCTCCTTTGAGCAGTGAACAGTGAACAGTTCCTGGCTCCCAGGAGTGCCTACTCAACATCCCTCTCCAGGGACTACCTGACACAAGATTGCCAACAAGGTGTTGAAAAAATATGTCATGAGAATTGGGCCTAAGCTCTCCTCAACACTGAGGAGACAAAAGAAGACTAAAATGATAGAGGGGTACCATATTCTTATAGCTGAAACCAAAGGACTCAAAAAAGCATCAGTTAGATGACTGAACACTTGATCTTTTCCTAGAAGTGATCTTGAAGTGAGCTGTTTTGAGTTTGAATTTGACTCTGGACCTAGCATTGATTGGGAACTAAGCCTGCTTTGTGCTGAATCCATCTGGAGCCCTCTGCAGAAGACCCCTACTGCTAGAGTTTCTTTCACATGTTGGAGCCCTACTTTGGAGGTTTTAGACAGTTTGGTTCAAAGTGCAGGGTATATTTTGGGCCCAGGACAGGTCGGCTCAGTGGGAAGTTTAGTGAGTCAGAAAAACACTGAACCAGAAGGATGTGAATAGGGACTAGTTTTAAATTTCTTATTAGAAATAGAAATTGAACCCAAGATGGGGAAGATTATGGCTCAAGTCACAAAATGAAGTAGTAATTGTCCTGCAACTCTGAGGTCTTTACCTCAGATTTTGGATTTTGTGTTCTATTTCTTCATGCACAGGATCTGGACAATCAATCAATCATGAATACAGAAACCAAAGAGGGAGTCTTTCTCCCTACTTCTGTTCAAAGACTCCATAAGTCACTTGTTTTCAAAGCTATTTTATTAGTTAAATTTTTTTTTCACTGAAGAAAAAAGTAAACAGTAAATGAAGAGCTGTAGTGACTATAGAACAGGTGGGTGGGGATGGGAAAATGCCACATACTTGACTAGCCTCCAGAAAAGACTCCAGAAAACTTGTAGTAGAGTCTAGGATCCTAGGGATTTCTAAGGTTCCTTGAGGTCAGTGCCTGCCTTCAGATGGGATCAAAACAGCAAAAGTAGCTGTTGGACAAGTGTAATGAAGGGTGTGGAAGATTTTTTGTCTGCTGTTTTTAGGAAAGAGAACAAGAGAATTCCTCTTTGAATGAGTAAATCCTAATCTGTCATGTCAACAGTAAGTTGATGTGTCACCATCAAGACATCTTCAGATGCTTCAGGTAGGGAAATGAGGGAAAACCAGAAGAGCCATCTCTGATACACTAATTGCCCCACCTCTGTAGATTTCTGCTTCTTTCAGCCTTAATTATTCTTAGTGCTCAGTTTAGCTTTTCCTTTAGTTTAATCTTCTTGGAATTTTACCTGGCCCAGAAGTCCCCATTTCTGTTTCAAGAGTCATACCACTGATACCTGTATTGAGTATTGAGACATTCTGGGTAAAGAGAAATTCCAGACATAGTCAATGGCCCAAACTCCGAGACCACCTAATTCCTGTCTGAGTTGCCATGTTCCCCCAGGAGAAAGCACAGTCTCCAAATTAGGAAAGACTTACCTATAAGCAAACTGCTGCAGTGTTGCAAAGTAGGAAACATGTAGGAATTGGACTCAGAGGACCTTGAGTGAGTCCCAACTCTACTTACTTTGTAAGGCCCATGACTGCATCACTTAATATTTCTGACCCACAGAAACGGGGTCAGTAATACCTATGTTACAAGGCTTTGTAAGGATTAAATGATATCAAGAGCACATATAGAGCTTGTTACAGTACTTGGCATAAATTATGCATTAAATAAATAAGAGTTATTATCCTAGGAGTAGGCTTAAGTAAGTGTGGGTAGGAAGGAGAATGTATGAAATGACTTTGGGGGAAGGAAGGAAAAAAGGAAGGGAATTAAGGCTTTTCTCAATGGGGTACAATATAAAATGCAAGTGGTAAGTTAGTGTATCCTGGCAGGAGAGGGAGAACGTCTGAAGAGAAAAAAAGATGAAAAAGTCTTAGAAATCAGGCTGGGAGGGACTGGGAACCAGAAAGTACTTTTCCTATTTAAAAAAAAAATGCATTTGGTAAAAACATAATTTAACAGCATAGGTAAAATATTTAATGGGAAAAGTACATACAACCTTGACACTCAACAGATTACATTATTTTATTTGTCATTTTTCATTTCAGTGTTCTGCATAATAGAGTTTTTAAAACTTTTATAAAGCATTTCCTAGATTATGAAAACTATTCTCACATATTACTTCATTTTTATTCCCATTTTGTGTTTGAGAAGGTTAGGTCTTGACTAGGTTTCACAGCTGTAATCAGCAAGAACTTTCTGACTGAATCTAGTGCTCATTTTACTATCACAGAAGCTGTTTTAGAACCTTAGGACATATTGAAAACTCATAGGATCAAGGAATATTGGGGTCACTCATTCACACCAGTCTCAACCCAAAACTCCTTAAATCCACATATATTTATTGTCTTGTGTGAAGCACTGGAAAGAGAATTGAATGTAAAAGCAGAACACCTGGGCTGGTCTTAGTTCTGAGACCATCTAGCTATGTGAACTTGTATAAGTCATGTTCTGTGTGAAGATGCTAAATGTACTTTGTTAGATACATTTTTTAATTTGTTTTTTATTTTCAGCATAACAGTATTCATTATTTTTACACCACACCAAGTGCTCCATGCAATCCATGCCCTCTATAATACCCACCACCTGGTACCCCAGCTTCCCACCCCCTGCCCCTTCAAAACCCTCAGATTGTTTTTCAGAGTCCATAGTCTCTCATGGTTCACCTCCCCTTCCAATTTCCCCCAGCTCCCTTCTGCTCTCTAACTCCCCATGTCCTCCATGCTATTTGTTACACTCCACAAATAAGTGAAACCATGTGATAATTGACTCTCTCTGCTTGACTTATTTCACTCAGCATAATCTCTTCCAGTCCCGTCCATGTTGCTACAAAAGTTGGGTATTCGTCCTTTCTGATGGAGGCATAATACACCATACAGTGGAAAAAAGACAGTCTCTTCAATAAATGGTGCTGGGAAAACTGGGCAGCTATATGTAGAAGAATGAAACTCGACCATTTTCTTACACCGTACACAAAGATAAACTCAAAATAGATAACAGACTTCAACGTGAGACAGGAATCCATCAGAACCCTAGAGGAGAACATAGGCAGTAATCTCTTCGATATCAGCCACAGCAACTTCTTTCAAGATATGTCTCCAAAGGCAAAGGAAACAAAAGCAAAGATGAACTTTTGGGACTTCATCAAGATCGAAAGCTTCTGCACAACAAAGGAAACAGTCAAGAAAACAAAGAGGCAACCCACGGAATGGGAGAAGATATTTGCTAATGACAGTACAGACAAAAGGTTGATATCCAGGATCTATAAAGAACTTCTCAAACTCAACACACACAAAACAGACGATCATATCAAACAATGGGCAGAAGATATGGACAGACACTTCTCCAATGAAGACATACAAATAGTTATCAGACACATGAAAAAATGTTCATCATCACTAGCCAGCAGGGAGATTCAAATTAAAACTACATTGAGATATCACCTTACACCAGTTAGAATGGCCAAAATTAGCAAGACAGGAAACAACATGTGTTGGAGGGAATGTGGAGAGAGGGGAACCCTCCTACACTGTTGGTGGGAATGCAAGTTGGTGCAGCCTCTTTGGAGAACAGTGTGGAGATTCCTCAAGAAATTAAAAATAGAACTTCCCTATGACCCTGCCATTGCACTCCTGGGTATTCACCCCAAAGATACAGATGTAGTGAAAAGAAGGGCCATGTGTACCCCAATGTTTATAGCAGCAATGGCCACGGTCGCCAAACTATGGAAAGAACCAAGATGCCCTTCAATGGATAAGGAAGATGTGGTCCATATACACTATGGAGTATTATGTTAGATACATTTTAAGTATTCGGTGTTTGCTGATGTGATTAAAAATGGCATTTTTATTTCATTTTGGAAAGTTTGCTTATTTATAAAAATACAAAAATTTAATTTTTATATATTGATACTATTAGTGCCAAACTTTCTAAATAACTTACTAATCTAATAATTTATCTATAGCTTCTTTTGACTTCTTATATAAAAAATCACATTATCTTGAGAAATGGCAGTTTTTGTTGCTTACAGCACTTACACCTTTTATTTCTTTTTCTTGCCTATTGCACTGGCTAGTATCTCTGATATAATGTTGAAGCTGTAACAGCAGACATCCATGTCTCATTCCCAGTCTAAGAGAAAAAGTTCTGAATATTTCATCATTAAGTTTGATTGCTGTAGATTTTGAGGACATTCATATCAGAGTGAGAAAATTCCCTATCTTTAGTTTTCTGACAGAAGTGAGAGGGTGATATACTTTATCAAATAATTTTTCTGCAACTATTGATACTATCTTATTATTTTTTCCTTTATTCTGATTGATTTTTCAGATGTTAAACCAATTTCTTTACAAATTCAACTTAGTAATACTGAATTATAATTTTTATATTACTGGATTAGATTTGTTAACATTTTGCTTTAGGGATTTTACATCTAGGATCATTAGAGAGACTGGCCTGTAATATTCCTTTTTTAAAAAAATTTATTTATTTGCCAGAAAGAGGGAGAGAGTGGGCATAAGGTAGGGGGACAGAGAAGAGGGAGAGGGAGAGGTAGACTCCCCACTGAGCAGGGAGCCCAATGAGGGGCTCAATCCCAGAACCCTAGGATCATGACCTGACCCAAAGGCAGACGTTTAACTGATGGAACCACCCAGGCACCACTGTAATATTCCTTTCTTATAATGATTTTGTCAGTTTTGGCGAAGTTATTTTGGCCTCATAAGACAAGTTGGGAAGTGTTCCTTATTTTCAGTCTCCAGAAGAGTTTGGTAATACTGGTATCACTACTTCTTTAAAAGTTTTGAATATTCACTGGTAAAGCCATTGAGCCTGGAGTTTTCCTTGTGAGAAGACACTTAATTTAAACCAATGATGACAAGATATAAAATTTTTGTCTCTTGTTATCATCTTTGTTTTAATCTTGTTTGGGGCATCTGGCCTACTCAGTCAGAGGAGTATGCACCTTTTGATCTCAGGATCATGAATTCGAGTCCTTTGTTGGGTGTAGAGATTACTTAAATAAGTAAAAACTTTTTAAAAGTCTAGTTTGTCCGATATAAGTATTGCTACTCCAGCTTTTTTTGACATCCAATTTTCTTTCTTTTTTGCCAAAGATTTTATTTATTTATTTGACAGACAGAGATCACAAGTAGGCAGAGAGGCAGGCAGAAATATAGAGGGGGAATCAGGCTCCCTGATGAGCAGAAAGCCCAATGAGGGCTTGATCCCAGGATGCTTGGATCATGACCTGAGCTGAAGGCAGAGGCTTTAACCCACTGAGCCACCCAGGCACCCTGACATCCATTTTCTTGATAAATGTTTCCCTACCTCCTCATTTTCAATCTGCAGGTGTCTTTAGGTCTAAAATGAGTCTCTTGCAAAGAAGGTCACTATATCATATTAAAAAGGACAATCCAGCAAGAACATACAATTGTAAATATTTATGCACCCAACATGGGAGCACCCAAATATATTTAAAAAGTTATAACAAATATAAAGGAACTCATTGATAATAATACAATGTTAGGGGATATTAACCCCCACTTACACCAAATGGATATATCACCTAAACAGAAAATATGCACAGAACAATGTTTTTGAATGATATATGGGGCCAAATGGACTTAACAGGTATATTCAATACATTCCATCCTAAAACAGAAGAATATACATTCTTTTCAACTGCACTTGGGACATTCTCCAGAATAGATCATGTATGAGGTTACAAATCAGACCTCAACAATACAGAAAGATTGAAATCATACCATGCACCTTTTTTGACCACAATGTTATGAAACTTGAAATCAGCCACAAGAAAACACTTGGAAAGACCACAAATAGATGGATGTTAAACAACATGCTACTAAAGAATGTATGGGTCAACCAAGAAATCAAAGAAGAAATTAAAAGTATATATGGAAACAAACGAAAATGAAAACCTTTGGGATGTAGCAAAAGGTGTCCTGAGAAGGAAGTATATAGCAATACAGGCCTACCTCAAGAAGCAGGAAATACCTCAAATAAACAACCTAACCTTACAGCTAAAGGAACTAAAAAGGACAACAAACAAAGCCTTAAGCTAGCAGAAGGAAGGAAATAATAAAGATCAGGGCAGAAATAAATGACAAACTAAAAAAAAAAAATAAAAAAAAAAATAAAACAACAATAGAACAGATCAATCTGGTTCTTTGAAAAGATTAATAAAATTTATCAATAAAATTGATAAACCTCTAACCAGACTTTCAAAAAGAAAAATGACCCAAATAAATAAAATCACAAATCAGAGAAATGCAATTATAAGAGAAGATTATGAAAAATTATACACCAAAACAAATTGCTCAATCAGGAAGAAATGGATAAATTTCTGGAAACATGTAAACCACCAAAACAGAAACATGAAGAAATAGAAAACTTGAACAGACTGATAACCAACAAAGAGATTGAATCAGTAATCAAAAACTTCCAACAAATAAAAGTCCAGAGCCAGATGGCTTCACAGGTGAATTCTACCAAATAAAAAAAATAGGAAAGGAAGGGTAACTTCCAAATTCATTTTATGAGGTCAGCATTACTCTGTTACAAAAACTAGTTAAAGACTCCACCAAAAAAGAGAACTACAGACCAATATATCTGAGGAACTTGTATGTAAAAATTCTCTATTAAATACTATCAAACTGAATCCAACAAGACATTTTAAAAAATCATTCACCACAATCAACTGGGATTTTTTTAATTAATTTATTTATTTTCAGAAAAACAGTATTCATTATTTTTTCACCACACACAGTGCTCCATGCAATCCGTGCCCTCTATAATACCCACCACTTGGTACCCCAACCTTCCACCCCCCCCCCCGACACTTCAAACCCCTCAGATTGTTTTTCAGAGTCCATAGTCTCTCATGATTCACCTCCCCTTCCAATTTACCCCAACTCCCTTCTCCTCTCTAACACCCCTTGTCCTCCATGCTATTTGTTATGCTCCACAAATAAGTGAAACCATATGATAATTGACTCTCTCTGCTTGACTTATTTCACTCAGCATAATCTCTTCCAGTCCCGTCCATGTTGCTACAAAAGTTGGGTATTCGTCCTTTCTGATGGAGGCATAATACTCCATAGTGTATATGGACCACATCTTCCTTATCCATTCGTCCGTTGAAGGGCATCTTGGTTCTTTCCATAGTTTGTTCCTGGGTTGCAAGTGTGGCTCAATATTTGCAAATCAATTGACATGATAGACCACATTAATATAAGAAAGGATAAGAACCATATGATTATTTCAATAGATGCAGAAAAACATTTGACATAGTACAACATTCTTTCACGATAAAAATCCTGAACAAAATAGGTTTAGAGGAACATACCTCAACATAATAAAGGCCATATTTGAAAAACCCACAGCTAATACCATTCTCAATGGGGGAAAACTAAGAGCTTTTTCTCTACAGTCAGGAAAAAGACAGGGATGTACACTCTCACCACTGTTGTTTAACATAATACTGGAGGTACTAGTCACAGCAATCAGACCAAAAAAAAAAAAAAAAAAAAAAAAAGGAAAGAAAGAAAAGGTATCCAAATTGACAAGGAAGAAGTCAAACTTCTACTATTTGCAGATGATGTGATACTCTATACAGAAAACCTGAAAGACCACCAAAAAACTGCTAGAACCAATAAACTAATTCAGTGAATTTGCAGAATACAAAATCAACATAAAAAGTCTGTTGCATTTCTGTACACCAATAATGAAGCAGTAGAAAGAGAAAATGAGGAATCTATCCCATTTACAATGGTATCAAAATCCATAAGATACCTAGGAATAAACCTAACCAAAGAGGTGAAAGTTCTCTACTCTGAAAACTATGAAACACTGACGAAAGCGTGCCTGGGTAGCTCATCCATTAAGCATCTGCCTTTGGCTCAGGTCATGATCCTGGGGTCCTGAGATCAAGACCTGCATCATGCTTCCTGCTCAGCAAAGAGCCTGCATCTCCCTTTCCCTCTGCCTGCTGCTCCCCTGTTATCTCTCCCTCTCACTGACAAATACATAAAATCTTTTTTAAATTGTTTAAAAGAAAAACACTGATGAAAGAAATTGAAGGTGACACAGGAAATGGAAAATTATTCCATGCTCATGGGTTGGAAGAACAGATATTGTTAGAATGTCTATACTACCCAAAGTAATCTAAACATTTAATGCAATTCCTATCAAAATACTGAAGGATTTTTCACAGAACTAGAACAAAAAGTCCTAAAAATTATATGGAACCACCAAAAACCCCATTAACCAAAGCAATCTTGAAAAAGAAAAGCATGGCTGGAGACATCACAATTCTGGACTCCAAATTATATTACAAAGCTGAAGTGATAAAATAGTATGATACTGGCACAAAAATAGACACATTGATCAGTGCAACAGAATAAAAAACCCAGAAATGAACCCACAACTATATGGTCGATTAATCTTAGACAAAGCAGGAAAGAATATCCAGTGGGAAAAGATCTTCAACAAATGGTGTTGGGAAAACTGGACAACTAAATGCAAAATAATGAAACTGGATCACTTTCTTACACCATACACAAAATAAATTCAAAATGAATCACACCTAAATGTGAGACCTGAAACCATAAGAATCCTAGAGAAGAACACAGGCAGTAACTTCTTTGACAACAGCCATAGCAACTTCTTTCAACATGTCTCCCAAGGCAAAGAAAACAAAAGCAAAAATAAATTATTGTGATGCCTCTGGCTTTGCTTTTCTTTTTCAAGTTTGCTTTGGCTTTTCAGGGGCTCTTTTGTGGTTCCATACAAATTTTAGGATTGTTTGTTCTAGCTCTGTGAAAAATGTTGTTGGTCGGGGTGCCTGGGTAGCTCAGTTGGTTGAACAATTGCCTTCGGCTCAGGTCATGATCCTGGACTTCCCGGATCGAGTCCTGCATTGGGCTCCCAGCTCCTTGGGGAGTCTGCTTATCCCTCTGACCTTCTCCTCCCTCATGCTCTCTCTCAATAATTCTCTCTCAAATAAATAAATAAAATCTTTTAAAAAAAATGCTGTTCGTATTTTGTTAGGGGTTGCATTAAATGTGTAGATTGCTTCAAGCAGTATAGTATATAGTATAGCAGTATAGTTGTGATGAGTGCCAGGTGTTGTATGGAAGTGTTGAATCACTATATTGTACACCTGAAACTGATATTATGTTGACTAACTGGAATTTAAATAAAAAGTTTAAAAAAAGGGGCACCTGGGTGGCTCAGTCATTAAGCATCTACCTTTGACTCAGGTCACAATCCCAGGGTCCTGGGATCGAGCCCTGCATCAGGCTTCCTGCTCAGTGGGAAGTCTGCTTCTACCTCTCCCACTCCACCAGCTTGTGTTCCCTCTCTCGCTCTGTCTCTTTCTGTCAAATAAATAAATAAATCTTTAAAAAAGAGTAACTTAGCTATTCTTATAAAGATATATGAAACAGGGCACCTGGGTGGCTCAGTGGGTTAAGCCGCTGCCTTCAGCTCAGGTCATGATCTCAGGGTGCTGGGATCGAGGCCCGCATCGGGCTCTCTGCTCGGCAGGGAGCCTGCTTCCCTCTCTTTCTCTCTCTGCCTGCCTCTCTGTCTACTGTGATCTCTCTCTGTCAAATAAATAAATAAAATCTTAAAAAAAAAAAAGATATATGAAACAACCCCTCGAGATTTTATAGTTGTTTATCAAACAGTTGCATAGATTTCACGTACTTCTTTTTGAACATCCCATAAATCATATTAAATATAACCACAAAATCCAAAAGATAAAAAATAAAATAAAGGCTGCTCCATAAGGCTAAATCCTGGAGTAAAGACTGTACTAACAAAAGCACTGCCATCTTAATAGACATGTAGCATCAGAAGTGAATCATTATTGTTGTTAGCCACTGAAATTTGGGGTCACTTGTTATCATAGCATAACTTGGCCTAGGCTGACTGCTACATTCAACTTCCCCTTCTGTAGGTCCATTAGCCTCTCTTCAATTCTGAGCTGCCTCCACTCCTCCTTCACCCAATATGGAGCTTACTGTTAACAGGTAATTTTTGTGAGGCCATTTCCATATGTGGGGCTCATAAAGTATCCCTAAGCCTCTTTTCCTAGTCCAGAATATCCTGGGCACCCAGTTTTCTGGGGGTCAAGGCAAACCCTTCACTGAGTCCACCAGTGTTCACCAATCAACCACAGTCTTTATTTCTCTTGTGGGCTTCTGAATACAGTAGGTAACAGAAAAAAAGTTACCCAATAGAGGTAACAGAAAAAAAGGTATGCTGGTGGGCTGAGAAGTGAATAACGAGGAGACTACAGTGTAAAGTGTACTCCTACCCCCCCAAAAAGAAAAATTGGCAATAAAGAGAAAAAAAAATAAAGAAGTTCTTGGGAACTCCACCAGTCTGATGTCTCATATGCGTTCTTATATATTCCAATTACCTTCTCTTTCATTCCCTGATACAGAGGAGTAAAATCTAGTTTGTAGAGGTAAGCCAAAGTTTTCATTTCATCTTTTCTTCTGACTATACTCACTACTTGTTTCCTTAGCAGAGTAGGTCCTTTCCTGCTACAGCACTGGCCCTAAGGAAGCTGACTCCCTCTGGAGTAGTAAGGGATATTAATTCTGCCCACTATGTTTTCAAATGGGAATGACTTTAGCAATAACAGTGCTAAAGCCCCATAGAGAGCAATACAATAAAATTAGAGAAAGGAACATTTTCTCAATGAAGTAGGAGGCAAGACCCTAAGCTGAAAGCTGGAGAAGCAAGGGTTGAGAAAGGAGTGTCTTTGTAGGAGTAATGAACTTTTAAATTGTATAGACCTGGTTATTTGTGTTGTGCACATTTTCACATTCAAAATCCAAAAGCTGTCGGAGAAAAGACAAATCCTTTACAGAGCCTCCTGATCCCCTGCTTCTTAGTTAGTAAAGCAATTTGTGACCAGAAACTTTCTGCACTTCTATACTTTCGGCCAGACTTCTTTTGGTAATAGCCATGTTAGTAGCCACTTTGTCCTATGATTGGTGACACCTTTGGCTCTGGTTACTGTTCCCTTCCCCATGAGCAGTGAACAATTCCTGACTCTCCAGAAGCTCTTCTCATTACCTTCCCAAGGCCTGCCTGGCACAAGATCCCAGAGATTTAATGAAAGAAGAAATACAGGGTGCCTGAGTGGCTCAGTGGGTTAGGTCTCTGCCTTTGGCTCAGGTCATGATCTCAGGGTTCTGGGATCGAGACCCGCATCAGGCTCTCTGCTCAGTGGAGAGCCTGCGTCCCCCCACCACCCCTGCCTGCCTATTTGCCTAACTGTGATCTCTCTCTATATGACAAATAAATAAATAAAAGAAAGAAGAAATACAACTCACACAAACTGGCCAGGAGCTCTTCTGAGTACTCAGAGAAAAAAGAAGAGAAAAATCCAAGTCTTAAGAGTCACCTCCAGAAAGACCTGCACCAGAATACTTTGACTTTTAACCACACCTGTCTGTATCTGTCTCTGCTCATATTATTGGCTGGAAAACAAAGTCTACTTTTCATGGGACCTGGCTTGAGGTCTCTCATCTCAAGCTGTTGGAACCACATCTCCTTCCAGCAACAGTGTCCTGTGGCAAGGCAGCCTGGCTGGAAAACCAGATGTTACATCGGACCAAAAGCAGTCCTGCTCAGTAAGGTTGGTGAAAGCCTTAGAGGCACGTTGGTATATGTATCTGGGGAAGATCTAGTAGACAGATCTAGTAGGGGCCCAACCCCCTCTAGTTTACACAGGACCTAGATTAGGGTAGTATCCTTCTCAAAATAAGACATAGCTACTTCTCATTAGAGCTGAGCTGTAAGTTTAAGTCTTCTGCCCTTTTGTCCATGTGGGGTCTTTCTGTTCTCTTTCTTTATGTATCAGGTTCTGGACACACACACACACACACACACACACACACACAACATTAGGCTTTTATTTTAAATGGGAATGTGTTACTGGCTACAAAGCCAGATGAAGAGTAGGAAAGTTTCCCCAGGGGATTAAAAATGAAAAAGGTAAAGAATAGAGAGTGAGAGATTCCTAGTGCTTCTGGCAATGGAATCCCTAGTTCACTGTGTTTTAGACAGCTTTTTGTAATAGAACCCTTTGCTTCAGTGAAATCCTACTACCAAATCAAGTATGATAAATAAATGAAAGGAGAAATGAGGCAATTGAGACAGATGCAAGGGCCTAAAGATGCCTCTAATTCCTTACCACCACAACACTTAAGAGTGGCCCCTCAGGCATTACAATGGAATATATAGAGTTCCATTCAACAGACTTTGAAAACACAGCCCTGGTAGTGTTCTGGGATCCAAGGTATGAGGGATTTCAAGGGGGTACCGTTTCAGTCCATTTACCCAAGCAAAACCAAACTACCGAGATGCCCAGCAGTGATGGGGAAGAGACCGCAAAACAATTTGCTCTTTAGGAGTTCAGCTTCCTTTGCCCTAGGTCTTCTCTCTCACTTCAATCCAGTTTTCTCTCTGCCATCCTCCCTGGAGATAACAAAGTTAGGCTGGGAGTTTCCTGAAATTCTCCAAGTCATTTCTTTACAAAAAGAGAAATATGCAGTGGAAAAATAATTTTACAACATTAGAAAAACATCTTAAAAGAAAAAAGGCCATAGGGAATAACATGGAGGATATTAGGAGAAGGAAAGGGAAAGTGAATTGCGGGAACTCGGAGGGGGAGATGAACCATGACAGACTGTGGACTCTGAGAAACAAACTGAGGGTTTTGGAAGGGAAGGAGGTGAGGGGATGGGTGAGCCTGGGTGGTTGGTATTAAGGAGGGCACATATTGCATGGAGCACTGGGTGTGGTGCATAAACAATGAATCTTGGAACTCTGGTAAAATAAAATTAAATTTTAAAAAAGAAGAGAAAAAAGGCCATAAGCATACTACCCAATAAGGACATCTTTACTATTTCTCAGTACTCTGTATCAATCTTTATTCTTACAAACAAAAGTTTGATTTTTGCACATCATGTTATAAGCTATATGGTTTACAAAAGTATTTGTTTCATTTACTCAATATCACAGATGAATACAGTAAGACTTAAAGAAACAGTAATTTTTAACCTGATGAGGGGCGCCTGGGTGGCTCAGTGGGTTAAGCCGCTGCCTTCGGCTCAGGTCATGATCTCAGGGTCCTGGGATCGAGTCCCGCATCGGGCTCTCTGCTCAGCAGGGAGCCTGCTTCCTTCTCTCTCTCTCTGCCTGCCTCTCAGTGTACTTGTAATTTCTCTCTGTCAAATAAATAAATAAAATCTTTAAAAAAAAATAAATAAATAAAAATTTTTAACCTGATGATGCTATTAGATGTTAGAGCTGAGACTCAAACTAAGATTACTACTTTAAGACTAGTTCTTTTTCCACTTCAACAGCAGCTGTCATACAACTGTAGAGACCACTGTCTAAGTACTAGAGCCAAGAAATATTGAAATATATTTTAGGTGAACTCCCTACTTGAAAATTTTCTTATGACCCCAGAATCACACAAAACTCAACTTGTAACATTCAATTGACAACACCAAGTGTAGTGCATTGGGAGAATACCACACTAGTCGAAATATCTGGTCTAGTACCAACCCAACATCATTTTGTTATGAGACCTTAGGCAATGCGTTCTGCCCATGTGTAAAATAAAGGCTTTAAAGTCCACTATGACACCACCCTCCCTTACTGTGACCTTACTATTCTGAAGAGGAATCACTTGTCCATGGACCTCCTAGTCTTTAACCATAAAAGGTTTTCCAGGCTTAACCACTGGGGCTCTTTTCCCTTTTGATTCCAGGACATACCTGACTTACACATGCATGGTATTTTTATTAAAAGAGTGATGAAGGTATAGAGATCATGACAAAACAGTGCTACTAGTTCGAAAAGAAGGGCAAGTGAAGAAATTGTATTTGAGAAGATACTTCCTTATCCTGAGTTTCCCGCTTTGGTCCATAGGTGAGGAGGTATATTGTCTGTGAGTAGAAAACTCCTGTTCACTGAGAAAGACTCAGATCAATATCTTCCCAGTAGAAAAATCATTCATTTCTTTAAAGGGACTGAATCTCTAAGCAACCTTGAAAAATGTCATTATAATTACTGAGTTTGTCCTTCTGGGATTATCTATTGACCCCCCAGATCCAGACCATGCTCTTTGTGCTGTTCCTGGGGATTTACTTTCTTGACTTTGCTGGGGAATCTGGTGATGATCCTGAAGATCATGGTTGATTCTTGCCTCCACACACTCATGAACTTCTTCCTCAGACACCTATCCTTCCTGGATCTCAGTTTCTCCTCAGTCACTGGGCCCAAAATGCTGCAGAACTTCCTATCTCAGAAGAAAAGAATATTGGAAAAGAAAAGAACTTCTTTTTCACTCTCTCTGGGGGAACAGAATTTTATCTGCCTTCTGCCATGGCCTACGATGCCATCTGCCACCCTCTGGTCTATACCATGGTCATAAACAGACCTCTCTGTATGGTGATTGTGAGCATAGCTTGGACAGTGGGATTTCTGATTTCCTTGATGAATAGTCTCTTCATCCATAAGTTATGTTTCTGTGAGTCCAACATCATCCCCCATTTTAGCTGTGAGCTACCTCCACTCTTTCCTCTGTCTTGTACTGATCCCATTGTCAATCAGATTCTTCTAGCAGTGTCATGTGTATTTCTAGGACTGATGACACTTCCTCTGATCCTCTTCTCTTACCTCAGAATCATTTCTGCCATTTTGAACATCCGCTCCCCTAATGGCCGAGCCAAAGCCTTCTCTACCCATTCCTCCCACCTCACTGTGGTGCTCTTGTTCTATGCGACAGCTCTATTCAGGCACATCAGTCCCACCTCAGGCTCAGTATTGGACTGAGTGATCTCCATCCAGTACAGTGTGATCACATCCTTGCTGAACCCCCCCCCCATCTACAGCCTCAAGAACCAGGAGTGGAAGGCAGCTCTGCAGAGGATACTGAAGCAACAAAAGAGTGCCTTAGGGTAGAAAAAAAGCTGTGTGATTCTGCTCAGGAAATAGAAGAAAATTATCTCTAAAGCAGATAGATTTTGATAGGCCTAGAGCACTTAGAGAAATTGCATTTCAGTTAAATTCAAGTATTTGCCTGGACTTCAAAGCAAATAAAGGATCACAAAAATGGAAGCTGGGGGAAAAGAGTTTGATGCACAGGCTCCTACTTATCAGCTCTTTGAAAAATATTCTGAGAGGGATCTTGGTTTCATCTGAGAAGATAGCAAGTGAAGTGTATTTGGAGCAGAGCAGGTGTCTGGCCAAAATGATTATTTCTGGGTGTGTCTTTGAGGGTATTTCTAGAAGAATTTGAATCAATGGTGTGAGTAAAGAAGAGTGCCCTCACCAATGTGGGTGGTTATCATCCAATCTGGTGAGGGCCCAAATACAACAAACTGCATTGGCAGGGTGAATTTGCATTCTCTGCTTGACATCCATCTCCTGCCCTCAGACATTGGTGCTCCTGTTCTTGGGCCTTCAGACTTAGATTGGAACTTACACCACTGGCTCCTCTGGTTCTTAGGCTTTTAGGTTTGGACTAGAATTACATCACTGGATTTTCTGGGTGCCCAGCTTGCAGACAGTAGAGCATGAGACTTCTCAGCCTCCCTAATCATGACAGACAATCTATCATAACAAATCTCTTATTCTATTCTATTGTTCTATTCTATTCTATTCTATTCTATTCTATTCTATTCTATTCTATTCACTCTGTTTTCTGGAAAAGCATGACCAATACAGCACAGAAAATTAAAAAATAAAAATTAATAGACTGTAAGACTAAAAGTCAGTATATTGTGCCTATTTTATTTTCCCTAAACTCTCCTGCCTGGGGGATTACATATAAAAATATAGTATGTGCATGTGCTTCTGTGAGTCACTATTTTTGTATCCTGTGAATAGATATTTAGTAGTGCAACTGCTTATAGTAGCACTATCCACAATAGCCAAAACATGGGAAGAGCCCAAATGTCCATCAACTGATGAATGCATAAAGACGATGTGATATGTACACACACACAAACACACACACACACACACACACACTGGAATATTATTCAGCCATCAAAAAGAATGAAAACTTGCAATTTGCTGTGATGTGGCTGGAATTAGAGTGTATTATGCTAAGCAAAATAAGCCAGTCAGAGAAAGATAATGCCATATGATTTCATTCTTATGTGGAATGTAAGATGAATATAGGGGAAGGAATGGAAAGAAGATGATAAAGACAGAGAGGGAGGCAAACCGTAAGACACTCTTTTTTTTTAAATTTTTTAAAATTAATTTATTTATTTTAAGAAAAACAGTATTCATTATTTTTTCACCACACACAGTGCTCCATGCAAACCATGCCCTCTATAATACCCACCACCTGGTACCCCAACCTCCCACCCCCCTGCCACTTCAAACCCCTCAGATTGTTTTTCAGAGTCCATAGTCTCTCATGATTCACATCCCCTTCCAACTTACCCCAACTCCCTTCTCCTCTCTAACACCCCTTGTCCTCCATGCTATTTGTTATGCTCCATAAATAAGTGAAACCATATGATAATTGACTCTCTCTGCTTGACTTATTTCACTCAGCATAATCTCTTGCAGTCCCGTCCATGTTGTTACAAAAGTTGGGTATTCATCCTTTCTGATGGAGGTATAATACTCCATAGTATATATGGACCACATCTTCCTTATCCCTTCGTCCATTGAAGGGCATCTTGGTTCTTTCCATAGTTTGGCGACCGTGGCTATTGCTGCTATAAACATTGGGGTACACATGGCCCTTCTTTTCACGACATCTATATCTTTGGCGTAAATACCCAGGAGTGCAATGGCAGGGTCATAGGGAAGTTCTATTTTTAATTTCTTGAGGAATCTCCACACTGTTCTCCAAAGAGGCTGCACCAACTTGCATTCCCACCAACAGTGGAAGAGGGTTCCCCTTTCTCCACATCCCCTCCAACACATGTTGTTTCCTGTCTTGCTAATTTTGGCCATTCTAACTGGTGTAAGGTGATATCTCAATGTGGTTTTAATTTTAATCTCCCTGAGGGCTAGTGATGATGAACATTTTTTCATGTGTCTGATAGCCATTTGTATGTCTTTATTGGAGAAGTGTCTGTTCATATCTTCTTCCCATTTTTTGATATGTTTGCCTGTTTCGTGTGTGTTGAGTTTGAGGAGTTCTTTATAGATGCTGGATATAAACCTTTTGTCTGTATTGTCATTTGCAAATATCTTCTCCGATTCCGTGGGTTGCTTCTTTGTTTTCTTGACTGTTTCCTTTGCTGTGCAGAAGCTTTTGATTTTGATGAAGTCCCAGAAGTTCATCTTCGCTTTTGTTTCCTTTGCCTTTGGAGACATTTCTTGAAAGAAGTTGCTATGGCTGATATCGAAGAGATTACTGCCTATGTTCTCCTCTAGGATTCTGATGGATTTCTGTCTCACATTGAGGTCTTTTATCCATTTTGAGTTTATTTTTGTGTACGGTGTAAGAGAATGGTCGACTTTCATTCTTCTACATATAGCTACCCAGTTTTCCCAGCACCATGTATTGAAGAGACTGTCTTTTTTCCACTGTATATTTTTTCCTGTTTTGTCGAAGATTATTTGACCATAGAGTTGAGGGTCCATATCTGGGCTCTCTACTCTGTTCCACTGGTCTATGTGTCTGTTTTTATGCCAGTACCATGCTGTCTTGGTGATCACAGCTTTGTAATAAAGCTTGAAATCAGGTAACGTGATGCCCCCCATTTTATTTTTGTTTTTCAACATTTCCTTAGCGATTCGGGGTCTCTTCTGATTCCATAAAATTTTTGGATTATTTGCTCCAGCTCTTTGAAGAATACCGGTGGAATATTGATCGGAATGACATTAAAAGTATAGATTGCTCTAGGCAGTATAGACATTTTAACAATATTTATTCTTCCGATCCAAGAGCATGGAATGGTCTTCCATCTTTTTGTGTCTTCTTCAGTTTCTTTCATGAGTGTTCTGTAGGTCCTCGAGTACAGATTCTTTACCTCTTTGGTTAGGTTTATTCCCAGGTATCTTATGGTTCTTGGTGCAATAGTAAATGGAATCGATTCTCTAATTTCCCCTTCTCTATTTTCATTGTTAGTGTATAACAAAGCCACCGATTTCTGCACATTGACTTTGTATCCTGCCACATTGCTGAATTGCTGCACGAGTTCTAGTAGTTTGGGGGTGGAGTCTTTTGGGTTTTCCATATAAAGAATCATGTCATCTGCGAGAGAGAGAGTTTGACTTCTTCATTACCAATTTGGATACCTTTTCTCTTTGTTGTCTGATTGTTGTTGCTAGGACTTCTAATACTATGTTGAACAAGAGTGGTGAAAGTGGGCATCCTTGTTTTGTTCCTGATCTCAATGAGAAGGCTGCAAGCTTTTTCCCATTGAGGATGATATTTGCTGTGGGTCTTTCATAGATAGATTTGATGAGGTTCAGGAATGCTCCCTCTATCCCTATACTTTGAAGGGTTTTAATCAGGGACGGATGCTGGATTTTGTCAAATGCTTTTTCTGCATCAATTGAGAGGACCATGTGGTTCTTCTCTCTTCTCATATTAATTTGTTGTATCACATTGATTGATTTGTGAATGTTGAACCATCCTTGTAGCCCAGGGATGAATCCCACCTGGTCATGGTGGATAATCTTTTTAATGTGCTGTTGGATCCTATTGGCTAGGATCTTGCTGAGAATCTTAGCATCCATATGCATCAGTGATATTGGACTAATTCTCCTTTATGGTAGGGTCTTTGCCTGGTTTGGGGAGCAGGGTAATGCTGGTTTCATAGAAAGAGTCTGGAAGTTTTCATTCTGCTTCAATTTTTTGAAACAGCTTCAGAAGGATAGGTGTTATTTCTTCTTTGAAGGTTTGGTAGAATTCCCCAGGGAATCCGTCAGGTCCTGGACTCTTGTTTGGGGGCAGGTATTTTTTTTTAATTTTTATTTTCTATAAACATATATTTTTATCCCCAGGGGTACAGGTCTGTGAATCACCAGGTTTACACACTTCACAGCACTCACCAAAGCACATATCCTCCCCAATGTCCATAACCCCACCCCCCTTCTCCCAATCCCCCTCCCCCCGCAACCCTCAGTTTGTTTTGTGAGATTAAAAGTCACTTATGGTTTGTCACCATCCCAATCCCATCTTGTTTCATTGATTCTTCTCCTACCCACTTAAGCCCACATGTTGCATCAACACTTCCTCATAACAGGGAGATCATATGATAGTTGTCTTTCTCAGCTTGACTTATTTCGCTAAGCATGATACGCTCTAGTTCCATCCATGTTGTCTCAAATGGCAAGATTTCATTTCTTTTGATGGCTGCATAGTATTCCATTGTGTATATATACCACATCTTCTTGATCCATTCATCTGTTGATGGATATCTAGATTCTTTCCACAGTTTGGCTATTGTGGACATTGCTACTATAAACATTCGGGTGTACGTGCCCCTTCGGATGACTAGGTTTGTATCTTTAGGGTAAATACCCAGTAGAGCAATTGCTGGGTCATAGGGAAGTTCTATTTTCAACATTTTGAGGAACCTCCATGCTGTTTTCCAGAGTGGCTGCACCAGCTTGCATTCCCACCAACAGTGTAGGAGGGTTCCCCTTTCTCCGCATCCTCGCCAGCATCTGTCATTTCCTGACTTGTTGATTTTAGCCATTGTGACTGGTGTGAGGTGATATCTCATTGTGGTTTTGATTTGTATTTCCCTGATGCCGAGTGATATGGAGCACTTTTTCATGTATTTGTTGGCCATCTGGATGTCTTCTTTGCAGAAATGTCTGTTCATGTCCTCTGACCATTCCTTGATTGGATTATTTGTTTTTTGGGTGTTGAGTTTGCTAAGTTCTTTATAGATTTTGGACACTAGTCCTTTATCTGATATGTCGTTTGCAAATATCTTCTCCCATTCTATCAGTTGTCTTTTGATTTTGTTAACTGTTTCCTTTGCTGTGCAAAAGCTTTTGATCTTGATGAAATCCCAATAGTTCATTTTTGCCCTTGCTTCCCTTGCCTTTGGCGTTGTTCCTCGGAAGATGTTGCTGCGGCTGAGGTCGAAGAGGTTGCTGCCTGTGTTCTCCTCAAGGATTTTGATGGATTCCTTTCGCACATTGAGGTCCTTCATCCATTTTGAGTCTATTTTTGTGTGTGGTGTAAGGAAATGGTCCAATTTCATTTTTCTTCATGTGGCTGTCCAATTTTCCAATCACCATTTATTAAAGAGGCTGTCTTTTTTCCATTGGACATTCTTTGCTGCTTTGTCGAAGATTTGTTGGCCATAGAGTTAAGGGTCTATTTCTGGGCTCTCTATTCTGTTCCATTGATCTATGTGTCTGTTTTTGTGCCAGTACCATGCTGTCTTGATGATGACAGCTTTGTAATAGAGCTTGAAGTCCGGAATTGTGATGCCACCAACGTTGGCTTTCTTTTTCAATATTCCTTTGGCTGTTCAAGGTCTTTTCTGGTTCCATATAAATTTTAGAATTATTTGTTCCATTTCTTTGAAAAAGATGGATGGTACTTTGATAGAAATTGCATTAAATGTGTAGATTGCTTTAGGCAGCATAGACATTTTCACAGTATTTATTCTTCCAATCTAGGAGCATGGAACATTTTTCCATTTCTTTGTGTCTTCCTCAATTTCTTTCATGAGTACTTTATAGTTTTCTGAGTATAGATTCTTTGCCTCTTCAGTTAGGTTTATTCCTAGGTATCTTATGGTTTTGGGTGCAATTGTAAATGGGATTGACTCCTTAATTTCTCTTTCTTCTGTCTTGCTGTTGGTGTAGAGAAATGCAACTGATTTCTGTGCATTGATTTTATATCCTGACACTTTACGGAATTCCTCTACAAGTTCTAGCAGTTTTGGAGTGGAGTCTTTTGGGTTTTCCACATATAGTATCATATCATCTGCGAAGAGTGATAGTTTGACTTCTTCTTTGCCGATTTGGATGCCTTTAATTTCCTTTTGTTGTCTGATTGCTGAGGCTAGGACTTCTAGTACTATCTTGAATAGCAGTGGTGATAATGGACATCCCTGCCGTGTTCCTGACCTTAGTGGAAAAGCTTTCAGTTTTTCTCCATTGAGAATGATATTTGCAGTGGGTTTTTCATAGATGGCTTTGATAATATTGAGGTATGTGCCCTCTATCCCTACACTTTGAAGAGTTTTGATCAGGAAAGGGATGCTGTACTTTGTCGAATGCTTTTCCAGCATCTATTGAGAGTATCATATGGTTCTTGTTCTTTCTTTTATTGATGTGTTGTATCACATTGACTGATTTGTGGATGTTGAACCAACCTTGCAGCCCTGGAATAAATCCCACTTGGTCGTGGTGAATAACCCTTTTAATGTACTGTAGAATCATATTGGTTAGTATTTTGGTGAGAATTGTCGCATCTGTGTTCATCAAAGATATTGGTCTATAGCACTCTTTCTTGTTGGGATCCTAGTCTGGTTTGGGGATCAAGGTGATGCTGGCCTCATAAAATGAGTTTGGAAGTTTTCCTTCCATTTCTATTTTTTGGAACAGTTTCAGGAGAATCGGAATTAGCTCTTCTTTAAATGTTTGGTAGAATTCCCCCGGGAAGCCGTCTGGCCCTGGACTTTTGTTAGTTTGGAGATTTTTAATGACTGTTTCAATCTCCTTACTGGTTATGGGTCTGTTCAGGCTTTCTACTTCTTCCTGGTTCAGTTGTGGTAGTTTATATGTTTCTCGGAATGCATCCATTTTTCCAGATTGTCAAATTTGTTGGCGTAGAGTTGCTCATAGTATGTTCTTATAATAGTTTGTATTTCTTTAGTGTTAGTTATGATCTCTCCTCTTTCATTCATGATTTTATTTATTTCGGTCCTTTCTCTTTTCTTTTTGATAAGTCTGGCCAGGGGTTTATCAATTTTATTAATTCTTTCAAAGAACCAGCTCCTAGTTTCGTTGATTTGCTCTATTGTCTTTTTGGTTTCTATTTCATTGATTTCTGCTCTGATCTTTATGATTTCTCTTCTCCTGCTGGGCTTAGGGTTTCTTTCTTGTTCTTTCTCTAGCTCCTTTAGGTGTAGGGTTAGGTTGTGTAACTAAGACCTTTCTTGTTTCTTGAGAAAGGCTTGTACCGCTATATATTTTCCTCTCAGGACTGCCTTTGTTGTGTCCCACAGATTATGAATCATTGTGTTTTCATTATCATTTGTTTCCATGATTTTTTTCAATTCTTCCTTAATTTCCTGGTTGACCCATTCATTCTTTAGAAGGATGCTCTTTAGTCTCCATGTATTTGGGTTCTTTCCAAACTTCCTCTTGTGGTTGAGTTCTAGCTTCTGAGCATTGTGGTCTGAAAATATGCAGGGAATGATCCCAATCTTTTGATACCGGTTGAGTCTTGATTTAGGACCGAGGATGTGATCTATTCTGGAGAAAGTTCCATGTGCACTAGAGAAGAATTTGTATTCTGTGCTTTGGGATGAAATGTTCTGAATACATCTGTGATGTCTATCTGGTCCAGTGTGTCGTTTAAGGCCTTTGTTTCCTTGCTGATCTTTTGTTTGGATGATCTGTCCATTTCAGTGAGGGGAGTGTTAAAGTCCCCTACTATTATTGTATTATTGTTGATGTGTTTCTTTGATTTTGTTATTAATTGGTTTATATAGTTGGCTGCTCCCACGTTGGGGGCATAGATATTTAAAATTGTTAAATCTTCTTGTTTGACAGACCCTTTGTGTATGATATAGTGTCCTTCCTCATCTCTTATAGTCTTTGGCTTAAAATCTAATTGATCTGATATAAGGATTGCCACTCCTGCTTTCTTCTGATGTCCATTAGCATGGTAAATTCTTTTCCACTCCCTCACTTTAAATCTGGAGGTGTCCTTGGGGTTAAAATGAGTTTCTTGGAGGCAACATATAGATGGGTTTTGTTTTTTTATCCATTCTGATACCCTGTGTCTTTTGACAGGGGCATTTTAGCCCATTAACATTCAGGGTAACTATTGAGAGATATGAATTTAGTGCCATTGTATTGCCTGTAAGGTGACTATTACTGTATATGGTTTCTGTTCCTTTCTGATCTACCACTTGTAGTCTCTCTCTTTGCTTAGAGGACCCCTTTCAATATTTCCTGTAGAGCTGGTTTGGTGTTTGCAAATTCTTTCAGTTTTTGTTTGTCCTGGAAGCTTTTAATCTCTCCTTCTATTTTCAATGATAGCCTAGCTGGGTATAGTATTCTTGGCTGCATGTTTTTCTCGTTTAGTGCTCTGAATATATCATGCCAGCTCTTTCTGGCCTGCCAGGTCTCTGTGGATAAGTCAGCTGCCAATCTAATATTTTTACCATTGTATGTTACAGACTTCTTTTCCCGGGCTGCTTTCAGGATTTTCTCTTTGTCACTGAGACTTGTAAATTTTACTATTAGGTGACGGGGTGTGGGCCTATTCTTATTGATTTTGAGGGGCGTTCTCTGAACCTCCTGAATTTTGATACTCATTCCCTTTGCCATATTGGGGAAATTCTCCCCAACAATTCTCTCCAGTATACCTTCTGCTCCCCTCTCTCTTTCTTCTTATTCTGGAATCCCAATTATTCTAATGTTGTTCCGTCTTATGGTGTCACTTATCTCTCGAATTCTCCCCTCATGGTCCAGGTGCTGTTTGTCCCTCTTTTGCTCAGCTTCTTTATTCTCTGTCATTTGGTCTTCTATATCGCTAATTCTTTCTTCTGCCTCATTTATCCTAGCAGTGAGAGCCTCCATTTTTTATTGCACCTCATTAATAGTTTTTTTGATTTCAACTTGGTTAGATTTTAGTTCTTTTATTTCTCCAGAAAGGGCTTTTATATCTCTCGAGAGGGTTTCTCTAATATCTTCCATGCCTTTTTCGAGCCCGGCTAGAACCTTGAGAATTGTCATTCTGAACTCTAGATCTGACATATTACCAATGTCTGTATTGATTAGGTCCCTAGCCTTCGGTACTGCCTCTTGTTCTTATTTTTGTGTTGAATTTTTCCGTCTTGTCATTTTGTCCTGATAAGAGTATATGAAGGAGCAATAAAATACTAAAAGTGTGGCAAAACCCCCAGGAAAATATGCTTTAACCAAATCAGAAGAGATCCCAAATCGTGAGGGGGGAGAAAGGGGATAAGAGGTTCCAAAATAAAGAAAAAGAAAAAAAATAAAGAATTTTAAAAAGAAAATGAATAAAGAAAAGTATAAAAAAGATATATATATATATATTATAGATAAACTAGTTAAGAAACGTTAAAAAAAGAAAAGGGTAAAAGTTAAAAAAAATTTTAGCAGAAGAAGAGAAAAAAAATGAAAAAGAAAAAAATTAAATTTACTGCAAGACTAAAAAAATCACAGGGAGAAATCCATGAGTTCGGTGCTTTGCTTTCTTCTCCTCTGGAATTCTGCTGCTCTCCTGGTATTGAAACTGCACTCCTTGGTAGGTGAACTTGATTTTGGCTGGATTTCTTGTTGATCTTCTTGGGGAGGGCCCTGTTGTAGTGATTCTCAAGTGTCTTTCTCCCAGGCGGAATTGCACCGCCCTTACCCGAGGCTGGGCTGAGTAATCCCCTCGGGTTTGCTTTCAGGAGCTTTTGTTCCCTGAGCGCTTTCCGTAGAGTTCCGAAGGACAGGAATACAAATGGTGGCCTCCTGATCTCCGGCCCAGAGGAGCCGAGAGCCCGGGACCCCACTCCTCAGTGCGCCCTCAGAGAACAGGGCCCAGTTACTCCCGTCTGCCTGACTTCCGGCTGTACTCCGAGCTCACCGAGGCTGTGGCCGGTTCAAGGTAACACCGAGCTGTGAGCTTACTGTCGGCTCTGTCTCTGTAGCCAGCTTTCCCGTTCCAATACCCACGAGCTCTGTGACACTCAGACACCCCCAATCCTTCTGTGACCCTGCGGAACCTGAGGCCACGCCGACCCCGCGTGGGCTTCAACCTGGTTTAGCCTCTGGAGCGATGTCCCTCAGCGGAAAAGACTTTTAAAATCCTGATTTTGTGCTCCGTTGCTCCGCTGCTTGCCTGGAGCTGGCCCCTCCCCCAGAGGTCTATCCTCACGTCGCTTTGGATTCACTTCTCTGCCAGTCCTACCTTTCAGAAAGTGGTTGTTTTTCTGTTTCTAGAATTGCTGTTCTTCTTCTCTTCAATCTGCTAATGGGTTTGCAGGTGTTTGCAATCTTTAGATAAGCTATCTAGCTGATCTCCGGCTAGCTGAAGTAGTCTCAGCCTGCTACTTCTTCGCCATCTTGACTCCTCCAGAACATATAGCTTCTAAGTCTTGACTATGGCCCTTCTGCTGGTCCATAAAGCAGTTCCAGTCCCTCTTGACTGTGGTCTGGAAGCCGATCAAGAACACTATTTTAGACAATCCCTGCAGAGCCTTTGTGAAAGTCCAGGAGTCTAACAGAAGTTCTGGCACACTGCTTACGTCCAGGTCCATGGGGGACTCCTTCATTGTCTACCGCAGCAAAGCCCCTTTTGGGAGGTTTTTGATCACTGTTTCATCTCGTTATTAGATATCAGTCGATTCAGGTTGTCGATTTCTTCCTGTTTCAATTTTGGTAGTTTCTATCTTTCCAGGAATGCATCCATTTCATCTAGGTTGCTAACCTTAATGGCATATAACTGTTGATAATAACTTCTGATGATTGTTTCTACTTCCTTGGTGTTCGTTATGATCTCTCCCTTTTCATTCATAATTTTATGAATTTGGGCTTTCTCTCTTTTCTTTTGGATTAGTGTGGCCAATGGTTTATAGATCTTATTGATTATTTCAAAAAACCAGCTTCTAGTTTCATTGATATGTTCTACTGTATCTCTGGTTTCTACCTCATTGATCTCAGCTCTAATCTTGATTATTTCCCTTCTTATGTGTAGAGTTGGTTTGATTTGTTGTTGATTCTCCAGTTCTTTAAGGTGTAGAGACAGCTGGTGTATTCTGGATTTTTCAATTATTTTGAGGGAGGCTTGGATGGCTATGTATTTCCCCCTTAGGACAGCCTTTGCTGTATCCCATAGGTTTTGGGCTGAAGTGTCTTCATTCTCATTGGTTTCCATGAATTGTTTCAGTTCTTCTTTGATCTCCTGGTTGATCCAAGCATTCTTAAGCAAGGTGGTCTTTAGCTTCCAGGTGTTTGAGTTCCTTCGGAACTTTTCCTTGTGATTGAGCTCCAGTTTCAAAGCATTGTGATCTGAGAATGTGCAGGGAATAATCTCAGTCTTTTGGTATTGGTTGAGTCCTGATTTGTGACCCAGTATGTGGTCTATTCTGGAGAAGGTTCTGTGTGCACCTGAGAAGAATGAGTATTCTGTTGTTTTAGGGTGGAATGTTCTGTATATATCTCCAATGTGTCATTCAATGTGTCATTCAATGCTCTTGTTTCTTTATTGATTTTATGCTTCGATGATCTATTTCTGAGAGAGGCGTGTTAAGATCTCCTACAATTAATGTATTCATATCAATATGACTCTTCATCTTGATTAACAGTTTTCTTAAGTAATTGGCTGCTCCCATATGGGGAGCATAGATATTTACAATTGTTAGATCATCTTGATGGATAGTCCCTTTAAGGATTATGTAGTGTCCTTCTGTATCTCTGACTACAGTCTTTAGTTTGAAGTCTAATTTATCTGATATGAGAATCGCTACCCCAGCCTTCTTTTGAGGCCCATTGGCATGAAAGATGCTTCTCCATCCCTTCACTTTCAGTCTGGGTGTATCTTTAGGTTCAAAATGGGTCTCTTGTAGACAACATATGGATGGGTCCTGTCATTTTATCCAATCTGCAACCCTGTGCCATTTTATGGGTGCATTTAGGCAATTCACATTGAGAGTGCTTATTGATAGATACGTTTTTATTGACATTGAGTTAACTTTGAAGTCTTTCTTTCTGTAGACTGTCTCTATATTTCTGTTCAATGCTATTCTTGGGATTTTTCCTCTTTTATAGAACCCCCCTTAATATTTCCTGCAGTGTCGGCTTGGTGGTTGCATAGTCTTTTAAGCCTTGCCGGTCTTAATAACTCTTCACTCTCCATCCATTTTGAATGTCAGTCTTGCTGGATAAAGTATTCTTGGCTGCATGTTCTCATCATTTAGTGCCCTGAATATATCTTGCCAGCCTCTTCTGGCTTGCCAGGTCTCTGTGGACAGGTCTAACGTTATTCTGATGGGCTTCCCTCTGTAAGTAAGGAGCCTCTTTGCCCTGGCGGCTTTCAAGGGATTATACCTACAGTTATAATTCCTCAATTTGATTATCAGGTTTTGGGATTTTTTTTGGAATGAATAATCTTGGGTGGAGACCGTTCAGCCTCTAGTACATGAACGCTGGTTCCATTCGCGAGATTGGGAAAATTTTCATGAAGGACTTGTTCCACTATATCTTCTAGACTTCTTTCTTTCTCCTCCCCTTCAGGGATTCCAATAATTCTGACGTTGGAACGCTTCATGGCATCATTTATTTCCCTGGTTCTGTTTTCTGGTTTCTAAGCTGTTTGTTCCAGGCTTCCTCCTGATCCTTTCTCTCTATCTGTTTGTCTTCCAGATCACTAATTCTATCTTCTGTCTCAGTTACCCTAGCTTTGAGAGAGTTTAGATTAGATTGGAACTCATTGAGAGCATTATGAGCCTCCTCCCTAGTAGCTTTAAGCTCTGCCCTAACATTGTGAACATCCTGTCTGATCGCTTTCAGTTCAGCCCTAATCAATTCCATTTGGTCATCCATGGCTTTCTCCAACCTAGCTATTGCCTGGATAATTGTTAGCCTGAATTCTCTTTCCGACATATTGTCTATGTTGATATCCGTTAGCTCTGTTGCAGAAGGTCCATCCTCTGTATTTTTCTTCTGTTGGACATTCCTCCTCCTAGTCATTTTGGTGGGAGATAACTGAACACATGTAGCTGGATGTATCAACTGTGGTGCAGTCAAGGTGCACCCTGGAACACTTCTGAGCAATCAGGGTTCCCCACCCAAACGAGAGACAAAAGAAAAGAAAAAGAAAAAGAAAAAAAAGTAAAAGAAGAAAGAAAAAAGAGAGAGAGAGAGAGAGAAATAGGAAAGAAAGGGAAGATGAAAAAGAAGGTTCAGCCCAGATGGGCCCCAAGGTAAGATTTATGAAGTAGACAAACAAAAAGAGATAAAAAGAGTGATACAAGTATATGACAAGAGAAAAAAATATATATATATGCAAAAAAAGGAAGAACCTCGTCAAAAAGAACCCCATGTGTAAAATTTATATGCTATCAGGACAAACACAAAAAACACAGAAACACTGGTGGAAGAAGATGGGAGAGTTCCTATAAATTCTCAGTGTGTGTGAGAAAGGTTGTTTTGATTCTTCCTGGATGTATATTGATATCTTTGTTAAGGACTCAACTTTCCTAAGATAAAGGGGATTAAAATTGGTTTACCTATAGGGGTAGTATTGATTGGGGAAAGGGGATTACTTTGAAGTTTAACTCTATATAAATATTAGAGGATAAAAATAAAAATGAATAAACTAGACTAAACTAAAATTTTAAAAAAGGAATTCAAAAAATAAAAATGCTAAAGAAAAACATAGGTGTATGTATCAAATGTTCAGGTTAGAAAGGTATTATGGAATTTGATGTACTGTACAGCTCGCTGTGATGGTAAATAGGTTACCTATGTGTAAAAAAAAAAAAAAAAAAAAAAGAACAGGAATAATGGTTACCAGTGAACATACAAGTTTTCCTATGAAGTAGTGGTTGTTCTCTTGTAGTCCTTTTTTTTTTTCTTTTCTTTCTTGGTTTGTTTTCTGGGGGAGGGGCCTGCCACGTGGGTAGTCAGTCAATGCTGTTTCCTGAGTTAAGTCCTCCTGTCCCCCTCAAGGGGGTGGGCTCTGAGGAAACTGGGTTTTTTTCAGGCTTTTGTTCTCTGGCGGTTTTTATGCTTGTTCACTTTTTTTTTCTCTCACCTTGACCGCCTTTGTAGTTTTAGAGGAAAACAAACCACACCCTGATCTCCCTCTCAGAGAGAAGCCTCAGTCTGGGTGCAGAGCCTAAATAAGTTCCCCCTTGGCTGCTGGCAGAGCAGGTTCCAAGTTGCAGACCCTGTGGCGCAGGATCTTTTGCTTATACCCAAAGCCAAGGCACTGGCGGCTGTCTGGGACCTCCCGACCGCCAGAGAGGTTCCAAGCAGCGATCACACACTGAGATTTTGCCGCTGGCCCGGGCTGGGAGTGCTGGGCTTGTGCGTACCTCGCGGCTATGGGTCGCAGCACGTCTCAGGCACTGAGAACAGGCGCAAGTCCCTAAGCACCAGGCTGGGCTTTTGGGTACCTCTGTCAGGGGAGAGTTTGGGTGTGGCTTAGGCTTTGAAACAATGGCGTGGGTCAAAGAGCTCCAGCTGGGCCTTTGTAACTCAGGCGAGCATGAGGGACATGCACGAGTATCTCAAGCTTTGTGGTAGGGCTCGCGCGTTCTGCCCACTGGTGTGGCTCCCATCCCCTCACAGGAGCCAGAACCCATGCATTCTCGGGCGCGCTGGCAGCATAGGGACCAAGAGCTGGTTTATCTGCCGCACTCTCTCTGCCTTGGCGCCAGGGAGGCTGTCCTGGGACCGGGGACTTAAGCCCCTGTCCCTAGCCGCCCCGATTCCCACAATTTCCCCCCACGATCCTTTGCTCTTTTGGAGTGCTTTCAACCAGTCTCCAAGTTAATGTTAGTCCCCAGACGCAGGGCACTCTCGCTCGTATTGGGGTATTACTTTCCAACCGGTCGCCTCTGGTGGCTCCCTCCCCCTTTCTTTTTTTTTTTTAATTTTTAATTTTTTATAAACATATATTTTTATCCCCAGGGGTACAGGTCTGTGAATCGCCAGGTTTACACACTTCACAGCACTCACCAAAGCACACCCTCCCCAAAGTTCATAACCCC
>NC_081562.1:83471215-83485689 GCF_022355385.1 Mustela nigripes | reverse complement strand
CAGCAACCCTCAGTTTGTTTTGTGAGATTGAGTCACTTATGGTTTGTCTCCCTCCCAATCCCATCTTGTTTCATTGATTCTTCTCCCTCCCCCTTTTGTTTATCTTCCGATATCAGTCCGCTGTTCCCCCTCTACTTTACCTGCCCACTGGCGTCTTCTGCCCCTGTAGAGATCCAGATGTGTATAATTCTGATCTCAGGCTGATTTCATGGGTGATTGGAGTTCTTTGGTAGGTAATCAGCTCACTTTGGGGTACTGGCTGAAAAGGCGCTTCCTCCTACTCCCCCGCCATCTTGTCCCCACCCCCAGCACTGGCTTTTTTATGCAAATAATGGATCACTAAATTCTACCACTAAAACTAATAATACACTATAGGTGAACTAACTTGAACTTAAATAAAATTTTGAAAAATGTAAGTATAAATATAAATATGTAGTACATGAAGTTGATCCAAATGCATATTGTATACCAGTATATGGAGAGGGGGATAGATATGAACCATTCTAGAAGCAAAATTAAAAGATCAGGAAGGTACTCTTTGGATCTACTTAATAAACATAAATATATAACAGCAGCTTATAGAGAAATGTTATAGAGGAGCTAATTAAATGGAACTAATATACTATGTGTATGAACTAGTAGACTGGGTTTTTTAAAAATATTTTATTTATTTGCCAGAGAGAGAGAGAGAGTACACACAAGCAGGCAGAGAGACAGCAGAGGCAGTGAGAGAAGCAGGTTCTCCACCGAGCAAGGAGCCAATGTGGGACTCGATCCCAGGACCCTAGGACCATGACCTGAGCTGAAGGCAACGGCTTAACCAACTGAGCCACCCACGCATCCCCAGACTGGGTATTTTAAAGATGTCAATTGCTCCAAATTGATTTATATATTCAGAATAATGTCCGTCAAAAATCTAGAATAGTATTCTAGACAAGGTACCTTCTTATAAATTTAAAAAGTTGATTCTAAAATTTATCAAGAAGTAAAATGGTCCAAAAAATGCCAACCTACTCTTGAGGCTAAGAATAACAACAAGATAGATGATCATGTTCTACTAGATATCAAGATTTATTATAAAACGATTTAATTAAGGTTTTCTATTACTAACACAGAGACAGACAAATTCAGCAATGGAAAAGGAAAGAAAACTCAGAAATGGGCCCCAAATACCGAGATGACCAGACATGTCAATTTGTTCAGGGTAGACTTTTCAGTCAATACAGATGGATGATTAGCTCTTCATGTATAAAATTAATGAAATTTTATCCTCACCCACCATATGCAAAAGACAATTCCCATTAGACTAAAGTACTAAATATGAAAGGGTAAACCATAAATCTTTTATAAAATCATATAGGACAATGTATTGATTATAAAGAAGGATGTTTAAAACAAGATATGAAAATCACTAACTACAAAACAACTGATAAATATAATTGTATATATATGTACTTTATATAAAGTTATATTAAAATTATGAATTTTATTAAAAATCTCATAAGAATAAAAAGACAAGCCACAAAAGTAGGAAAAATATTTGCCACACGCATGAATAGCAAAATTCTAATGTCCTACATATAAAAAGAAAAAATTATTTTGACAGGAAAATGAACAAAAGAAAAGAACAGGAACTTGACAGAAGAGGAAATCCAAATCTCTAACTACCTCATCCTTAATAGTAACCATACCAACTAAAACCACAATGAAAAGAACCATTAAAGCCGTATCAGAATGGCAAAAATTAAGAAGCTCAATAAAATAAAGCATTGGCAATAATGTAAAAAAATGAGGACTCTCATTTTGGGAAAAGTTTTAGCTACCCATTATGTGGTAAAGTTACTTCAGCCCAGAATTACATACTAGGTATTTATCCTAGAAAAACTCATACTCACTGCACCAAAATAAATATACAGGAATGTTTGTGGCAGCATTGTTTGTAATAACCAAAATCAGGAAATAACTCAAATGATCATGTGAAAAAGAAATAGTAAGATAAAATTTGATATATACATACTGTGAAGTGAATATAATCAATGAAAGTGAACAAACTATAGTCATATGGAATAGCATGAATGAATTCCAAATATTGAACAAAATGATATGTAATAAATTATTCTGTTCATATAAAGGTCAAGTAAAGGCAAACAGAACTATATTATTTAGAGATGCATATATAAATGGTAAAACCAGGAGGGGAGTTAAGGTAGTGGAATAATAGCGGGGCGCTATGTTTGCCTCATCCCTTGAACATAGCTAGATAAATATCGAATCATTCTGAGCACCCAAGAAATCGATCTAAAGACTGGGAAAACAAACTGCACATCTACAGGTTGAAAAATGGCCACATTGTGGAAGGTAGGAGCTGTGGAGAGTTGATCTGGGAGAGAAAAGAATTGTGGGTATTGCAGAGGGGAGGAAGCCCTGATCACAAAGAGAGGAAAGAGGGAGAGAGAGAGAGAGAGAAAGCTGTATGCAGGGGATTGCACAAGAAAAGCTCTTCCCCAAAACCATTGGCTGGGAAAAGGAGGGGAGCTGTTTATCACAAGTTTTAACAAGCAGTAGAGCTCAAAGACTGAATTTTTAGAAGTCCATGCCATTGCCAGGGTCATGCCTGGTACCTGGTGCTCCTGCTCTTGCCTGGGACCAAACTGCATGATCTGAGGATTCCGTGGATCACAGCGAGAGAAAGAGTTCCCTTTCTTGGAACTATTTTCTTGGAGTGCTTTTGGGAGAGGTGGCACTGCCTCTCAGGGGACAAAAGAGACAGTGGGCACCATTGAGCAGACCTGTTAATTAGCATAGCAGCAGAGACACCTGCTGAAGGCAGCTAACCTGGAAGCCAGCTTTTGGCTGTGATTTACCATAAAATCTCAGCTTCTATACAGTCTATGACTACCTTTCTGGGACAAAATGGCACAAGCCACAGTGCAGCGAGACTCTTCCCCCAGAGGATCAGCATGGGTCCGGCCAAACTGCGTCCCTAAAACTTGGAGTTTTTGAAACCCAGCCATTTCATCTGAGATAAAACACAAGAGTACTGTGCTTGCCAGGCAGGCAGACAGCATTGACACAGATAGGGTGAAAGCATGGTTCTGATAGAACTGGACCATAAGAGGGGAGATTCTTTGCTTTTCTGTGAAGGTTTCCTGAACAGTGGCATCCAAACCCCCCTCTCCAGGGTTGAGAGCATGGGGTGATACCATTATCCCCCTCCCCCATCAGCAGAAACAGACTTCGGAAACAGCACCCCCCAGTGGAGACTGGAGCCACTTACACCAAGCCCCACCCCACTGTACCCTGCCGCTGCATCTTGACTAGGGCAAGTCGGCTAAGAACCAGCTCAGCCGTCCCCTCCCCCAGAATTCCAGCACAGACCCTCTGCATGCACTGATCATAGAGTGCTGCAAAGCCTCAGCTCTAGTGGAAGTAGGATCAGGCTTATTTTAAGAAGCAATCCAAAGCATACCTAATTAACATGCCACACCAGACAAGGTCCAAACACTCCCCTCTCCAGGCGAGGAAAAACTGCAATGGACTGACCTGAGAGAAAGGACAGCCAAAACACAACAGCAGAATGCAAAACTTTCTGAAGCACCAGGCTCTGGACAGTATAGAACCCCTTCTTAATATAGCCATTATCAGGAACAGGAAATATAATAAGCTTTTCCAATGTGCGCGCGTGCGCGCACACACACACACACACACACAACAATGACCTAGACAAAATACCAAGATGGAGGAATTCACCCTAAAAGAAAGAACATAAAGAGGTCATGGCCAGAGGTCTTATCAAAACAGATATAAGTAATATGCCTAAACCAGAATTTAAAACAAAAATCATGAGGATATATCACACCAATTTCTTTCTTTCTTTTTTTTAATTTCTTTTCAGTGTAACAGAATTCATTGTTTTTGCAACACACCCAGTGCTCCATACAATACGTGCCCTCCTTAATACCCACCACCTGGCTCCCCCAACCCCCCCCCCTTCAAAACCCTCAGGTTGTTTTTCAGAGTCGGTAGTCTCTCATGGTTCACCTCCCCTTCCAGTTTCCCTCATCTCCCTTCTCCTCTCCTTATCAGTAATGACTATGATGAGATACCATCTCACACCTGTCAGAATGGCTAAAATTAACAACACAGGAAACAACAGATTTTGGGAAGGATGCAGATATAGGGCAACTCTCTTACGCTGTTGATGAGAATGCAAACTGCTGCAACCACTCTGGAAAACAGTATTGAAGTTCCTCAAAAAGTTAAAAATAGAATTTTTTCTATTTAAATTATTAAAGCACAACCCTGTGGCCTGTAAGTACTTTTTCCCAGCTTTCAGGCTTATCTCTACATCATTGCTTTGCTTCTTGTTGATGATCATATTGATCTGTTTTTCTCAATCTCCCTGGGTAGCCATTGTTTCTTGAAGTGATCCTGTTGGAAGCCTCCTTGAGTGGCCAGAACTGACCCTTTTCACCTGTCACTTTATCCTGACTTTGAACCATTCTGAAGGTACTCTTGGCCTTCCCCCTACTCTCTATGATTAGGCTTCCTTAGGAGGCCCCTCTCCTCATTTCCTACTGGTGCATTTATTGTGCTAGTGAACATCCCACTACTTCTAAGTGTTCAACAATCAATGAACTCTCTTTGACACAAAGATAGTCAATGAACCAAACTCTCCATCCTTCCCCAGATCTTCCCCAGAGTCAAGATCCCTTTTCTGTCTTGAGACTCATGTGCCACTAAAGGGCATGGTCTGATGACACAGTTAGCCTTCAAAGGCCAGATATGACCAAATGTAATGAAATCAATTACAGCCCAAACTGTGATTCTTTTACTTCACCTCTGATCTTTTACTTTTCTCCAGTACCCTGCATCCCTAAGTCATGTGTTCAAACTTAGAGTCCTATATCTCCTTTTATCTATTACAAGCTATCTATTATAACATTTTTTTATATTTTTCCAGAAATGCAAATACCCTTTTTAGGTGAGGCAAATGTGAAAAACCAAGTTTGGGTGATTGTGATCTACAATTCCACAAACCATTGCCTTGTATCCAAAGATTTTGCTAAACAGAGATGAGTTCTAGAAAATTGAGGCCTTAGTCCAATGCTCTTTGGAGCCCTGTGAGTGTTAGAAGGCATTAACAGATGAAGAATTTGAACTGGACCAGGCAGCTAGACAGGCTATGCAGGTTGGGTCACCCCTGGTTACCAGTTTTGGTACATAATCACCTGAAATCTAAAATATACCAGAGAAGTGAAAATATACCAGTGAGAAGTGAAGTCAAAGGGTTTCATATAGTTAACTAGTTAGTGACTTTGTGCAAGTTATTGAAACTACATGATCCAGTATTCTTATTTGTAAAATTAACAGAAGATAATTCTATTTTTGCTTTCATCATCAGTACAGTTCTATGTTAGACAGCTGCAATTTTACAGATGAGAAAACTGAGGCTCAGAGGGGTTATTTAATAACTTATTTCTATAAAGCAGAACTAGGACTAGGTATTTGGATCTCAATACCTGTGCTTATCCTGACTTTTATTTTTACCACATTTTCATTTCTAAGACCCTGATCATCCCCCAAAATATCTACTACTTGGATAGAATTTTTGGTAATCTTTTTATTTTAAAAATACCTCACTGTTATTTTGGTGATATTGTAATAACTCAAACTTGGGGTAGTTGAAAACGAAAAAGGGAAGAAGGAAGGAAGGAAAAGAAAGAAAGAAAGAAAGAAGAAAGGAGGGAGAGAAAGAAAAGAGAGAGTAAGAAAGATGAGAGAGAGAAAGAAAAGAAAGAAAGAGGGGGAGGGAATGGAGGAAGGAAGGGAGGGGCCGAGGGAAGAAGGGTGGAAGGAAGGGAAGAAAGAACTGCTCCCAGAAAAGTAGTTGTTATATTTCCCATATTTAAAGAAAATAAAAATTGTAAAATAGCATTAAATAACAATATGGTAAAATATATTTGAGATTCATATTTTATACTTGCTTTTTTTCCAATTATAGGTATTTATTTTATTCAGCCAGCATTCAATGTCTAATGTATTATACCTAGAATAGGGAATATGAAACAAGATGACTGACAGATGTCTTTGGATCTTCATTCAATATTCAGTGGGCCTGATGTACTGAGTATTCAATACTTACTCCGTGCTTGGTTTCTGGGATAAAAGTTGATTAAGGCAGTTGCTCCTGTAAATATTTTGGCATCTGCATTAGTTTTCTAGGGCTACCATAACCGTAACAAAGTACCAATTTGTGGCTTAAAAAACCAAAGTTATTGTCTCATAGTTCTGGAAGTTGTTCGTCGGGTGTCCACATAATTGGTTCCTTCTGAGTGTTCTAAGAAAAAGCTGTTCCAGGTCTCCCCCTATCTTTGTGACCTCAGGCATTCCTTAGACTATACTCCAGTTGTCTTCACCTAACCTTCTCCATGTGTCTTCATGTCATCTTCCTTCTATATGGCCTGGTTCTGTGTCCAAATTTCCCCTTTTTGTAAGGATATTGGATTAGGAGCCACCCTAATAACCTCATTTTAACTTGATTGCCTCTGTAAAGACCTTATTTACAAATATGATCAAATTCTGAGGTACAGGATGTTAAGACTTCAACATATCTTCTTTGAGAGACATAGTTCCACCCATAACACCATCTTCTTTTTTCTTTTCCTGTAAATTTCGCCGAATTCATTGAAGACCAAATGACTACTCCAGTCTATTCTGATCAATATAACTTTTTATATTGCCACTGCAATATGATGAAGACTCATTTTTCTTTTATTATACTCTTAAGAAATGCCTAGAAAAGTGAATCAAAGTAGAGGTTATACACAGATGAAGAAAAATAAAGTGATCTTAGCAATAAAAGTATCAGGTTTGTAATATATGAAAAAAAATGGACAAGATATTGCAAAAAGTTAAGTTGTAAAAGTCCTCCAGATGGTGGGATTCCAAAGCCATCATCCATTGGCTGCGGGATTGCCATATTGACTGTCATTTTATTCTACACAGTCTTGCTTCTCAACGGAGAGTTCATTTTATAGAAAAAATGTATAAGCACTGGTGAAATCCATTGGTTTTACCATATTCCCCATCACCCTGAAGCTGCCATTATAAGGGAATGACCATTATGGTAGAATGACCTTTTGAAATCTCATTTATCATGACAGCTGAGAGACAGCACTTTGTCAGTGTCCTACAGGAGCAGTTCTCAAATTATTTGATATGAGGACTCCTTTTATATTCTTAAAATTATTGAAGACTCCAAAGATCTTTTAATGTGGGTTATACTTATTGATATTGTTTTATAAATTAAAATTGAGAATTTAGGAGCACCTGGTGGCTCGTCGGTTAAGCATCTGTCTTTGGCTCAGGTCATAATCTCAGGGTCCTGGGATCAAGCCCTGTGTCAGGCTATCTGCTCAGTGGGGAGTCTTCTCCCCCACCCCTTCGTGTGTGCTCTCTCTCAAAAATTAATTAATTAATTTAAATTGAGAATTTTAAAAAGTTTATCAATTCATGAAAAAATAACAATCCACTATATGTTAACATAAGTAGCATTTTTATTAAAATAATTATCTTTTCTGAAACAAAAAAATCTGAATCTGTTTTTATTGAAGTATATGAAGAAGAGCATGCCTTAAACAGAGACATTATTGGAAAGGGAAGAGCATTTTCAGATCTGAAACAGTATGTGAATTTTCATACTCTGTTAAAATCCACTGGTCTATATTGCACTTTGAGTGGAACTTTCATCCAGGCATAATTTTTTTTCCCCTCAGATGTAAAGATCTTTCTTTTCTTTTCTTTTTTAATTAAAATATACTGTATTATTGTTTCAGGGGTACAGGTCTGTGATTCATCAGTCTTACACAATTCATAGCACTCACCATAGCACATACCCTCCCCAGTGTCCATCACTCAGGTACCCCATCCCTCCTACTCCCTTCCCCTCCAGAAGCTGTCAGTTTGTTTTCTGAGATTAAAAGTCTCTTATGGGGGTGCCTGGGTGGCTCAGTGGGTTAAGCCTCTGCCTTCAGCTCATGTCATGATCTCAGTGTCCTGGGATAGAGCCCCATATTGTGCTCTCCATTTAGCGGGGAGCCTGCTTCCCCCCTCTGCCTACTGCTCTGCTTACTTGTGATCTCTCTCTGTGTCAAATAAATTAGAAAAATCTTAAAAAAAAAAAAGAAAAGTCTCATGGTTTGTCTCCCTCTCTGGTTTCGTCTTATTTCATTTCCCCCTCCCTTCCCCTATGATCCTCTGTCTTGTTTCTCAAATTCCTCATATCAGTGAGATCATATGATATTTTTCTTTCTCTGATTGACTTATTTAGTTTAGCATAATACCCTCTAGTTCCATCCACATCATTGCAAATGGCAAGATTTTGGTTTTTTGATGGCTGCATAATATTCCATTGTGTATATATATACCACTTCTTCTTTATCCATTCATCTGTCGATGGACAGCTAGGTTCTTTCCATAGTTTGGCTATTGTGGACATTGCTTTTGTAAACATTCGGGTGCACGTGCCCCTTCAGATCACTACATTTGCATCTTTAGGGTAAATACCCAGTAATGCAATTGCTGGGTCATAGGGTAACTCTATTTTCAACTTTTTTAGGAACTTCCATACTGTTTTCCAGAGTGCCTGCACCAGGTTGCATTCCCACCAACAGTGTGGGAGGATTCCCCTTTCTCCACATCCTCACCAACACCTGTTATTTCCTGACTGGTTAATTTTAGCCATTCTGACTGGTGTGAAGTGGTATCTCACAGTGGTTTTGACTTGGATTTTTGACTTGGAGTCATGTTGAGCACTTTTTCAGGTATCTGTTGGCCATTTGGATATCTTCTTTGCAGAAATGTCTGTTAATGTCTTCTGCCCTTCTTGATTGGATTGTTTGTTCTTTGGGTTTTGAGTTTGATAAGTTCTTTATAGATTTTGGACACTGGCTCTTTATCTGATATGTCATTTGCAAATATCTTCTCCCATTCTGTCAGTTGTCTTTCTGTTTTGTTGACTGTTTCCTTTGCTATGCTAAAACTTTTCATCTCGATGAAATCCCAATAGTTCATTCTTGCCCTTGCTTCCCCTGCCTTTGGCAATGTTGCTAGGAAGAAGTTGCTGCAGCTGAGGTCGAAGAGGTTGCTGCCTGGGTTCTCCCCAAGGATTTTCGTGTAATCCTGTCTCACATGAAGTCTTTCATCCATTTTGAGTCTGTTTGTTTTTGTGTGTGGTTTAAGGAAATGGTCCAGTTTTATTCTTCTGCTGGTGGTTGTCCAATTTTCCCAACACCATTTGTTGAAGAGGCTGTCTTCTTTTCCATTGAACATTCTTTCCTGCTTTGTCAAAGATTAGGTGACCATAAAGTTGAGGATCCATCTCTGGCTCTCTCTCTATTCCATTGACTTATGTATCTGTTTTTGTGCCAGTACTTTATTGTCTTGATGATTACATAGCTTGAAGGCTGGAATTGTTTTTTGGTTTTCTTTTTCAACATTCCTCTGGCTATTCAGGGTCTTGTCTAGTTCCATACAAATTTTAGGATAATTTTTCCATTTCTTTGAAAAAAGTTGATGGTATTTTGATAGGGGTTGCATTAAATGTATAGACTGATCTAGGTAGTGATGAGGGAACAGGAGGCTGGCTGAGGACAAAGCAAAAGCTGGCGCCTTGCACCCCCCCCCCTTCATCCGCTCCCCTCCATAGGTGTAGCATTCCTCAGGCACCCCTGACTGCCATAAAATGATAAATAGTTAACTTGCTAAGATCACAATTCTACAAGACAGGAGTCTCCCTTGGTTTGCAAATGTCCTTGAGATTACAACAAAGAAGTTACCTTATCAATAGCCCAATTTCCAAAGACACAGAACTCAGTTCCTCAAGCCTAATGTTACCCTCCCCTCCATAAAAACCGAAGGAGGTGGAGGTAGAAGGAAAAGTAAATAAAGTTAAATTTCTTCTAAACCTAAATCTCATTAACAAGGATGCTTGATAGCAGGAATGTAACATTCCACCAGACTCCCAATTGTCTTTAAACCTAAATCTCATTAACAGGGATGCTTGATAGCAGGAATGTAACATTCCACCAGGAGACTCTCAATTGTCTTTACTTGATAGTAACTAAGCCTTCAATATTCTGATAGTATTCTTTGCCCCAATAGCCCTTTGTCCTCACGTACCCAACTCCTGCGTATATAACCAACCACCTCTCACAACCCGGGGCAGCAGCAGCTCTTCCTGCCCACCGGTCCTGTCCCCGTGCTTTAATAAACCACCATTTTGCACCAAAGATGTCTCAAGAATTCTTTCTTGGTCATCGGCTCTGGACCTCAGCCCACCAAACCTCACCTAGGTTCTAGAACTTCATCAGTAGCATAGATGTTTTCACAATATTTGGTCTTCCAATCCATGAGCATGGTACGCTTTGTTTCTTCCTCAATTTCTTTTATTCTATAGTTTTCTGAGTACAGATTCTTTGCCTCTTTGGTTAGATTTATTCCTGGGTATTTTATGGTTTTGGGTGAAACTGTAAATGGGATCAATTCCTTAATTTCTCTTTCTTCTTTCTTGTTGTTGGTGTATAGAAATGCAACTGATTTCTGTGCATTGATTTTATATCCTGATATTTTATTGAATTCCTGTATGAGTTCTAGCAGTTTTGGGGTGGAGTCTTTGGGTTTTCCACATAAAGTGGCATATCATCTGCAAAGAGTGAGAGTTTGACTTCTTTGCTGATTCAGATAGGCATGTGCTTTTAAATACTATACATTAATCATTTGAAACTACTGGTTTGTTGATGTTCCAAATATTGACACATTTATTATGTATTATACAGATGTTCCAAATATTAACACAGTTAATTACATAATGTAAAATATGACATCCATTAACATTACCACAAATCTCCATCATGATTTTATCACTGGCAACAAAAAATGTCAGTATTTTTTTTCTCTGTTGTGCTCATTTAAGTTGGTTTCAAGAAAAATTCTGCCAAATATGTTTCAATAACTATAGTCTGCCAGGCATTCTTTCAAGTATAAGTGCTGTTCTAATTTGTATTTTTAGAAAAGTGATTACTTCAGTTCACAACTAAAATAGTTGTACAGGTGTTTTTCCTTGAGACAATCATCATGGTCTGGTTTGTAGTGCAAATGATTTATACATACTTCCCATTTTGTTACACAGAATAGTAAAAAGATATATACATTTTGTACCATTTCACCAAGCTGTTCTCAGTGCTGTTGAGCTATCTTCCTATGTTTTCTTCTAAAGACACTAGAAACAATTTGGAGATCACTGACATGTTAATAATAATGAGTCTTCCAATCCATCAACATGATATATCTTTCCATATATTTAAACTTCTTCAATTTCTGTGATATTTTCTAGTTTTCAGCATACAAGTGTTACACATCTTTTGTTAAACTTATCCCTGAGAATATAATATTCTAAATACCATAAATTGAATTGTTTTTACTTTTATTTTTCAATTGTTTGTTGCTTGTACATAAAAATATAATACCTTTACTGACCTTGTATCATGTAGCCTTCTTGAATTCACTTACTATTGTCTAGTAAGTTCTTTGTAGATCCCTCAAAATTTTCTATGTGTATGAAAATGTTACTTTCCTAAACTATGGGCATTTTATTTTTTATTTTTGCCCCTTTTTTTGCACTGGTTAGTGATTCCAGTACAGTGATAAAAGGAAACAGTGAGAGCAGACATCCTTGCTTTGTTTTCAATCTTAGGATAAAAGCATTCAGTTTTTCACATTTACTATGTCTGCTATAGACTTTTCAGAGATAAGTTTTTTATTCCTAGTTGTGAAGGGGTGTTGCATCTCATAAGTTGCTTTTTTGTTATCAGTTGAAACCATAAACATTTCCTATGTTCTGTTTATGTGGTATATTGATTTTCAAATACTAAAGCAACCTTACATTCCTAGAATAAATCCCACTTGGTCATTGGTTATAATATATTGCTGTGATCAATTTGCTAAAAATTAGTTAAAATTTTTTTCATCTGTGTCCATGAGGGTCTTTAACTTTATGTTCTTATAATGTTGTCAGTTTTGACATCAAGGCTATATTTGTCTCATAACAAGTTTAGAAGTATAATGTCTTGGTCTGGTTTTAGTATTAGGATAATTACAGCCTCTTTAAATGAGTGAATAAATGTCCCTTTCTCTCTTTTCTGAAGTTTTTTTTTTTTTTTTGTAAGATTAGCATCCTTTTGTTTACGTTTGATCAGATTCGCTAGTAAAACCATCTGGACCTTGAAGTTCCTTTAGATTTATGATTACAAATCTAATTTCTTTATTTGATATAGTGTTATTTAGTTTTTATGCATTTTTCTGTAATTTGGTAATTTCTGTCTTTCAAAGAATTTGTCCAGTTCATCTAATTGTCAAATTTATTGGCATAAAATTGTTCATAACAATCTCTTTACTAGCTTTTGAGTCTATCAAGAATCTGTAGTGAGGCAGTCTTTTATTCCTGATGTTAGTAACTTGTCTTTTAAATTTTTCTTTTAGTCTAGTGGAGATTTATTAACTTTTTTGTTTTTTTAAAACAGTTTTTGCAACAATTTTTCCCATTTGGCATTATTGTATAAAGGTGAATATTCACATCTTCTATAGTTCAACAATTCTAATCCTAGAGAAACACTTAAATGCAGCAGAAGTAATTTACAAGTTGTTCACAGTAGCATTGTTCAAAAAGATAAAAAATAGTGTAAACAGCTAATTTCCATGCATAAGAAAAAATGTAGTTGCATACACAATCATAAATGTAGTTGCATACACAATCATAAAAATTAAAATGAGACACATAGTGTACTCATTTTCTATTGTTGCATAACAAATTACTGCAATTTGGTAGCTAAAAACAACACAAACTTATTATCTCATGGTTTCTGTGTATCAGAAGTCCAGGCATGACTCAGTTTAGTACTCTTCTCAGGGTCTCATCAGGATAAAATCAAAGTATAAGCTATATTACGATCTCATCTGAGACTCGTAGTCTTCTTCAAAGATAATATGGTGGTTAGTAGAATCCAATCTCTTGTGACTGAAGGACTGAGATCCCCACTTCCTTGCTAGCTGACAGCCAGGGACTACTCTGAGCTTCTATGGGCTGCCTTCACTTTCTAGTCACATGGCCCCCTCACAGCATGGCAGCCTCTAATCTCTCTGATTTTAGGAAGTGCCCACTTCCATGGGCTCACCTTCTTAAATCAGGGCTATTCAGGATTATCTCCCTTTTGATTAACTCAAAGGCAGCTAGCTGATCAGTAGCTAATCATGGAAATTAAATCCCACCATATTCACAAATCTTACCCATATTCAAGAGGAGGGGACTATACAGCACATGTACATCAGGGGGTCAGAATGTTAGGGAACATCTTAATATTCTTTCTACCACAGCCATATAATAGGAAAATAACTTTAACCTGATGGAAAACAACTTTGAACATGAATTATGCCAGCTATTATATGCTATAGACATTTATAATCTCAAAAGAAATTTTAACACAGTCTAACTCTTTCTGCCCTGGGTATTAGATGATGCCAGGTGTTTCTCTAAAATGATTCAACAGTCTGGCCTACTTAAAATATAAATTAAGAGCCAGAGAAAAAGAATTGAAAATTAGATTTTCCGTAACTTATAAATAAAATGTGTTATAAATAAACAGATAGCTAAATTAAGAAACTGTACCATATCATTGAGAAGTCTGCTTTGAGTACGTTTTTGTACTATTTTAAAAAAAGTGACAGTTTGAGATTACACAACTCCAAAGCTGTTTCAGTGTAATATGATATTTCACAAGTGCTGTTTTGACCCAGTCTTAATATCATGGCTAAAACTCTCAATTCCCCTTCACTGGCAACTTATCAAAGCCCCATCCCAGCTACATCCCTTATCACGGTCTAACACTCCTGGTTTACAATACACACATACCCAACTGCCAGAGGCCCCCAGATACACTCAGGAACAGCTCCTTCTTTCTTAGGCCTATTAAATTATTCAAAATACCCAATTCCCAGGAAACCTGGGAAATCTACCTAATTCTATCCTGTTTGCCATATATAAGCACCTCCTACAGTTCCAGCCTACTGTTACCTTGTACTAAGGTGTACTAGCTATATGGCCCTGCACAACAGACTTCTCTCTTTGGAGCTATAAGTAACAAAGAGTTCTGCCTTTCATCTATTTGCCTGAATTGTGCCTCACCATCAAAATACCCAACTTTTGTAGCAACATGGACGGGACTGGAAGAGATAATGCTGAGTGAAATCAGTCAAGCAGAGAGAGTCAATTATCATATGGTTTCACTTATTTGTGGAGCATAACAAATAGCATGGAGGACCTGGGGAGTTAGAGAGGAGAAGGGAGTTGGGGGAAATTAGAAGGGGAGGTGAACCATGAGAGACTATGGACTCTGAAAAAACAATCTGAGGGTTTGAAG
>NC_081562.1:83430793-83471115 GCF_022355385.1 Mustela nigripes | reverse complement strand
TTATTTGTGGAGCATAACAAATAGCATGGAGGACCTGGGGAGTTAGAGAGGAGAAGGGAGTTGGGGGAAATTAGAAGGGGAGGTGAACCATGAGAGACTATGGACTCTGAAAAACAATCTGAGGGTTTGAAGTGGTGGGGGGGTGGGAGGTTGGGGTACCAGGTAGTGGGTATTATAGAGGGCACGGATTGCATGGAGCACTGGGTGTGGTGCAAAAATAATGAATACTGTTTTTCTAAAAATAAATAAAAAAAGAAAAGAAAAAAAAATCTCTTTAAATCTTATAAAACATCTAGTCTTACCCTGATTGCAACACCAGCTGTCACTAACTGACAGCTGCTTGCACTTAGTCCACTATTTGCACTGACTACAAATTGTTTCTGCCAAGTAATGCCCATTGCCAACATCTTGCCTTTGAATAGTGCTTTATAAATTTTACACCATATGCTTATATTTTTACTTAATTTATTCCTCAGAACAGCTTTTAAGAAAAAGAAGAACAACATTATACTAATTTGATAGATGAGGTTAATGCTCCGATTTATCACCCAGAGGCACAGCCAGAATTAAAAAGCAAATCTTTTGGTTCTTAGTTTAGTGCCATTTCTAGATATCTTTGTGCCCACTCTTTAACTTAGCACAGTCTTTTTAATTAAAATTTTCCTACTTAAAGAATACATATGAAATCATTACCTCCTTGTAAGGCCACACCTTCCATCCCCCTCAGCATCAAGGACAGCAGGATTTAAGTGTAAGCCACAGATCTCCTTAAGCCTTGAAACCACTACCACTCATTGCTAACCTGATTTAAGGGACCCTCAGAGCCTTGGCACTTCTGGAAAGACAGTCCCTCTAGCCTTAACTCCATCCACAATAGAATTGAAAAACGGTCCACAGAGCTCAGCACAATTCTGTGACACCCTCATTCTACCACACACACTTCATCTACTCAATCCCAACCAACACTTAAACCTCATCCCACCTTGGACAAACTAAGAGACCAGTTTCAAGAAGGGGGTTATAATTAAAACTGATTATCCACTTCCCCCTGAGAGAATTAATCCCATCATGTCCTATATCTCTGTTTACAACACTCACCATAAGAGTCCTTAGCGTCCAGAAGATCCCTCAAAATAGAGATTCTTACCCTGTTACAGTCCCCTACATTGCCTAATTTGAATCAGACTTTTAACTCCCCAAACAACCTCTAAGTCCTTCCATTGTAACCTTTGGAATTCAGGGTCTGTCATCAACAAAACCCCCTTTCTATAAACTGAAGGTTTGTGTCTCCCCAAAATTCGTATGTGGAAAATTAATTTCCAATGTGATGATATTTGGAGGTGGGGCCTTCAGGAGGTGATTAGATCATGAGGACAGAGTGCTTATGAATGGGATTAGTCTCTCTTCTAAAAGAGACCTCAGAGAACTCCCTCACACTTTCCACCATGTGAAAACACAGTAAGAAGACACCTGAAAGCAAGTTCTCACCAGACACTGTCAGCACCTTGATCTTGGACTTCTCAGCCTCCAGGACTGTGAGAAATAAATATTCATTGTTTATAAGCCACCTAGTCTACAGCCAGAACAGATTTGGACATCCCTATATCCTTCAGCCTCTTTGATAGATATTTCTTTCTTCTCCTTTATCTAGTCAAAACTTGGCTGTCTCTTTAAAAAGCATGCTTCCCATGCAGTCATTTCAAGAGCTGGTTATTTTTATTCCTACAACTCACATACCAATACTTTTCCAATGATAAGCTTCAATCCATTAGTGGATTGTAAAATCAATTTAGTGGGTAGTAAGTAGAAAACTTTTAAAATAAGGTAACAGAACATAAATCAACAGCATATACTGCATATAGTTAAGGTATTATTTTCATGAAACTTTTAACTTTATAAATGATTGATGGTTTTAACTGTATAAATGATGGTTTATTTCTAGGGCTAGAAATAAAGTGTTCTCTTCACTCTTCATTGCTGCCTCAAGTACCATTTCCCTCCTTCCTCCATAAAGTGCCTTTGAAGCTCTTGCCATTAAAGCATTCTAACAGAACGCTTCCTTCTTATTATCACCTAACATATCCTGGTCATTCTCCTTCTTTCATTAAAGCCTCCCTTTGCCCATTGTCAACATCTTGCCTTTGAATAGTGCTTTATAAGCCTCCTTATAAGAATATAGGCCTCAGAAACACCCTCCATAGCCCCATCATCATTCCTGGTGACTTCAATATCCATGTGGACAATTCCATCTTGAGCCCTGGGTTATATTGCACAAGTGTGATTATGAAAATCCTTAAATATTTTCATAGTCACTGGTGCCTCCAGAACAAACACTACCAGCTACACCCATTTTGATGGATCCATGTTCATGCTAGTACTGGTAGTTAAATACTTTGAATATTAATAATTCAAATACTTTGAATACTAATCCTGCTGACACAAGGAGTCCCTTAGCTCCTTGGCTTTCTCTTACCTGAAATGACCTTGTCCACTATCTTGGCCACTCATTCTCACAGTCACACTCTATACCTAGTTATTACCAACAACTGCAACCCCTTCCTATCTCCAACTCAAGCAACCCACTCTGTGATCTACACCTTCAAATCATTCCATTCCAACCAATCTGCCTACCTCCTTAAGATTCTGGAATAAAACTGATCTTTCATCCTATCTTTGCATTGTCTATCACTCTCCCAGAGTTCTCTTTTTACCCATTATGTAACTTCAATTCTTAGGTCTCGTAATTTATTGAATTCTTACTATGCATTAAATTGCTTATACGTCATCTCATCCTTCACAACAACCCCACCAAGTAGGTATAATGGCATTCATTTTATTGATCAGGAAACAGGTTTATATATATAAGTCTGCCCAAGATTATAGAAAGGGGGAGTTTCTATAATTTTTTTAAAAGATTTTATTTATTTATTTGACAGGGAGATCACAAGTAGGCAGAGAGAGAGAGGAAGCAGTCTCCCTGCTGAGCAGAGAGCCCAATGTGAGGTTTGGTCCCAGGACCCTGAGATCATGACCCAAGCCTGACACAAGCTGAAGGCAAAAGCTTAACCCACTGAGCCACACAGGTGCCCATAGAAGTTCTATAACTTAAATGCTTATTTACTTAACCATACACTAGGAGTAAAGAGAATTTATTTCTGTGAGTTGTGAAGATCACATATACAAGAAGCACTTTGTAAATTGTAAATTGCTGTCCAAATGTTAGTTATACTTATTAACTACTGACCAGGGGGCCCCTTACCCTTTCATTCCATAGGAGACCTAATAATCTGAAACTTCCCTCAATCTTTTTCTTTTCTTCTTTTCCTTTGTAGGACACAGAGGAAGTAAACAACTCCACTTCCCTGTTGACAGAAATTTCATTTCTGACATAAAGCTTCAAAACTTTAAATGAAAGAAAATGGTGGTAGATTCTAGTTATCAATTGAAGATATGGTTTCATTATGGCTGAACAGGCTTTTATAAGGCAAGCTGATAATTCATTACATTCAACTAATAAAGGAACTTATAACACAATCTTAATTGGTGAACACCTGCATTGCATTTTCTTGTTCAAGCCACAGTAGAACAGGAGTTCAGAAAGGAAGAAGCCAAGGCTGATAGACAAGAAACTGAGTCTCTTGAGGTTTTTCAAAGACCTATAGAGAACTGGAAACCTTAAATGTCTGAGAATTCTCCCTGAGCCTCAGAAAGAACACTGCTGTGTCCTAAGAACTCTGTATTCCATACAGTAGAATCTGGTTATGGGCCCAACTCATCCCATTCTTTTGTTCTGAACTCTGTCAATAGGACAGCCCCAGCCCACCAAATTTCCTTAGAATGACTTAATTAGAACCATCAGGTATATCACTTCCTTATAACACTAAGTATAAAGACTCCCAATTACTTGACATGACAAATAAAAAACCCACATTCTGATCTTTCTATCAATTTCCCCATCTCATTTCTCCTCTACTCTATATAGACATCCCCACATCTGTGTTCTTCATCTCATAGGACGCGATAACCTATCCATTTCTGCCTTCTGATTCTATCCAAGATATTCTTCCTATATTTTGCCATCAAAATTGATGAAATTTTCCACCAAGAAGTCTTAAAAAGATGGAACTATCTACTTGCTGTTCACTGCATATTTAATTACTCTATCTTGTAACATTATATAGGAGTTTGGACTTGTACATATATTACTGTGAAGGGAAAGGTACTACTCTGGTGCACCAGGTTATAAGTCTTAGGCCAAGGCTCAATTCCTAATTTTGCTTTTTGGTTCACTTAATACTCTTGAACCATGCTGAGATAATATCTACACTTTACAGTTTGTTAACTGCTAGGTAAAGAGGTGGTGCATCAAAGCATAATACAGAGGTATTTTACACTTTTTCCTTGTGATGTTTTAAGGCAAAGTTCTGACATAAAGCACATTTACTAAATATTAATGCCCCATTATCATGCCATTAGGCTAAAGCCTATTTTACTTCCCCTCACCCGCCCCCACTGTCTTTTTTTTTTTTTTTTTTAAGGATACAATCTTACAATGATTTCTTTCCCAAAGAAGAAGATGGAGAGCCTGGTCTGCCTCTCCCATATATCTGCCCGCTTTCCCCAAATATCTCTTTTAAATAAAGTCAGGTATAGGTGCTTGGTTAAGTTCAATTTAACATTGTATGGCAGAAGCAATGTAAGTGTGCATTAAACCCCACTTCCTTTTCTATTAGGCATAAGAATTTTACTTCCAAGCTACCCCTGCAGTTGGGTGACTGGTGACTAGAAAATGTGACTGCACACCTGAATTTGGACTAAGAGAATGGGGTAAAAATGATGCATTCCACTTTCAGGAGTGGCCCCTGATATCTCCAACAAGTCCACTACAGCTCTCCTCCCTTATCTGAGGCACATAGATTAGAAGATTCCAAGGCAACCAGTGATGGTGGAGCCATAAGATAGAAGCTATGTCCTTCTATGATAGCAAGGAGCAGACAGCTTACCCACTGGCCCCAATTAACCCACTATACACAGACTTGTATGGAACAAAGCCTTTATTGTGTTAAACCACTGAGACACTGGTTTCGTTAGCCTACCCTGCTTAACATACCCTGTATTTATCAACAGTGGTAACATAAATGAAAAGAACCCCTAGATTTAGTTCCAGGACCTGAGATATAAATCCTGGCTGTACCACTCCCCCCCATGTCTTATTATCGGTTCTAGAATATACTCTATTCCCTTTCCCAACCTTATGTCTAGCACATTCTCTTCTTTCTCATTAAGGAGCTCTATGGAGCTCTCTCCACTTTCCTCCGCCTCAAGACTTCTGTGAGGCATTCTCTGACTTCCCTCCCATACATATTTATTTCTTTGTTCCTAGCAGCGCAGAGTATATTCCTCCATTTTAGTGTCTCTTACATTTGATTGCAAATATTTGTTGACTTGTGTTTCCAAAGACTGAGTCCTTGAATCCACAGACAATTCCTTTGGGATCTCTGACTGCCAGCATTTAGTTACAGTGCCTAGCACATAGCAAAAAAATAAATTTTTATTAAAGGAATGATTGTCACCTATGACCTTAAGTGAGTCATTTACTTTTTAAATCTATACAATTTTACAAAATTGTTGTGATAATGAAATAATGTGATTTGTAGATTCTAAACAGATTCTAATGGTATCATGGTTTCTTCTGTTTTGTAGTCCCTGCTCATCTTTTTTTCAAATTCATCTTAATGCTTCGCTCGAGGTAGCTCTATCAATAGAAAAATAATGGAAGCCACATCTATAATTTAATAATTTCAGTACCCATATTTAAAAAGTGGAAAGAAGTAGGTGAAATTAGTTTTAATAATGTATTTAACCCTATATATGCCAAATAGGCTTATTAGCTCTTTGACAATTTTTGTTAATCAGTCTTCTAGACCCGGTGTTTGTGTTACAACACATCTCTGTTTGGACTAGCCACACGGCGAGCGCTGAGCAGCCACATGTTGGCTAGTGGCTCCCGCAAACCGGACCACGGGGCCACAAGGCCTACTTCAGACAGCCCCGTCTCAGGGAGGTCAACCTGACTATCCCTCGAGCGGAACGGGTGGCTCGTCCTCAAGGCTCCTCAACCCCCTATCCCTGCTATCTGGAAACGTAGCAGTCAGTCAAGCTCTTTGAGGAATTCCAGACTGTTGCCTGAGAATTCGCTCTCACAGCGACTGTCCGGCATATAACCAGCGGTTATTAAATGTCGGGATAATTAATGATCCCGTGTGCAAAGAACCCCATGGGAGGCCGAGTGGCCGGGACCGAAAATGTCAGTCAAGTAGCAGGAGTGGGCGCCGGCGGGCGGCCTCCGTAGGCGGGACCCCGAGGCCTGGGCCCGCAGGGTTCCTCGGCAGGCGGGCGCCCAGATCCGGGGCTGGGCGGGAAGGGGCGCGGGGGGCGTGGGGGCCGCGGCCCGCCCACGCCCCCTCCCCCACGCCGCCGCCGCTGCTGCCGCCGAGCCCCGGAAGCGGGCGGGGATTTCCTGTGCCCGCCCCACCCGCGCCCGCCCGGCCGCCGTCTCCGCCCGTCGCTGGCTCCGCGGCCGCCGGCTCCGACGAAGCCGAGGGCGGAGGGGAGGGGCAGGCGGCGCCCAGGAGGGAGGCACGGGCCGCAGGCCAAGCGGACCGGGGTGAGTGGAGCCGGGCCGCTGAGAGTCGCGGCTGGAGGGAGGGACGCCAGGCTGCCCGGGGCGGCGGGTGGGGGCCCAGTCACCCATGGGGTGGGAGGAGGATCGACGCGGCCTCCGGGTCGCTGCCTTAACCGGGGGTCGGCCCCACTGACATTCTGTGCCCGCCCCTCGCCCTGGCTTCCCGGTCCCCGGCGTCGCTGTCAGGCCCCGCGGCTTCCCGCCGCTGTCACTCGCGCACAGGTTACCCCGTGGCTCCTTTCTCTTGACTTGCTCTTGCCCCCGTTCACGGGAAACCTGTTTTCTGACCTCACTTCCCCTGCCCCGGCACTGCCTCTCTCGGATTCTCTGAAATTTGACCCTCTCCGGGGCACTGTGACAAGAAGAAGGGGAGCGGCAACCTTACTCCGGAGCGGGCGCCCGTCCCGCCCATGCCCCACCCGGGGCAGAGGGCAGGGTTCCCTGACGGAGCGCGACTCGCGCCTGTGCCCTTGGGCTGCTCTTTTTGCTACACCCTCCTTCCCAGTCCAACAGCGCCCGCTGCAAAAACTTCTTTCAGCAGGTGCCCTGACACTCCGATATGTGGGGAAAAGTGGGAAGTGGAAGCCTTAGAACCCAGACTCCAGTAGGCCTGGGAACATCCTGGAGCTAGGAAAAACCTAGTTAGGGCTGACACCCTTAACTGTCCAGGTGCTGACTCTGAGAGAGTGAACATCTTAGGAAATGCAGTGTGAGTATAAGTACCCACCCCCTTGTTGCTGAGATTTTTGCCAGCCCTTCCACAGGTTTTCTGTCCGTGCTCTGGAGAGGCTCACAGCTAGCCCAGTATGCTCTGCAGAAACAGGCTTCCCATCAAGGGACTGTGCTGCTGGGGAACTGGAGAAATGAGTTTGAGACAGGTGTCCAGGTATTAGATGTAGGTAAACCCTGAGGGAGGATATTCAAAGGGCGCTTGAGAAGCAAAATAGATCTTCAGTGAAAAGAGGGAATTGGTGTCTTATGTGTTAAAAATATGGCAAACACAGGGGCTGGAATTCAGAAGAGAGAGCTAAAATGGAAGTTTCCCTTTATTACTTTATTGGGAATTTTCCTTTCTCATGAGAAATCTCTAAAAAGGAAACCTCCTAAGCCGGGAATCAGTCCAGGATGCTCCCATGAGGCCCTGAGACTTCTTTGGACTTCTGAGATGAAAGGGTAATTTGTTCCCTTCCTGTGCATTGGTCTTAGGGTTGCCACCTACCTCTTCTGTCAAAGACAAATAGGCAAGAAAATAAACAACTTGACATCTGTCATTACCTGTCCAGGGCTTCTAGGTTCTTGCAAATGTTACTGAATGAATATGAGTGAGCCAGGATAGTTAACCAAGGTTCTGACCTGTTTTGGGAAGCCTTTCACTGGCTCTGATTTCTTGAGTACTTTAATAATAATAATCTCTCTCTCTCTCTCTCTCTCTCTCTCTCTCACACACACACACACACACACACACACACAACAATGTTGTCAAGCAGAAAGGACTCCATGCAGTCTCACAGACTGTTTCTCTGGGAGAAGTCAGGGAAGCCCTTGTCACAACACATGAGACCTGTTCTGACTCCTAAGGTTTTTAGAGAAAAGTCCACAACCTGGTCCTGTGCACTACAGGAATAATAAGACTTTTTTTTTTTTTTTTTTTAATCTAGAGGTGCCTGGGTGGCTCAGTTGGTTAAGTGTCTGCCTTAAGCTCAGGTCATGATCCCAGGGTCCTCGGTTAGAGCCCCTGCTTAGCTTCTCCGCCTGCCCCTCCTCCTGTTCATGCCCTCTCTCTCTCTCCCCCCTCCCTCTCTTTCTCTCAAATAAATAAAATCTGTAAAAAAAAATCTTTATCTCATCTAAATCTCTTCTTTTGCAATCAAGAGATTAGATCTATACAGAGCTATAAACCATTTCTCTTTCTTGGTAGCATCATTAATCAGCTTTTTTTCCTAGAGAGGAGAAAACTATGTCTATTGTTTTTAACTTCCCCAATGGCCATATTTCCCATCCCTTTCTCCACTTTTGTTTCTTCTGATGAAACATATTCTGGCTTCTTCATTCCTTTCTTTAAAACTGAGTGTATTTTTCTAATGAGACGTGAATAGTTCTTTCCTGTGTCTCAACTCACAGGATTGTTAATTCACACACTGAGATCATGTTAGCATCAACTATATCTCCTTTATCCAGTCTGGTTCAAACCCTTTCTGTTCTTTTATTACTTTTCTCAATTAGACATCAACTCCTCACTGACCAACAATTTCTCCTGTTAGGGTTTCTTTGGATTTTTACACCTGCTTTCTGAGTTATTGGTCTTTCTACTACATTTCTTACCAGTTCTCATTTTCTGCATCAAAGTAATAGGTTATATCTCTTTGTTGAGACTTAAGTGAGGTGTCATTTGGTTCAGTCTTATAAAGGAGGGGTGTACTCCTTACACACACACACACAGACACACACCTTTGACTGGATCTTCTACGTTCAGTAATTATTTCATTTTGAACTAATTGATGAGAACGGGATTTGTGGCAGATATTCTTATATGTGATTATATCCATTTTTGTTGAGTGTAAGTCAGGGCACATCACATCCTACATGTGTCCAGATTGCTTAGTTTATTGTATTTTCAGTGGTTGAAATTAAATGAATAGCTTTTCCAGGATTGTTCTTTTTTTTTTTTCCAAATGAAGTTCGTCCAGCCATCAGAGATATTCTGTTTCTGCAGTGTAGTCCCCAAAATAACTATTAGTGACTTTGCTGTTTAGCACCTGCTCACTTCTGAGTTCCCTTAGGAAGCTTGGCCCAGGCTTAGTTGATTGGAGCACACCAAACTTTTAAAGTTCATCTGCCATCAAGCTCCTCTTACCCAGTTTTATCTTTTTATCCCTGAGGCTGTTCTCCATAACTCCCTAGGAATATCACCCCTTTCCATTTTTAATGGGTGCAGCTGATAATGAATTTGTTCCAGGTCACAATTTGGGTTTGCAGCAAAAATGCTCTCAGAACAGACAGCAGTCCTGGGGACAGGATGGGAGTCAATGAATGTCCAGCTGGATGGAGCAGAGCCTCAGGTGGAAAGGGGAAGCCAAGAAGAGGGGCCATGGAGAATAGCACCAGGCCCACTGGAACACCTGTGCTGTGACCTTGAAGAGGAACCACAGTCCCTTCAGGAGAAGGGTGAGAGCCTAGACGGTGTATGTGTGTTTGAGTACTGTAACCAGTACCAGGACTAGTCCATTATTCCCGACTTCCTGGGCCTTGGTCATAGGAATATAAGGAGCTCCTGGATACTGTAAACCATAAAACTGGGCTTCTCCCATTTCTTGCATGATCACTCCCTCCACATGCTACAAGTGCATGGTTAGTGGTATTGAATGTGGGAGACAAAGGAAGTGACAACAACTCCGATTACTGTTGAGAACACACCCAGTAGCGTGCACTTTACTAGGTGAAAATTTTATTCAAATAATATCAATTCAAATCACAGCTAGTCTAGTAGAGATGGCTGACATATAAGCTTTACTAAAAAACACCTAATACCCTTGCAGAACATTTTGAGTGAAGGTCTCTTCCATTATGTGTGTGCATTTGAGTTTTACCAATGGGCATAGATATAGGAAAATGTGACCGTTCAGCTCCTCTAACATGGGGCCCAGGCTTTCATTGGGAAAGGGTGGATGGTCCATTTCTAGTGGTTCCTCTTTCTTCTTTCCAGCTCAGTCAGCTCCCTGGGTTCCTGCCATTCCCCAGGAGGGGAGCACCGGAGATTGGGAGATGGCAGCTGCACTTCTTGCGGCAGGATCACAGGTGGGCTGTCTGCTTCCCTTGGCCTCTCCCAGGGTCTCATCATTGCTGCCTTTCTGTAGCCTCGGCATCATCCTATTGATTTGTTATCTCACATGTTTACTAATGGTATCTTTATCTTAAAACTAAACAGATTCTTTCCCTTTCTGGGCGCTTATAATATCCTTGAAAAAAATAAGTGGCATGACAAGAAGAGGGGAATTCCTAGAGGTCATTTTTAATGGGTGGCTGTCCCATCCCTAGAGGGATTTTAAGAACAATTTATTAATGTCCCTTAAGAAAAAAATCTGGAAAGATTAGGAAAAGAGGATCTGAAGGAAGCTTAGAAGAGCATAAAGTAGGCAAGACTGGGTGGATAATGGGGCATTTATGGAAAAGAAGAGAAGATAGAAAGATGGGGCAGAGCCAGAGAGAGAAAATAGGTTTAGATTCAGCAGGCAATGGGAGACCCATGGAAAAAAACAAAATGGTAGTAGTAGCTACAGCTACACTCTCAAAGTGCTTACATGCTTGCGGTTCTCTGAATGTTTTAGGTATATTAACCCAATCAACCCTGAGGGAAACCCAATTATGCCCATTTTACAGATGAGAAAATAGGGTAGGAAGAGATTAAGACACTCGTGTAAGGACAGACTGCTAATAATGGCAGAGTTAGGAGTCATTTGGCTCAAGAATTGGGCTCCTACCCACTACACATGCTGTCTCAAAAGGTAAGGGTGAGGCACGATGGGCAGATGGCAAGAAAGAATGTTTTGTCTATATCATTTTGTGATAATAGAAGAGGAAAGGTCAAGTGGTTAAAGGAGAGGCTAGTACTCAATTTCTGCAATTAAAAGAATAAGGCAAGTGAGAAAGACTGGGCAGATACCTGTAGTTAAACAGAGGAAGCAATGAGTTCATCGTACTTCCAACTTCCCATGGTCCTAGTGGGAAACTCATCAAGAGACATTATCTTCACTCACTCATTGACCATACTTTTGCCCCTCTGCTTATCTATCTTTCACCAAAAGATATGCCTTTCCCAGGGACCTCTGGGAAATTCTTTCTCTAGATGTTCTCATACCCTCTCCTCTAGTACTTCAGCCTGTTATACTAGGATCACATTTTCCTTAAGGAACACTTACTAACAGATGATGCTACATTTTGTTTCAGGGCCTGGTGACCATCAAGGATGTGTCATTGTGCTTCTCTCAGGAGGAGTGGCGGAGCCTGGACCCTTCTCAGACAGACTTTTATGGAGAATATGTCATGCAAGAAAACTGTGGCATAGTGGTCTCTCTAAGTAAGCATGATCTCCCCTAGCCACTTTTAAAAGATTATACACTGGGAGGATCAAACCATCTGCTGCAGAGCTATCAGATAGTTTCTACCTAGGGTTCTTGGCTGGAAATCTAAGCTTTCATCAGAGAAGGAGCATTAAGGCTAATCCAAAGAGAATGGAAATGAGGTGTCATTTCTTAAAAACAGTAGCAAAATAATGCTGAATTGTGGAGAAGAGAACTTTAGGCTCTTCTTGGTTGGGAATTGGGAGGTTCTTACAAAGCAGAGAGAAGGACATTTAAGTGATAGAACTGAGTCCTTGGAAACTCAGCAAGCCATCTAGGATAAGATGGGAGTGGGGCTAGGAAGCTGTGGTAGGGCTAATTAAGTGAAGTTAAGGACAGTTGGGCTGGAAGTATTTGAAATTTGAGTGGAAGGGAACAGACACACTAGAGAAGAGAATATGATTATCTAAAAGAAAGAAGAGGGATTTAACAGAATTGGGGACATGAGAAAGGCCTGTATCTGGCCTTCTTTTATCTTCGGTTCCAAGGAGTAATCTAGGAAACAGCTTCTTTTCAGAAATAGAGAATTACAGTTGAACTCATTGACATCTCTGTTTTCCTTCTCCATGGGCAGGATTTCCAATTCCCAAACTGGACATGCTTTCTCAGCTAGAAGGAGGGGAAGAACAATGGGTCCCTGACCCCCAGGACTTGGAGGAGAGGGACATCCTGAGGGTCACATACACAGGTAAGCATCTAGAATAGACTTTCAGCAGCTGCTTTCAGCCCTCTTGGGGTGTTAACATTATGTGCCCATCTAATCCCTTCTCTGCTCAGTGAGTTACAGGGTCAAAAAGTGTACAGATCTTTTTCTCCAAAGGCAAGAGAGTGTAGCAGAAAGGTTTAGAAGGCAGGATGTAGAACCAAACTGTGGACTTGAATCCAGGACCACACCTGGGGACCTTGGAAGAGTAATTAACCCGTTTGGTTTCCTCACCAGTAAATTATTGTGAGACTTAAATATGTTAACAGAGTAGAACAGTACCAGGCACATAATAAGCACTCAATAAATGTTAGTTGTTGTTGTTGTTATTGTTGATGTTATTGTTTAACCTCCCACCATTGTGGAGATGCTTTCCAGAGTGTCTCTAGTATTGCTGACAGGTGATCACTCATCCAGTAAGGATTGCAGCACATTTCTTAACTCTCCATTTATGCTTAGGCAGGAAGATGGAAGGAATTGTAATAAATAAATAACAACAATAGCATAGACCATTTACTAAGTGCTCACAATGTGCAGGTATTATGCTATCTATTTTATAACATCTGTCTTACAATTACTCCCATTTTACAGAAGAGGAAATGAAGGCTTACAGAAGTTAAGTGGGAAAGCTGAGGTTCAAAATTGGGAAATCTGCCTCCTAAGCCTAGGTTTTTAACTTCTACACCTCTTGCACTGTCTTGTACAACATTAGAGTCTGTTCTCCCAGCCTTTGTGGGGTGAGGTTGAGGCCCTAACAAGAGTCAGACAACCTTACCTGTGACTTGGTTCCCAGAATACTCTCTTGTGACTCCCCTCTTGGGGTTGGTATTTTCCCTTCTCCACAGGAGATGGAAGTGAGCATGAGGGCGATACCCCTGAACTAGAAGCAGAACCTCCCCGAATGTTATCTAGTGTGTCTGAAGATACTGTTCTATGGAACCCAGAACAGGATGAGAGCTGGGATTCCATGCCCAGGAGCTCCAGAGGAATGCTCCTGGGCCCACCTTTTCTTCAGGAAGATAGCTTCTCAAACCTTCTATGTAGCACAGAGATGGATTCCCTTTTAAGACCGCACACATGCCCCCAGTGTGGGAAACAATTTGTGTGGGGCTCCCACCTTGCCAGGCACCAGCAAACACACACTGGGGAGCGGCCCTACAGCTGCCTCAAGTGTGAAAAGAGCTTCGGGCGAAGACACCACCTGATCCGGCACCAGAAAACCCACCTACATGACAAGCCCAGCAGGTGCTCAGAGTGTGGCAAGAATTTCCGATGCAACTCCCATCTGGCCAGCCACCAGAGAGTGCATATGGAAGGCAAATCCTGCAAGGGTCAAGAGGTTGGAGAGAGCCCAGGGGCCAGGAAACGGCAGCGTGCCCCACCAGTGCCAAAGTGCCATGTGTGCACTGAGTGTGGGAAGAGCTTTGGCCGACGGCACCATCTGGTAAGACACTGGCTGACCCATACTGGGGAGAAGCCCTTCCAGTGCCCTCGCTGTGAAAAGAGCTTTGGCCGTAAACATCACCTGGACAGGCACCTGCTGACCCACCAGGGACAGAGTCCCCGGAGCAGCTGGGACAGAGGGACATCTGTCTTTTGAAATCAGTTTCTGCTGCAGCTGTGGTCACATCTATCAGCAGCTGGTGCTACCAGGAGACTCTGCCAGAACTGCCCCTCTCCTGCACCCCAGTGGCCAGAATCATGATCCCTGGCTCCATCCCTAGAAAGAGGAGGTTCTAACATTGGCCAGACATTTCTTACCAGTTCTGTGAGATAGCACATAAAATGGAGTTCTTTGGGCAAAACTTTGAGGAAACAGTGCTTACTGCATGGGCTGATATTCAGCCCTAGCCCATTATCAAGGGTACCACTTGAGAATCAGCACTTTATTGCTGTGGTCCATTCTAAGTGGTTGGAACCTATGCCATACCAGTTAAATATTTGAGTAACACCTTTGTGTACTGTAACTATTCTATCCTTTCTGTATATAGAGAGGAAGACCATATTGGTATATTGAAGGCTCTAAGAACTTACGTGTACAGAGAATTGTTAAACACTTCTAACGCAGTGTTTCCTAAATGTGTTTGACCTCAGCGTCCTTTCTGTCTCATATCCCACAGAACTGGTGACTTTACGAAACACACTGGTGAACACTGGGTTAGAGGGTAATGAGGAAACAGGAAAGATATAGTGAGCCCCAGAGCCCCCCCCCTTTTTTTTTATCCAAATGAAAGCTGAGGGGCAGACCTCATTCCTGTGTGGGTCCATCACACTTACCCTGATCATCCAAATATACATCCACACCTCTTACTATCCCCTACTGAAAAATAGAAATAAGAACTTTTCACCCTCTTTTTCCAACTCCCTTCATCCTTCTCATACATATATCTAGCTGAGAGATCACACTACAATGCTAAGAGATGGACTTATACCCCCCAAGGAACCCAGGCCCGCACAGAAGAAAAAAACTTTATCCCCTTGAACAGACCCCTCTCCTCTTGACTGTGTCTTTTTGTGTCTATGTGTATCTGTGTGCAGGGTCATTGAAGAGAGCATGCAAAGTGCAAAGTGTACAAGCTAGATTTTCTAGGGGCTGTTTTCTGGGGATGAGTGTAGTAGGGATTATATGGGATTTTTGTTTTGTTTCAAGATAAGAAGTAAACTGAGCAATTAAGGGAGCCCTCATGGAAAGGGTTAAGTGATGGATTAAGTTGTGAGAGTTGAAGTGTAAAGCCTTCCCTGGTGTAAGTGAGATCAAGATAACTGTGGATATGTATGTCTAGATCTAAATCTCTGGGCCACAGATTCTTTTTGTCTGGGAAGAGAGAGAAAGACACATCCTCAGAGAGGTGAGCTGTTTCTTGTCTGTTTCAAGTAAGATGCATATAGAAGCTTTGTGCTTAGTGGATTTCTTTGTCTTGTTTTAGTGCTGAGAAATTAGGACAGGAATTACAATGCTTGGAGGTTGTTGTCCTCACTCTTATTTGACCTTGATTGCCTCATCAAGGAAGCGGTTTTTCTTGAGGATCTCATTCTTCCAGAAACAGAACTTTAGGGAAAATGGCTGTGGTTTAGCTTTTAAGCTGACAGTGGGGACGGGGTAGTGTTTTGGGTTTTCTTCCCAGCTCTGGGAAGGAATCCACACTAAGACTCTTAACTCCAGGAATTGTATAAGTATTCTAGCATCTATTGGTTGATGAGTTGTCATTGTTTTGCTTTATTGATAATGTGTTAATACCAATCTTTTAAAAACTTTCTTATATATAAGAGCAGTTTGGGGTTAGGAAGAGAAAGGAGCAAAGCAGATGAAAGTGGGATAATTTCTCTTCAATGCTTAGATTCTGGTTTTTCCTTAACACACATATTTCTCAACCACAATTGGTGGAATTAACCAGAGAGACAAGAGGAAGTAAGCTGCAACAATGTAGTTTAGTGATTGTCCCATTTGCTTAGCAAAAACTGGGTGAATCACAGCTCCTCAGAATTCTGGACCCAAATGGAGCTGAAAATAGGATCATTTTGATGACTGGGCTTAGAGTGGATATGACTCAAACAACCCAGCCCACACCTCCATTTTTCCACTCAGAGCCCCTTTCCTTCTTTGCCGGGAATACACTTCTCTTGCTTATGTTCCTGCATATGGAGCAAAATGGCCAGCCCTTTGTAAGGTCCTCAGAGACAGCAGTATTTTAGGATTAGTATTGGGAGATACCCCAGGCTGTAAGAGAGTATTGGATTCCAGTGGGAAAACCGGACTACACCATTTCTTTTACCCTCTCACTGTGCCTCATTCATTAATGCAGATCAGCTCTGTGTAAGCAATGGTTCCGAACCTGTTTTAGATCACAGACCCTTATGAGACTCTGATAAAAAACAGAAACTCACTTTTGAGAAAAACAGACATTAGCAATTCACTCTGTTTTATATATACACAGTTAGCAGGTTCAGAGCCCATCCATGGAACCACTAAACTGGGGTCATGGGGAATTACCGTGACCCAATATGGTCATTTATACATTTGTGTCAAAAATTACAAGGCAAAGATCACTATTTTAAGGACTAGATATGAGAGGCAGTAGGGTATAAAGACAGAGTCTAGTCTTTAATGACTAGAAGAGTATTGCTGACATTCTACTCTATGTTTTTTCTTAAAAAAAGATGACATGCTGACAAATGGAGCTCCTCACAAACCTTGTTTTAAAGACTTGTGGGAGGTGACTCTCTCTACTATCAGATCACACATCTTAATAACCAAATGTTAACCTCCAGCTGTTGATCTGTTTTAGTAATTGTAAGGATAGCAAGTGAAGCCCCCAAACTGTGAGTGCTGTCATAGCACCCAAATGAAAGGCATGATGAGTCTAAGAGCTTTCTGCAGAAAGGACATCCCTTCAGGTCATTTCTGGTATACCACTGTCTTCTCTACCTCAGTCCAACACCACTTCCCTTGGATGAAAAATAAAATAAGCAGCAGCCATCAGATGGGTGAATAGATTTGAATGATTTTTCCCACAGGGAATCAGCTTCAAACTCCCATCTTTCCCCTAACTGGCTTTGCCACATGTCTACCCTATCCCCTTTAAATAAAAAAAAATTAAAAAAAAAAAAAAAAAAACTGTCTCTGTGTTCTCTCTGGGCAAATATAAAATGGAGAAACCCATCCTCAGGAACCCATTATCTTTTCCTTCTCTGGACGAATATCCTCCCCTTTGCACCCCATCAAAGTATATCTGCAGAGAAGCCCTTCAAAGCATTAACTTTTCCCAGAGTTATTTACATCTTAAGCCTTAACACAGATGTAGAAGTGGAAGGCAAAAGTTTTCCCTTGTCAAAGTGATGTTATACCTTCGGGGAGCTAAAGGGGTGATAATTTATGACAAAAATCTTTTCCTTTCCTGCACTCCTACACTTAAACCACTGTTTCCTTATTTCCATCAAGGGCAAGGTGAGCCCTGACTCAGAACCAGAGGTGCCAGAGAAATGTTTTTTTCCACCTCTGTTCAGATGAGTGGTGGATGGGGATGAGTGGGGTTGGGCAGTAATAGAAAGGTGAAATCTATTCCTTTAGACCCCATAGAAATCCTGAGCTGGGAAAATTTCCTTCTGTTCCTTGGAGCATTACAGGAGGTCTTAGGTCTCAAAATATGGTCTCTGTACCAGCAGCATCTACATAACCTGGGAACTTGCTTTAGAAATGCAAACTCTCAGGCTCCACCCAGACAAGCTGAATCAGAAACTCTGGGAGTGGAGCCCAGCAATCAGTCTTCACTTGCCTTCCAGAATATCTGATATACGCTAAAGTTTGAGAATCACTGGCCAGGAGATTCAAATTCCACTTCAATCAGTGGTATCTTACCTTCTTCAAATGGAGAGAGAGGGGAATCTTTACGCCCTGTGGTCAGATTTATTTTCTGCAACCCTTCAATACTAGTTTCTCCTCAGTTCTGGTTCCATTGAGTCCCCACCCTCAAATTAGTAAAAGGAGTGGGTTAGTCAACAATTTTAGAGACTGTGTTGGAGCCATGCCAAACTGTGGTAACTGATTGTGGCTAGAGCTTCGACAATGGACACTAAGGATTCATGGGTCGTCCAGAAATCTGAAAAGACAAAAAGGAGCAGATATCTCAAAGAAAGGAAAAAACATTGTAAAACTGAAAAACCAACATCCAAAGAAATAGTCCTACTTTGCTATTTACCTGGTCCTTCTCCTGGCCTAGTACGTTGGCCTGGAGGCATGCAAGGTGAACGTTTACCTCAGGATAAGAGAGTAAGACCAGCTCTCCCAAGCCCTCCAGACTCAGGATTGCATTGGAGATCAATGAGGTACCAAGCAAGGGATTCCAAACCATGATATGGCCTACCCTATGGGCAAGGGCAACGGAAGCATTGGAGAGCCACACAAGAAAGAACGAGGCTCATTTAATAATATGTGACACAAGCAAGATTTGAACCCAGACTCTGTGCACCAGGTAGAGTTGTAATCATTTAAGCCATGGCACCTATGTAAAAAATGCATTTCCTCCTTTGAAGATTCTGTCCAATTCAGGCTGCAGGAGGGGACCTGTCTTGCAGACCCTGGTCACTTTACCTCCTCTAGCTCCTCTCCAAACCAAACCCACGAGGACAGACTGAATTGACTATTACCAACCCACCACCCCTGTGGGGCTCTCCCAAGATCAAAAGGTTGGAGTTTGGGAGAGGTCATCAGCCCCTCTTCTCCAGATGAAGAAACCTGGCTACAGTTTTCTTCAACTACAGGCCGCAGGGGTCTCTCTCTCTTGCCTTTCCAGTCACTGCCTCCATTTTCCCAATAAATGGAGTTCCTTCTCCACTCTTTGCTCCCACTTCTCTTTTTCTGTTGGTGTGATTTGGGTTGGGTTTTTTATTTTGTTTTGTTTTGTTTTGCCTGGGGAATGCCTCACCTTCCCAAGGTTATTGTTCTTCTACTATCCTTCTCTATCGCAGTTAACTCTCTTCAAGCTTCTAGCCAGTTCCATTCTACCAAGCCCCCTATCCCTCTGCCTGTTGTCCAGTTTGTCAGGTTTAAGCCTACAAAGCAGGGTCAATGACTCATACTTCCCACTTTGTTCCCTCAAATCCTTGGCTCAGCTCTAGCAGCTCAGCTGCCATCTCACCACTCTGCATCTCTTCCTCTCTCTAATCTCTCTCTCCCTCAAACTCCCTAACCTGGCCAATGGGTTGTCTTTACTGCCAAGTCTAGGCCCTGCACTCCATTCCTGCAGGCTCTCTTTCACTTGATGTAGCTTCCAAAGTGGATTTCTACTTTTTGCTACTTTGATTTACTCAGTCCCTTCCTGTCTCATGGTTTCTGAGAATCAGTCTCAATTCTATAAACCATTTTGGGCCACCTCACTACATGCCAGGCACTGGCTCTTTCAAGCCTGGGAGATCAAGTATGACCACAGTCCCTGTACTCAGCATATTCCTCAGCTGAGCCCTTCCCTGGCACCACTTTCCTGCCATGCCTCACAATACTGTCACCATGGCACCCTCATACAGGAAGCCTTGGAGGTGTATGCCCATTTGCTCTCCAGCCCAACTACTCTGTGCCTGCCAGATTTCTAGTTGTTGTCTGACTTGGTTCCCTCTGATGGACTGTGAATTTCCCATGGGTTACCCCATTGGGGACCTTTGTCTGTATCCTTAGGGTCTCTAATATGTTCCTATGGTCCCTGTCAGTTGAATAAAGGTTGTATTGGCTGTATCACTGATTTCCTCTCTCAGTCTTCTCCTTTCCTTTTCCCTCCATTCTCAGCTTTTCTCTGGTAATCAAAAGGCTGCAACAGAATGGGGGACAGCAGACAACTCTGGGGGTATTTACACAGCCAAGCATGAGCACTTTCACTGCCCCTCCCCAAAACATAAACTTTGAGATGCCACAAATTAGGCCTCCCCATTCCCTCTTGATGTCTCAACTTCCAGATGTCCCTTCCCCGTTAGCTGGTCTTAACCCAGTCTGAAGATGGGGGAAGGAGAGTGCTGAACAGGACTAGGCTCAGGTAAGGCAGGTAAGGGCCTAGGGAGCAAATTTAAGGAGGCCCTTCATCTCGGGGTCATTCAAGTGCTGACTCTGCTCTTGGGAGCCCCTTAAAGTGGTAACCAGAGTCTAGAGACTGAGGTGATGGCAGTGACTGTGACTCGACCCCTCCAGGCAAATTTACAATAATTGGAGATGTGGGGAGAGGCATGCACAGTTGGGGTTAGGCAGGAGCTGGGTCCACCAGCTCTACCACCTCTACCTTTGTGGTAGAGGAAGGGCATATAACAGAGGATATGAAGAGAATAAGGTAAGAGAAAAAAAATAGTGTTGGTGAAAACATGGGAAGCTGGCATGGAAACTGCCAGCTTCTGATCCACTGACACAGCCTTCCACCTGTGGAGTTTCCCGGGGTGTGGGGAAGTGGGGAAGGAACCCCTCCTCAGGCCTTGAGTGCAACCCAAAGGCTTTGCTCTTCCTCTGTGGGAGGTGCCGTCATGGAGTTTCAAGCCTGCTGGTTAGGGGATGAGCCGCCTCTACAGCTCCCTGAGCACCAGCCTGGCTGTTCTGGCACCTACCTCGGTGCTTCATATTTCCCTTTGTTCTTGTGTTCACTCCTACTTCCCCCCCAGTCACCTTGAGTAATACTCTTGACAAGTCTCGTCTTTACCCTAATCAAAAAGGGGAAGGAGTAACATAGTGGTGATTGTTCACTGAGGCCCTTGTTCTTTTTTTTTTTTCTTTAAATTCAATTAGCATATAGTATATTATTAATTTCAGAGGTAGAGTTGTTACTCATCAGTTGTATACAATACCCAGTGCTCATTACATCACATACCCTCCTTAATGTCCATCACCCAGTTACCCCATCCACTCACCCCATTCCCCCCTCCAGCAACAGTTTGTTTCCTATGATTAAGAGTCTCTTACGGTTTATCTCCCTCTCTGATTTCATGTTTTCCTCTCTTCCCCTATGATCCTCTGTTTGTTTCTTAAATCCCACATGAGAGAGATCATAGTGTAATTGTCTTTATCTGATTGACTTATTTTGCTCAGCATAACACCCTCTAGTTCTATTCATGTCGTTGCAAATGACAAGATTTGGGGGGTTTTGGTGGCTGCATAATATTCCATTGTATATATATACCACATCTCCTTTATCTAGTCATCTGTGAGTGGACATCTGGGCTCTTTCCATAGTTTAGCTATTGTGGACATTGCTGCTATAAACATTGGGGTACACATGCCCCTTTAGATCACTACATTTCTATCTTTGGGGTAAATACCCAGCAGTACAATTGCTCTAGGGTAGCTCTATTTTCAATTTTTTGAGGAACCTCCATACTGTTTTCCATAGTGCCTACTCCAGCTTGCATTCCCACCACCCCTGTTCTCTCTGCCATCTCCAGTGGTATCTGTTGAAATCCTGACTTTCTCTTCTTGCTCCCTTCTATCAGTTCCTTTCCCAGCCCCATCCAATGCTTCATGCTGACACCCTCTCAATCTTCAGTTCCTCTCTTCCAAATCCTTTGGCTTTTTCTCTTTTTAAAGCTCCCCGTCTGCCATGGTACCCCTATATTTATTTCCCAGAATAATTTCCTGTCCTTGCTAGGCATTTAGGTTGTGGCTAGAGTGATCTCCAGCCCAACCTCCTAGCGTTGGTCATCATAGAGCTCCCCAGAGGACGGGGGACAGAAGAGAGCTATTACTGCTTTGAGACCACTGACAAATGGAGATGTTTGCATGCTCGAAAATATACCCCAAATGTGTTTGAGAATACCCTCCCCCACAAGAAACCTCAGACTTTTAAAACACTCAATGTAGAAATGAATTCTAACTCCTGACCTTTACCTACACTGAAAGATGTCTCAGAGAGTCACTGAATGGATGGTGAGGCCCTCTTCAGCATGGATAACTGTAGACAAGAGAGCACTGGAATTCACAGTTAAAAGCCAATTTCTAAAGTGCACATTTTCCAAACATTAGCTTTTTCACTTAAGATCTAAGAGACTGAGGTGAAAATGAACTTAATGTATGCAAAAGTACAAACCACCTACTAATGAAAAAGCTATACCTGAAATTGCATGGAATTTTTTACCTTATTTTTGAACAAGTTACAATTTACATAATTCTGAAAACAAATACAAAAAAAAGATAGGAAAAAAGTCTCATTTCTATGTATTCTTTATAATTCCCATCACCTTCCCCTCCCAGTAGAGAACCAGTTAGTTTTTTTGTGTGTATCTTTGCAGAATTTTATACAGTTACACAGAGGTATATTTTCCTTCATTTCACACAAAAGATAGTTTGGTATACTTAATGTCCTGAATTGTTTTTTCACTTACTGTATCTTTGGGTGTTTGTTATAATAATACGAAAAGAATCTCCTCCTTTTTACAACTGCCTGCAGTTTCACCGTATGGAACCTTCAGTTTAACCAGTCCCCTAGTAATATTTAGATTATTTCCTTTTCTGATTTGTTACTGCAGTGCTGCCCTGAATACCTTGGACATAAGTCTTTTCACAAATGTATTTACATCTAAAAGAAAGAGGGGTTCTGCTGGGTCAAATGATATTTGCGTTTGTAATTTTTAAAGACAGATTCCTTCCATTTACACTCTCACTAGCATTGTGTGTGAGTACTGGATCTCCCTCCCACAGCCTCACCAATGGAGTGGGTTCTCAAAACCTTTGAATTGATTTAAAAAATATTATCTTACTGTTTTTAATGTGCACCTCCCTTATGAGTAAAATTGTACCTTTTTCATTTTTTAAAGGCCATTTGTATTTGGTAACTTTTATCAACAACCATTGAATATCTGATGCTAAAGGACATCTAAATTTTGTTACAACTCTACAGTCCAACAATTTTCTGATCATCATCACATGAAGCAGCTGAGATAAAAGGAAAGCAAAGAATTGAGGTCAGGGATGTTCCATTTGCTCTGACTAAAGTTAAATGCCCAAACACACTACTAGAATGTGAGCAGTGAAAAGTGGGGATTATGCTTTATCCATCTTCATTCAGCAAAGTGCCCAGAATTTTGCAGCCATTTAGTCATTAGGGAATACTTGGGATGAGATTAACTGTTCTTAGCACTTCCTTTCACAGAAGGACCCAGCTAGCATTATGATCTAGATAATGTGGATAGCTTGCCAACAAGGTAAAATCTTTTCTTGTATTTCACTGGAGTACAGCCACCCTAAATTTAACCAATGAAAAATAATCTAAAATGACCAGTTAGCTGTATACGGTCAGGGTCTGACACTTAAACAAATCTGCCAGATTTACTGACTGAATGAACGGAAGTTTGCTTAAATGAAGAAATCATCACAATACAAATAGAACTGTGATGATTCTTAGGAAATCTAGAAAAAATTTTTCCAGTGTCCTTCCCATCCCATCTTAGAAGAAAAGGTTTCTAGTTTTAGGCCATCTGATCCTTTAGGTAAAAAGTTCCCAGGACCATAAAGGAGCAATATATCTGGATATCATAAAAATATCTGATTAACTTTGTTCTAATTGTGCTCAGTAGCCAATATTTCCGACTACTTTTTTTCAGATGGCTCCCTATTCTCTTATTCTATTTGATTCATTCTGCTACTCGCAGACAATTTAAGCGCACAGTGAACCTAATTACGGCAGGGGGAAGTTTCAAAGTTCAGATCCTCTATAGCTGAGATGCATGACAAGCATTTTGTTAGTAGTTCTGCATAGGTTTAAAGTAGTGACTCCATTTAAGGGTGTGAGAGGACGAATATTAGTATCATTAAGCTTTTTTCCCCTCCCTCCCTCCCTTCCTCCCTCCCTTCTTTCCTTCCGTTGTGTGTGTGTGTGTGTGTGTGTGTGTGTGTGTGTGTGTGTGTGTAAATGCACATACCCTGTTCCCCCTTGTAGAAGATATCAGACTCCTGCGAAAAGTTTGGTCAGATACACTGAAAAAGCTCCCCACGTTGTTCCAACACATTCCCACCTCACTCTCATCTCTTTATAAGAATGAAAAGTACCTTCCCAGGGCTTTCCTTTGCCCTACTCCTTTGGCCTCAGCTAGAAACAGCAAGTCATTTCCCTGAACCAGCCACTCTGATGTTTTTACTTCCCTAGGAACCATTTCTGTGTCCTGTCATGACATATAGCGTGAAAACTATTCCTGTACTGTTCTTAATCTCTGCATTCAGAATTAAAAGAAGACATGTATTTGCTCTATATTTGATATATGGTGCTCAATACATGTTTTTTAAGAAAGCAAAAGACCTAGCTATTCATTAATTAGCCTTCATGTCTCCTCATATTTTTTATATGCATTCTATAAATCTTAATAATTTCCTCTGTAGGAGTTAGTATTTTTCCCAGTTGAAAACTCCCTCACTGCATTTGTCAAACAAAAGCCCATGTCATGATATTTTAAGTCCTTATTTTACTAACACTTAAAATCACCTAAAACCATCCTAACCTTATTCCAACATTTTTTTTTTTTTTTTTTTTACAGAAAAGGAGATCAAGACTATAAACAGTTAAGAAACAACTCAGAGTGGCAACATCAGAGTGGCAGAACTTTGACTAGAATCCTGATCTCATTAAGCACTGATCCAGTATAGCTTTCTGCTATAGCACATTATCACACCATCACACACTATTTATACTCTTAGTTAACTCTTAGTAATGAGCACCTACCTTGTGTCAAGCCCTAAGCTAGATGTTTTCACACACACATTTAACTTACAGTTGACATAAGAAAGTTTTACAGTTAAAATAATATTATCAAGTTAGGCAAAAACTACGAACCCATTACAATCAATTTTGGGAAAAGAGCCTTTTTCCTAAAAGGAATTTCAGTTCAGAGGGACTACTCAGCTTAAAGTTGTCTATTCTTCTCTTCCCCCAATGATGGCCCAACTTCTCTCTTTATATGCCCTTCTCCCCGAAACTCAATTTGGATTAGTTGTCTAACATTAATTCAACACTTACGTCTAATTCCCCCTCCCCAGTTGCTGCTTTTCTTCTACCTGTTTTTTTTTTTTTTTTTTCCTTCTGAAAGGCATTGTCCTGGGGCCTGAAGCAGGAACAGAATCTCCGCATGTTTCTGTCTCTTCACCCTATATGCCCTGTTATAGGTCTCCCCTCAACACCCACTCTTTCCCCTCCAGATGCGGCAAAGAGGAAACGGACACAATGTAGTGGAAAGGTCTTGTATATAGTTTTGTCCACTTTGGTGTGTGAGAGCTGCTCTCATTAGAGCCTAGGGGAAAAGGCATCTGTGCCTGGAGGAAGGGAAATTACTCCCACACTAGGAATACCCGGCTGCATTCCGAAGACTTTCAGATTTAGTGGAAGTCTTTGTGTGAGCAGCCCTTAGGTCATGAGTCTTCCCCTGACTGCTAGAATTTCGGTCAGTTTTAACCAAGGCTGTCTTCTGGATGGTGCGTTTTGCCGGCTTCACCGGGTCCTGCTGTTTCTCTTCCCTGGGCTTCGGGCCTGACCTCTTCTTCTCCTCTCGGGTTCTAGGCCTGATGTCTTCCTTCATGGCCCGTCCTCTCCCCTCATCCATCGCCTTGGCCCTCACTTCCTCCCTGGCTCTGGAACGCACCGACTCCCTGGCTCTTGGCCTTATCTTCCTCACCCTTGTGTTTGCCTTCGTGCTTCGTCTCCATACTTCCCTGGCCTTCTTGGCTGCCCTTCGATGCGTGCAGCGCCTCTGTGGGCTCCGCGGCCCAGGATGGGTCCTCCTCGAAGAGCGCGCACTCTCCGCCAACCTCGAGCGTCCTGGCTTTCTCTTGGGCTTCGGAACCTTCCAGATCCTGAAGTAGCCAGAGGCATCGCTGCCACTGACCCGGAGAAGCGTTCCCTTAACATCAGACCTGGGTGCTTCACCCAAGTGGCGACAGCACTTCCTGCGCACTTCGTAGCCAGCGTTTCCAAGCTCCTTCTTGAGAGTGGCAAGAGTCAGCCCTCTGTGCGCGGTGATGGCTCGGAGCAAAAGCTGAGACACTTTGAGCACCGAGCGCGGGGCCCGCCTTAGCGGCGCCGTGAGGGCTTTTTCCGTGGCCTGCTGGGTTTTAACTTCAGTGCCTTTGGATTCACCAATGGGCCCAGCCACCTCAGCCATGGCCCCGCTCCCGCTTCTGCGGGGCCAGTGCTTTGGGCCTCCCCCACCAGGGCGCGAGCTTAAGCTGAGGCTGGCTGGACCACGTCACAATGGCAGGCCCAGCCTAGTCTTTCAGGCCCTTGATGGGGAGCTGCCAGATCCCGCCCAGGTAGGTGGTCCAATCAGACTCCATTTCCTTATTAGTCTAAACCAATCCAGATCTTGGCGCCTGTGCAGCCCTAAAAATCACCTTTATAATCTCCAGGGTTTGTTCCTGGCCCTTCTAATGCTCTCATTTCTCATTGACCTTGAAGTCAACCACTTTCTGACGTTCACTATTTTTCCATGGTTCTAAACACCATCTACCCACATTTCCCTAAGGTGAAAGAAGCTGCTCTGAACTATCTAAAGCAGGTAATACAATGCCTTTATAAAGTAAGTGTGATAGTCTATCAAACAAAACCTGACTGAGAAACTCCCGCCTTTAGGCCCTTCCAGCTAGAGATTACAGTCATGACTCCCTGACTCACCACACGGTGGGTTCTGTGCAAGAATACAAAGGAAAGAAGGAACCACTGTGGTCCCTCTACCCTAAACAATGATTCCCACACCTGGGAAATTCCAATGCCTCATTTGGTTGGATTGAAACGACCCAGTTTCCAAATAGACCAAGAACTCTGGTCTAATCATTATTCTTTCACCAGACTTTGCTTTTCTGCCTCTTGTCCCTCTTCTTGGATTGCTCATCTCCTTTCTCTGTCCAGGTATATTCTGCTCATCTTTCAAAGTCCTGCTAAACCCTTCCCTCACGAAAGCCCCCTCACTCTTTCAAATGATTTCTCTCCTTAACTACCACATTAAACTTTTGCAATCCTATACCGCATTTTCTTTATTTTAAATTAATTTGTTACTAGAGAGTATAATGCAGCACAATAGTTTTAAAGAGAAAACAGCTTGGACTTTGAGCTGGAAGACAGGGACACATACTCCAGGTTTTTAACAGCCATATGGCATTGACAGAGCCCTCCATATCTTTGGATCTGACTTTTTTATCTTAAAAAAAAAAAAAAGTCTAATAATCCCTTCTTCCCAACGTCACAGAATTATTGGAGAGGTTCAGAAGAGGTGATGGTAGATGACAAAGGACTACCCAAATATAAGACTTAAAATTAATTTTACTTTGAATGTTTATGCCCTTCCAACTAAATAAAAAGTTTCCTGGGAGCCGAAGAGCTTTTGAATTTCTATGGCCCCTGCTGCACCTAACACTATTCTTCATTATACACAGCAGGCATTTAATGAGGATTTCTCTGGATTCTAAGGAAATTCCCAGGAAATCAGGAGAAAGGAGCAGGATGAATATCAAAGGATTGAAAATGAAGGGGAGCAAGGAAGCTAGTTACTCAAGGACTTCTTATTTTGGACACAATTTAGTTGGTAATTATTCAAAGAATACTTCCAGTTGCAAAAGTACATCATACTCTGTAAAGGACATTCACATATACTTAACAGTCACAGGCTGGACTGTGACATAGTTTCTTCTAAATAAAAGTGCCAGGAAGTAGCTTAGATCAGTGCTTCTTAAACTTTAGTATGTACTTCATAAAGTACTGATTCTAGTACGTTAGGTCCCAGATGGGGCCAGAGGTTTTACCTTTCCAACAAGCTCCTAGCTGTTCCCATTTAGTTAAAACACAACTGTTGGGGAGTGGGGAGTATATAATGAGAAGGGAAGTGGCAGGAGATTAGACTGGAAAGGTAAGTTAGGGCCAAGGTGTGAAGGACACATAACATAATGATGCTGCTGTAAGTAGTCACACAGCAGTAAGAGGTAGAGTGTAGATTCATACCTAAGTCTACTTAATTCTAAGGCCTGAGTTATTAACTGCTGAGCTAGGTTTCCTTTTCTCCAAGGTTGACCCTCTCCAAACCTTTATGTGTCTCCACTACAGGCAAGTGGAAGTTTTTCTCCACAATCACAGCTCAATATCAGAAGGATCTACAAGCACTCACTGTACCTTTTCTCAGTCTTTAAATTAAAGCAGAGTACTGTGGATCTCCAAGAACAGGAAACTAACACATCAGCACTGGGACAGTGCCTCAGTGAAGAGCTGCCAGACTGAGAGGCAGAAGCACATGGAGCAGGATTTCTCTCATTTGTGTAGTCTCTTGGTCTGGCTGTACTTCCTGGTTGGTAGGCCACTGGTCATAGAATGGGACAACCATCAGAGAAAAAAAGACAAAACTGTTTGCTTTGCTTGAGAATAAGAGGAAAGTAAGTGAAGTCTGACCTTCATATCACCTGACTCCAGATAAATTAGGTTGGCTGCACACAATGGTATCATGATGAAAGAAAGACAAGAACCAAATTAGGGGCACTTGGGTGGTTCATTCAGTTAAGCAACTCTTGACTTTGGCTCAGGTCATGATCTCAGGGTTGTCATATTGAGCCCCATATCAAGCCCCACATCAGGCTTCCTGCTAGGTGTAGAGTGGAGTGGCTTAAGATCCTTCTCTTCCTCTCCCTCTCCCTCTGCCCCTTCTCTGGATCACTTAAAAAAAAAAAAAAAAAAAAGAACCACATCAAATCACCATGTTTACTGATACCCGTGTGATGAGAAGAGGCCAATTAAAAACCTTTGGGAAAGGCTGAACTCAAAGGAAAAATAATATATATGGGGGGGGGGGGAAATGGCAAACAAAACAAAACATTTTTATTTATACATAACCATTCATTTCTATATAGATTTCTGTATAAATGTACTGTAAGTAATAGAGGAATAACAAAAAAATGAGAGGTAGGAAACAAATGCCCCACTACCACTCAGCTGGCTTAGAGGAGAAGAATGCTAACTAGCTGACAGAAACTTTCTGCTGCACCAACCCCTTAGAGTTCTTCTGTTCTGCTTTGGAATAATTCTACTTGCCAGCCCTCTTCTTCTGATACCCCAAAAGAAAAAGACACTTCAGGAAAAACAATTTCTTTAGGAAAAGAGTCAGTACAAACCAGTGTCATACCTCTAATCGGGTGACACTCCAGCTCCAGAAAGACAAGACTGAACCATCCCTGCCAATTTTAATCATCTGTGATTATAAACCAGACGTTACCACCCTGTTGTGAGAAAGATCAATGGCTCTTAATTTATGTAAGCCTTGGTGTTGGCAAGGGTGGGGGGTTGGGGGAGGCATATATGGAGGAGGAAAAAGGATACTTGGGAATAATGTTTAGCCTAAATCTTTCTGTTTCACATTTCAGAGCAAGATCATGTTGTTCTTTGTTGGTATCAAGACTCTTCTGTGGCGGTCATGACTATGAGGTCTCCAGGGAACTTGGTTGACTTAGGCATAGCAACCTTTAATTACTATACAAAATTCTAAGAACATCGAGGTTTTATTAATCTTACTCCCTCACATAGAGTTATGCAGCTCTAACTTCATTAAGAATAGCTCCATGTAAGAGTACAGCAAAATTTAGTAGCATACTCTGATTTAACCTCAATCTATTGCCCTTCCTTGATCCACAGTCCTGGGGCCCCAAGGTTCTAGGCCTTGCTAACTCAATTATTTTGCATTGATTCGATTTATCTCACCCAAAACCAAATGATATAAACCTGTTCAACAATCTATTACAACTCCCCAATTTAACCTTAAACTGCTAGTTGTTTTTCCCCAAAAGACTATTTTCCTCTCCAGAACCACTGTGTGCCTTCCACTTTAATGCAAATAACACCACAACAGTCATTTCAGCAAATAAACCCACTAGTCAACTCATGGCTTTTGGGAGAACTAAAGTGGTTCACACAAAGGAATGCGAAAATAAAACTATTAAAATTCTATGACAGCATGGAGACAGACTAATAACTGGACATTCATCCCTCTAAACCTCAGTGCAATTGTTCAGAAGTTAAGTCTAGAGATTCCAGATTGAGAGGATCTTATTGAAGGACCAGGCAAGTTTCTCAGCAATTATCTCCAAAATATGAAGATCTGGGCTCCCTGACTCCTCCCAAGAAGCTCTAAATAAATACCCAGCATAACACACCCCACCACAAATATAAAATCTATACTCATCCCTCCAAAGATGACAACAAGAGAGAAATAAGGGGTTTGTTATCAGCAAAATCCTACCCAAGTACTTTTTTCACCCAAAGGTGTCTATATAAATTAAATCTCATAAATTAAATTAAGCATTTTTAATAGCTAAGTCTTTCCATGAGCCCATAATGTGGGGCCTCTAAGAACCATTCTGCTACAATCAGTTAATCTCAAAACCAAAAACCCATTTCTCTGAGGAATTTTACTTTCACTATGAGGCTCAGGGCATCCCAAGACACAGACAAGCTGCAATCCCACAATAACACTACATCCTGGACAACATTCAGTTCTGTTATAGTAACTCCCAGCTATCCATGCCCTTGCCAATTCCCAGAATATTGTACAAATGAAGCCAAAGCAGAAACACACACACACAAAATGGCAGAGTAGAAATTATTTACCATTTAAATGTAACTCTGGTAGTCGGAGAATTGAAATATCCCAGACCTACAACCCCCTATAGAGAAGCTTATTTCTAGCTTAATCACTACATATCTAAAATTCCAGAAAATCCAAATTCACTAACTAAAAATTGCTTTCCTTCAAATTAAATGGTTTAAATAAGTGCCCATAGTTGGAAATATAACCAAAAGCAAGCTTTATTTGCATTCTCAATTCACAATACACATTCTGAAATTATACTGCATAATAACTTTCCTGATTTTTCCTTCAAAACTGTGATTCTAAATATTTCATTTCAAAAAACACTTACCTCTCCATTTCCTGTTTAAAAATCACATCTGATTTTCTATTTTTTTTAATTTATTTTTTATTTATTTTCAGCATAACAGTATTTTTGCACCACACCCAGTGCTCCATGCAATACGTGCCCTCCATAATACCCACCACCTGGTACCCCAACCTCCCACCCCCACCCCTTCAAAACCTTCAGATTGTTTTTCAGAGTCCATAGTCTCTCATGGTTCACCTCCCCTTCCAATTTCCCCCAACTCCCTTCTCCTCTCTAACCCCCCATGTCCTCTATGCTATTTGTTATGCTCTACAAATAAGTGAAACCATATGATAATTGACTCTCTCTGCTTCTTTGATTTTCTATTTTAATCCTACTCTTCTCCCTTGGCTTTTTCTCAGCCTTTGGCCCATCTAGGGAAGAAGAGCTACTATATATTTATTGATGGCCTATGGATCAGATATTGTGTATAAATTATCACATTCTTTCAACAACACTGGAAAGTGGATAATATTATTCACATTTACAGATGAGAAGATAAATGGAATACTGAAGGAAAAGTTTGGAATGAGAATTCTCTGTATCTCCCAGGTAAACCAAACAAGGATTCCTATTTTTCACCTTCCACTTAAAGAAAAGAAACTTCCATACCACCTCTATTCTTCTATCACTTCACTAGTCAAAGCTCTGAGTGAGAAACTCAGATTCTCCTTCCACACTGGTTATGCCAGCTACCAGTTTATTGCTTTTGTTACCTGAAAACGGATCTGGGCCTTTTAAATATTTTTCCTTTTTCAGCTGACATGATGTTAAGCTTTGTAGTAAAGGGTACTGTAGCAACTCTGCAGGAGAAGAGGGTTTTCCCTCATAGTTCTGGTTCTCTGGTCTGTCCTTTACCAGGTTGCTAGAGCAGAGGTTGGATAACTGTGGCCCATGGACCCAAACCGGTCTGCTATCTATTTTTGTGTGGCTTATAGACACAACTCAGGTAGAGTAGTACTTTGAGTTGCAGAGAACAAGACATAATGTCCCCACATCTATTTCATGCTCCATTCCCAACATATGCCTCCCTGGTCTGGTCCATGTCTCACCACTCTCCAGGGCCTATGCTGGCTACCACATTTAGTGCCCAATTCTCCACTGGTGGCACTGAAAAACAAATATCTTTAAAATGAATTCCAATCTGGGGCACCTGGTTGGCTCACTTGGTAAAAGATGTGATTCTTTTTTTTTTGAGAGACAGAGAACATACATGTGTACAGTGGGGGATAGGGCAGAGAGAGAGGGAGAGAGAGAATCAGAGAATCCTAAGCAGGCTCCACACCCAGCCTCATGGAACCTAATATGGAGCTCATCAGACTCATTACCCTGAGATCAAGACCTGGGCCAAAATCAAGAATCAGACGCTTAACCAACTGAACCACCCAGGCTCTGCAAGCATGCAAATTTTGAATGTGAGTTCAAGCCCCACATTGGGCATAGAGCTTACTTGTAAATAAATAAATAAATAAATAAATAAAATTCCAATCCTTAAAATCACTTCATATTAAAAAAAAAAAAAAAAAAAAAAAAGGGCCCAGGAGTTTTTTTCCATTTGTCATTAGGCCTAACTTTCAACAAGTTAGGAGTAATTTTTAATGAGAAAAATGTATAAGATACAATAGTTAATAACTTGAAAATTTTTGAACACAATACTCATGTTTCACCAAATGCTAATAAAATTAAGAGGAATCAAAGAGTTAAACATAGAAAATGAAAGCAGGGAAAAGTTTATGTATTTATCTGATTTTAGGAAGAAGAAAGATTTTCTAAGCATAAAATTAGTGGAAGAAATCACAGAGGAAATTAGTGACATGATTATATTAAAAACCTTAAAATTTTATACATTAAAAAATTAAAACAAGAGTAAAAAAGCAAACAGGAAAAAATCTGCCAAAAAAGACTATGAGTTATTCCAAAAATAAGAGTAAACCCCCAAATTAAGCAATGTAGAAATGAAACTAATGATTAATATGTGAAAAATAAGCTCTTCCTTTGCCTATAACAAAACTACAAAATAAGTAATAATTTTAGCCTATCAAGGTAACAGATTATTTTCAATAAAAACAGAGATAAGAGACTTCTATTTCTAAATGTCTATTTCTAAATAATCACCCTCCACTCAACCTCTCCTGCAATTAAAAAACCTTGAACTATAAAATATGTAAATCAACTACAAAAAGACTCCAAAAAGCAGCTACAAGCAGGCTAAGGGTCTCAGGACTTGGGGGACAAGGTAGCTACAAGTTCCTTGGGTTTTCTTTTTGCCTCATATATATCCCTACCTGGACACTAGAGCAGCCTAAAAACCAGAACGTCCAATGGCCCAGACAGGGGAAAAAAAAAAAAAAAAAGGAAGAAGAAGAAGAGAAAGAAGAAGGAGGAGGAGGAGGAGGAGAGGGCGAGGAGGAGGAAGAAGGAGAAGAAGATGGCGACGATGGACATGACTCTATTTTCTAACTGTAATAGACTTGCAAGTAGGAAAGGAAGGGCTGTGGGAAGGAACCTTTCTGATTTTTACCTATCCTACTCCAGGTGGTTATCCCCAAATTAGCAGCACTCCTTCCCCCTCCTCACCAGCAGTGAGGTAGCCCCTGAAGAGCAAAGCCCTGTTTCAGCCTTCTGTTCTATACCAGGAAAGCACTAATAAAGAGCAGAGCTAGGGGCACGTAGGTGGCTCAGTTAGTGTCTAAATCTTGGTTTTGGTTCAGGTCATGATCTCAGAGTCCTGGGATTGAGCCCCATGTCAGATGTCAGGCTCTGCACTAAGCACAGAGCCTGCTTCAGTTCTCTTCCTCTCCTTCCCACTCATTCTTTCTCTCTCAAATAAATAAATAAAATCTAAAAAAAAAAAAAAAAAAAAAGCAGAGCTACACCCTCTCCCCACTGTGCAGCAGTGGCAGATTCTGCATAACAGAACGCTAGAGCAGCACTGTAGGGACTCAGCAGAATGGAGATAACAGATGAAAGAGCCACTGAGCTTGAAGATAAAACATATTCAATATAAACAAGAGAAGGGGAAAAAGAATGAAAAGAATTGAAGTTACTCTTACAGACCTGTAGGACAATATCAAAAGGAACAATATATTCATGTCACAGATGTCTCAGAGGGAAAGAAGAAAGAAACTGGAGTAGAAAAAATATATAATACATACATACATACAAAATGGTTGAAAACTACCCAAATTTCATGAAAAGTATAAATTCACAGATCCAAGAAGCACAGCAAAAACCAAACTGCTTAAAACTGAAAGAAAAAAGTCTTAAAAGTGACAAAAAAATATAAGACATTACATTTAGATAAACAAAGATTCAAATGATGGCATTTAGGCCAGAACATTTAAAAATGACTAGTTATTGGAGTGACTGGGTTGCTCAGTCAGTTACATGTCAGATTCTTGGTTTCAGCTCAGATCATGATCTCAGGGTCCTGAGATTGAGCCCCAGCAGGGCTCAGTGAAGAGTCTACTTAAGGTTCGTTCTCCCTCTATTTCCCTCCCACTCTGCTCCTGCATGCTCTCCCTCTTTCTAAAATAAAATAAATAAAATATTTAAAATAACTAGTTATTGGTCTGAATGGCTTCTAAAATCTCTTCTGTGGATTGCAGATTGAATACTCTGTCTACAAGTAATTGGATGAACAACTGTACACACACAAAAAGGAGATCCTGAATAATTCACTAAAGTGTACAATCCTCATTCTCTGAATGAGGATTAGAAAAAGAAAAGGTCTTACTATTCCCTAAGGCACTGAGTCTCAAAATGTAGTTCTTATACCCCTGGGGGAGTGAGACTTTCAGGGGACTATCACAAGATCAAAACTTTTCATAATAATCCTTAGACATTATTTATCTGTGTTGACATTTACTTCAATAGTACAAAACCAATAGTGGGTAAAACTGCTGGCCTCTAAACATGAATCAAGGCAGTGACACCAAACCATACTAAAAGGCACTATATTCTTTTTTTTCCATTTTTTAAAATTTAATTTCTTTTCAGTGTAACAGAATTCATTGCTTATGCACCACACCCAGTGCTCCATGCAATACGTGCCCTCCATAATAACCACCACCAGGCTCCCCCAACCTCCACCCCCCTCCCCTTCAAAACCCTCAGATTGTTTTTCAGAGTCCATAGTCTCTCATGGTTCATCTCCCCTTCCAATTTCCCTCAACTCCCTTCTCTTCTTCATCTCCCCATGTCCTCCATGCTTTTTGTTATGCTCCACAAATAAGTGAAACCATATGATAATTGACTCTCTCTGCTTGACTTACTTATTTCACTCAGCATAATCTCTTCCAGTCCTGTCCATGTTGCTACAAAAGTTGGGTATTCATCCTTTCTGATGGAGGCATAATACTCCATAGTGTTTATAGTCCACATCTTCCTTACCCATTCGTCTGTTGAAGGGCATCTTGGTCCTTTCCACAGTTTGGCGACTGTGGCCATTGCTGCTATAAACATTGGGGTACAGATGGCCCTTCTTTTCACTACATCTGTATCTTTGGGGTAAACCTAACCAAAGAGGTAAAGGATCTGTACTTTAGGAACTACAGAACACTCATGAAAGAAATCAAGGAAAACACAAAAAGATGGAAAACCATTCCATGCTCTTGGATCAGAAAAATATTATGTTTATTCTAGAGCAATCTATACTTTTAATGCCATTCCGATCAAAATTCCACCAGTATTTTTCAAAGAGCTGGAGCAAATAAACCTAAAATTTGTATGGAATCAGATGAGACCCCGAATCGCTAAGGAAATGTTGAAAAACAAAACTGGTGGCATCACGTTGCCTGACTTCAAGCTTTACTACAAAGCTGTGATCACCGGGACAGCATGGTACTGGCATAACAACAGACACATAGACCAGTGGAACAGAGTAGAGAGCCCAGATATGGACCCTCAACTCTATAGGCAAATAATCTTCGACAAAGCAGGAAAAAATATACAGTGGAAAAAGGAGTCTCTTCAATAAATGGTGCTGGGAAAATTGGACAGCTTTATGTAGAAAAATGAAACTCGGCCATTCTCTTACACCATACACAAAGATAAACTTGAAATGGATAAAAGACCTCAATGTGAGACAGGAATCCATCAGAATCCTAGAGGAGAACATAGACAGTAACCTCTTCAATATCCCCAACAACAGAAACTTCTTTCAAGATATGTTTCCAAAGGCAAAGGAAACAAAAGCAAAAATGAACTTTTTGAAAACGAACATCAAAATCAAAAGCTTCTGCACAGCAAAGGAAACAGTCAACAAAACAAAGAGGCCACCCACGGAATGGGAGGAGATATTTGCAAATGACAGTACAGAAAAAGGGCTGATATATAGGCTCTATAAAGAACTCCTCAAACTAACTCAACACACACAAAACAGATAATCATGTCAAAAAATGGGCAGAAGACATGAACAGACACTTCTCCAATGAAGATATACAAATGGCTAACAGACACATGAAAAATTGTTCATCATTACTAGCCATCAGGGAGATTCAAATCAAAACCACATTGAGAGACCACCTTACACCAGTTAGAATGGCCAAAATTAGCAAGACAGGAAACAACATGTGTTGGAGGGGATGTGGAGAAAGGGGAACCCTCTTACACTGTTGGTGGGAATGCAAGTTGGTGCAGCCAATTTGGAGAACAGTGTGGAGATTCCTTAAGAAATTAAAAATAGAACTTCCCCCATGACCCTGGAAAGGCACTATATTCTTCACCACTACAGACTGACAGAAAAGAAGGGAAGGAAAACAAGTTTTACCTGAAATATCTTTATTGAAGCAAAAAATATATATATAATTTCACTGAATCTCAACCCTTGAATACCCTTCTTTTTAATAATCTGTGTAGCAAAATATTTTCTGTATTTTAATTTTAAATGTTTATTTAAAAATTTATATTTATTTTTATTTATATTTATGTCTGTATCTAAAGCAATTCTGTTGTGTGCTGAAAGTTTCTCAAAGAAAATGTAGTGGGAAACACCTCCCTAGCTTATTCTCCCTTTGTCCTCTTCCCTTTACCTGCCCTGATCACATACTGAGTCTCCTGCCTCTCCCCCTGCTGTAGAATATTTGTCTTCAGAAAACCCCCATTTCTGGGTCTTCAAAAGTCGTTCTTCAAAAATTCGCAACCTTGCCCACCTCCAGAAGTGCTGCTGACAACAGTAAGACATGTCCGCGACGCAGACAGAAGGCTTGGCAGGGAGGTCTAGGGGCCCTTAGAAAGCCAGAGGAGTCCAGATTGAAATGATCGCTCACAGGTGATGTCCTCCGAGAGGGGGCAGGGCCTCGCACGGTGGCCCCACCCACAGAGGAAGGTGACCGGTGGGCCCAGAAAACCCGGAACTCACGCCCCCAGTAATTAGGGCGGTCCTTCGCTGCAAGAAGAAAAACAGAAAACAGAACAAACACCCCTCAAACTCTCCTCCCAGGAGGCCCCGCGCCGGAGGACAGCAAACGTCAGCCAGTGAGAGCATGTGTTCCTGGCTTTCCCGCCCTTTCTCCCTGAGGCTGGAGAGAGGAGGCGGGGCCTTCGACTAGCCGGGAGTTGTGAAGGCCCGCTCACTGCTCCCAAAGAGCACCTCGCGGGAGGAAGAAAGAAAGCGAAAGTAATAGTCAAGGGGACCAATGCGATTAAGGTGAGGCCAGAGAGCGAAAGGAGCCCTGAAAACCAAGGTTACTTCTGCGGGTCGGGAGAGGAACATGCTGGCGCCCCGGACGGCTGAGGAGACCGGCAGGTGAGGAGGAGTCGCTAATGAAAGGTCTAGTCTGGGCAGAGAATAGGACGCAAGACACTTAGAAGGGATGGCGTAGGCAGAGCCACAAGACAGCCTTTCTCCTGCACGGACAACAGCTTTTTCTGAATAATTCACGAAAAAATAATACTTTCCCTTCCCGTGTCCCCTGTCAGTGGAGGCCCGCCCCTGGCTCAGAACTGGGTGTGGAGTGGGCTTGGGATTCTTTCCTTCTCCCTCTGTCCCTCCACACTCCGGCGCAGCCCTCTCTCAAAAAAATAAAAAATAAAAAAATAAACTCCCAGTGTTACTGCTTGTTTATGCCCTTAAAAATGTGTAAATGATAAACTTAGCACGATACTTCTAAATAAGATACCTTCAGGAGAATGTCAGGGTTTGTTTTTATGATGGTGGGACTTCATTCTCAAACGTTGGCGGCGCGTGTCAGAATCGCCTGAAGGGCCTGTTAAGAAAAGAGATTGTTGGAGCCTACTTTCTGGTTTAGTAGGTTTAGGATGAGGCCCAAGAATTTGTACTTGTTTGTTTTATGTAATATATAACATTAGTCTCAGGTGTACAACACAAAGATTGATATTTGTATATATTTGAAATGATCACCATGCTGTCTAGCTAGCATTCTGTTATAATTTTTTTTCTTGTGATGAGAACTTTAACTCTTAGCAAGTTTCAAATATTGTTACTAACTATACTCACTCTGCTATACATTACATCCCTGTGACTTATTTTATTAATTGGAAAGTTGTACATTTTGACCCCCTTCATTTCACTGATCCTTCCCCATATCAGGCAACTACCAATCTGTTCTCTGTATCTATGAATTGGGTTTTTTCTTCTGTTGTTTTTTTTTTTAAGAATCCAGAAATGAGTGATATCATATTTATCTTTTTTGACTTATTTCATTAGCATCATGCCTTCAAGTTCCATATTATCACAGATAGCAAGATTTAATTCTTTTTTATGGTTGAATAATATTCCCTGAATATATATATGACATTTTCTTTATCCATTCATCCGTCTCTAGACACTTGGGCTGTTTCCGTGTCTTGGCTATTGTAAATAATGCTGCAGTGAACATGGAGGTGCAGATATCTTTTCAAGTTAGTGTTTCATTTTCTTGGGATAAATACTTGAAAGTGGAATTCTTAGACCATATGGTAGTTCTATTTTTAAGTTTTTTTTAAGAAACCTCAATACTGTTTTTTTTTTAATTTTTTATTTTTTTATAAACATGTATTTTTATCCCCAGGGGTACAGGTATGTGAATCGCCAGGTTTACACACTTCACAGCACTCACCAAAGCACATACCCTCCCCAATGTCCATAATACCACCCCCCCTTCTCCCAACCCCCCTCCCCCCAGCAACCCTCAGTTTGTTTTGTAAGATTAAGAGTCACTCATGGTTTGTCTCCCTCCCAATCCCATCTTGTTTCATTGATTCTTCTCCTACCCACTTAAGCCCCCATGTTGCATCACCACTTCCTCACATCACGGAGATCATATGATAGTTGTGTTTCTCTGATGGACTTATTTTGCTAAGCATGATACCCTCTAATTCCATCCATGTCATCGCAAATGGCAAGATTTCATTTCTTTTGATGGCTGCATAGTATTCCATTGTGTATATATACCACATCTTCTTTATCCATTCATCTGTTGATGGACATCTAGGTTCTTTCCATAGTTTGGCTATTGTAGACATTGCTGCTATAAATATTCGGGTGCACGTGCCATGCAACCACTCTGGAAAACAGCATGGAGGTTTCCTCAAAATGTTAAAAATAGAACTACCCTATGACCCAGCAACTGCACTACTGGGTATTTGTCTTAATTTTTAATAGTAAAGTTATAAACTTTAAATTCATTCTAGATTTTGTTATAAAGAGATTATGCTGAGTGAAATAAGTCAAGCAGAGAGAGTCAATTATCATATGGTTTCACTTATTTGTGGAGCATAACAAATAGCATGGAGGACATGGGGAGATAGAGAGGAGAAGGGAGTTCGGGGAATTTGGAAGGGGAGGTGAATCATGAGAGACTATGGACTCTGAAAAACAATCTGAGGGTTTTGAAGGGGCAGGGGTGGGAGTTCGGGATACCAGGTGGTGGGTATTATAGAGGGCACGGATTGCATGGAGCACTGGGTGTGGTGCAAAAATAATGAATACTGTTATGCTGAAAATAAAAAATAAATTTTAAAAAAATGCCCATTAAAAAAAAAGTTTATGTTTACTTCTTTTTAGATTTAGTGCTCATTTAGTTTATAAATTTGACAAAATACATTTCCTTAAATATTGAACATCATTTACTAATTTTACCTCCTGCATTAAAACCTGTTATACCCTGAAAGGGTTCTGAACTACTTATTTGTCCTGAAATTACACCACCTTTCTCTTTCATAAATCTTATGTGTCTCATGGCTACCGTTTTGTAGTCACTATTGTGGTCACTGTGATATTTACTACCTTCAGAAGTAAATTACTCTCCTGACTACCATCCTTTAGGGGCCCTTTATTCCCATGAAGGGCCCCTCCAATCAGAGTAGACATGATCACTGGGTCACCTGTGATGGACCTTTAGTTGGTCAATGTAAATTCAGTAGAATAATTTGCCTTAGAAAGTACTGTGGTTACTCATATCCTCA
>NC_081562.1:83398887-83420793 GCF_022355385.1 Mustela nigripes | reverse complement strand
TATCTAGCTGATCTCCAGCTAGCTGAAGCAGTCTCAGCTTGCTACTTCTCCGCCATCTTGACTCCTCCCCCTAGTTCTGTGTTAATTATTAAGTAATGACTCCTTGTTAGAGGAAATGATATATTTGGTTTTGGGCATTTTACATTTGAGTTAATAAAAGGAAATATTCCAGAACTATGAAAACTAACCTTCAGTGAAAGTTAAGTCTATAGAAACAGTTTAAATATTTTATATAATAGATTATATAGCCTATGAATATATTATACATTCCTCCCTGACCTCACTCTTCAAAGCTCACCCAAACCTTGACCCTCTTTAGCAAAGCCCAGAATTGGAATAAAACACAGGAACAAAATAAAAGGGCCTGATGCTTACATTGTTTGGTAATTAAAAATAAAAGCTTTTTAAAGCAGTGTTAGCATGTCATAAGGTCACTAAATCAGTTTAGAGTGTTGGCAGCACTTATACATAGGAGTAACCAGATTCCTCCTTGCAAGCCCTCATGTAATTTTAAAATGGGTCATAGAGTCTAGGAACTTTGGGAAAATCTTGTTTTTCCCAGAGGAACTCTTTTCTGTATAGGTACTATATTTTGATAATTGTTTAGTCAAGCCAGCTTATCTGGAGTTTCCTGTTGACATAACTATTGTATAATATTCCAGAGTTTAATTATTCCCTTTGACAGTTTTTACTATTACAAACATACTACAATAAGTCTCTCTTCACATTCCTCTTTGTATATATGCACATACAATTCATTAGGAGACATCTTTGGAAATGGAAAATTCTTGGTAAGGGTATATGCATATAATGTTTTAGTAGATACGGGCAAATTGCTCTCTGAATAGGCTGAGCCAGTTTAAATGAATACCTATGGTGTTTTACTGTTTTAATTTGCATTTTCCTGTTGGTACAGTTGAACATCTTTTCATGTGTTTAATTATTCATTTGTATTTCTTTTGTGAATTGTTGTTTCTGTCCTGCCATGATGTTTTATATTACTTTATTATAGACTTGTAGAAGCTCTTTATATATTCTACCAAGAAAGAAAATGACAAGTGTCAGATAAGAGCTAGCCTGTAACTAGAACTTAGGCCAAGAATTTCCCTACTTAATAGAAACAATTTCACAGAACACCATCAAACAAGGCTATTCTGTGACTCTGTTGCAGCAAGACAAAAATACAACCACTTTGTAATCATGTCTGAGCACAGATAAGGGCAAGTACACTGTGAAAATTATCCCCCAAATAACCAAACATCTCCTTCCCCCAGCTAACATGAGGCCCTGCTACTGCTTTATCAAATACAGCTATAGCTCCATTCAAATGCTACCACCTCCTAGATAATAATTAAGCTATCCAATCATGAAATTGCCCCACTTTCTGACTGTCCCCAAACATAACACAAGCCCAAATCACAAGACAATTCCTCCTTAACCCCCTCTTATGAGATGTCCAATAGTTTCCCTCTGGTGCACCGTCTCTCTTGTTGCAACATGTAAAAACCCAAATCTGCTTGCTTACAAGTATGTATCCTGGCGCTTTTGGCTGGTGGGCACAGACATCTAAATATTGATTGCTCTCATGCATGATACAGATATTTTCCCCTTGTCTTTCTCTTATCTCTTAACCTTGTTTATGGTATCTTCTGTTATTGATAAGGTGCTAATTTTATGTTGTCAGTTTTATCAGTCTCCTTTATGGCTTCTTAGCTTTGTGACTTGTTTCCCTGCCTTAGGTAATAAAAATAGAATCCTATATATTTTTTTAAACCGTTATTTTTTTAATGACTCATTCTTTAATATATCTGGACTTTAAATTTGCCTGTAGATAATGAGGATTGAAGTTTTGCAAATCTAGGACACTTCAGTACTTTTGGAACACTTTCTCTGGGTGGCTTTCCTTGACTCTCGATCTCCATTTCAGCCGTCTGGGTTAGGAGTCTTTGTGTTTTGTTTTTTGGTTTTTTCCCATAGCACTCATCACAACAGTCATCACCTCTGTCTTAGAAAAACACGACTGATAGCAAGAGCGGCATTTAATTCGTTTGCCTCCATGTCTAGTATGTTGCCTACACAGTAGGAGTTTAATAAATATTTATCGACTGACCAACTGTCCTTACTTCATCTCCTGGAGAGCAAAGTCCAGATCTTATTTGGTGGGCCTTCCTTTACCAGTGTATTTGAGATTTGATTTAAATATGAAATAATAAAATAATAAAATAAAAGAAAGCAGAAATTTTAGTCACTGGGCTGTTGCCCTGGCAACAGGGCGGGTTTTTCAGATCTGCAACATCAATTGTGTTTTCCCATTGGCTAAGAAACAGCTTGCTTCATTCCCGTTTACAATTTTCTCCCTGCCTACTACACTTATAATTAAATTATGCAAGCTGCACAGATAATTTTATGTGGAGTTTCGCCAGAGTCCCTTTCCTGGGGCTCTGGTTCCTTCTTCTCTAAAGCTGAGGAGACACAGGCAGCAGACTCCTGTCCTTCAGGAGTCAGCTGAGGAAGCATGTGGGTCCCAAGGCTACTGCAAGAGATGCTGAAGAAAGATTGGGTGCCAGGAGTTTGGTAAAAGCCCAACATGCCTATCTTTTGAGTACTTTCCCATATTCTGAAGGCTGGGTGGATCTAGCCTGGCCTATACTGCAGTCACAGGCATCTTGTACTAACGGTCAGAGTGTGAGTGCCCCCTAGGAAGAAAATTCCAAGACAGGAAGCAGTGCATTGTCTTGTGGGGAATGTAGTCTCAGGGCATCCTGTGTCCCGATTCTGAGATGGAACTAAGAGGCCATTTGGCCCCCAGATTCTGTATCAGTTATTTTGTTTGTTTGTTTTGTTTTGCTTTTTCTGTAACAGTTATTTGCCTCAGAAGGAAGAGGCTGTTGTGTTCCTTAGAAGAATGAGAAACGGGTGAGAGGATGGCTACAGACAATCTGGGGTAGAATTTGACAACTTACTAAATTTCACCTTCCTGAAGAACAGACCCTACTTTCCTTCAATCTCTTTGAAACTGATGTGGGTTCCAGAATCTGACTAGGACTTTTGGTCACCGAAGCATTGGAGTGAGGGAGTGAGGGAATGAGGTTGTGTTGGTTTTTGGGTTTTTCTCCCTGGCAGTGCTAATGGGGAAGCTTGAGAAAGATTCTTAGCATAGCACTTGGCACAAAGAAGCCAGTAGGTATATGGCCTTTGTTGAATCTAACATGGTAAAGGACCCTGAGGGTAAAAGTGATTGCCTGTTATGAGGCAGGAACTTGGGAGAAATAAATATTTGGTTTGGGTTAGAGGATCTATGCGTTTATCCTTGCCCATTCTTTGACACCCCGTAAGTATATACTGAACATTCCCTCATTTCACAGAAGGAAAACCTGAGATAAAGGGCCCTGATCAAGGTCCCACCACCATATAGCAATAGCACTGAAACTAGTACCCAGGGCTCATTCTCCAGGGATTTACATACAGGCAAACCAATGAAGTGTGGAGATCAGCTTCTCAGACTTCTGAGCATGGATAAAGGCAATGGAGGCAGTGTTAGGAAAAGGTGTTGTCAGAATTTTAGCCTTTCTGCCTAGACAAATAGGTGTCTTCTACTCCAGGGAATCTCCTGTGTGTTTTGGCTATACAAAACAAGTTGACCCTTCCTGTGAGCTTTAGGAAGTGAGGAATAACTATTTGAATCTCCAGTCATAGGAAGTCTGGAACCCATGAAATTGGTAAAGTAGACCTATTCAATTGTATTCTATGCTCCAGCCTAAGTTATATTATCTCTTTCATTTTATGTTTCCTCTTCCTCATGATTATTATTAGTTCTAACCTAAGCTGTGAAATGATAGCACTAGAGGATTTTATTATTTTCTCCTTAGATACCTTTAGAAATTGAATTCCCAGGTGCCTGGATGGCTTGGTTGGTTAAACGACTGCCTTCGGCTCAGGTCATGATCCTGGAGTCCCAGAATTGAGCCCCGCATCAGGCTTCCAGCTCCATGGGGAGTCTGCTTCTCCCTCTGACCTTCTCCCCACTCGTGCTGTCTCTTACTCTCTCTCTCTCTCTTAAATAAATAAAGAAAATCTTAAAAAAAAAAAAAAGAAAGAAATTAAATTCCCAATTGAATGATGAACAGCATCGTGGGACTTGGAAAGAGCAGAGGCCTTGGCTTTAGAAAAGCCTAGATTCAAGTCCCAGCTGTATCATTAAATCTGACATAAGCGAGTTATTTCTCTGAATTTTCTTATTTATTAATTGATGGTACTGATACTTTATGGGGCTGTGGTTGAACACAAATGAGATTTTTACCAAAGTAAAAGACTTAATACTTGGGTAAAGGGTACGCTGGTTTCAAGGGTTTTGAGCTTCAGCCCCCAAATGTCCCTGAGTTATAGCTGAAGAGCAAGAAAAATAAGAAACATGAATAGAAGTGTTTACAGGAAGTTCTGGGGAAGATTTCTCACTGAGGGAATGTTTAGCAGGGGGTATATAACCAAAATTTGGAATACTAGCATGTAGATTAAGATGGTGTTTAATTTTCATAGAGCTTTTGTATGTACCAGGATGCACTTCTGAAAGTCTGTATCTCTTCTTAAAAGCTGATTTCCCCCTGGCCTGCAGTTGCCCTCTGAGCTAGATAATGGCCAGATATTGGAGACAGAAGAGTACCCTGTGTTGAAATGCAAAAACATTCTCCCTGGATCAGGGGCTCAACCTAAGTGGGAACTCTTTTGGCCCAGATATTTTTTTGCCATAGTTTCTTTGAATTAGCTCTGACTCAGTTATGGCAGCTATGCCTTAAGGGGTTGAGGTCAGAACCATACCAAGGAACAGATCCTAGAGTGACAGGAGCAAATCCTTAAATTTTCTGCCTAATGATATCTAGTTCCACATTCAGTAACAGAATCCAAAAAGTGATGAGTAATGTGTAACTATGACATAAGAGAAAACTTTTATATAAAGAATCCTGGAAGCTCACATATTAGGTGAGATGGGGCACTTAGTTGATCAGGGAGGGAGGGAAGTTGGGAGGGCAAAGTTGGAGAGAAGGAATAGGGCTCATTGCCTCTTTGTTTCCCCTAAGGACACACACAAATTCAGTATGTGGAATAGAAGAAAATGTTATTGAGGATTTTTTTGCCAGAAAGGAAAACAACGAGCAGCAATGAGGAAGGAAGTTATATATCCTTGGGCCAATATCTTCCCTTTGTGTTGTAAAGATTTATATTCCTCTTGGGTTTCTAATCTTTTCAGAGAAGAAGTTTGCAATTCTTTCCTAAAGCCATATACCACTAATACTAATTTGTCTCTTTGCTTGAAGTTATAAACTGTAATAGCACTTCAGAAGCATGATGGGAATGAGTGAAAATAAAGATATAAAACAGGGCAGCAAAGTTGACTAGAGAGATCAGAAGGTCCTTCTGCTCTCAGTACTCTATATTTCAGTAGATCCTAGCTTTATCTTTATGTCAGAATCCTTTGGAAATTTATTTAATGTCCCAAATAACACCTGAAAATAGAGCTCTATTTTCTCTTTCCCATTCTCTTATTCCTCAGGTTTATGCACAACTCAAGCCAGTTTTCCAAGAATTCTTGACCCTGAAGTGCTACAGCATTCACGTCTCAAACCAGAAATAGGACCAGGGAGTTCTTTTGGTGGAGTTGACATCACTAACTTCCCCAGTACAGAAAACTAACCAGTAACCTGAAGAACTTCCCTAAGAGGACGGGTCACAATATCTGTATCCCAGAGTAGAGGAAGAGGGAAGGCGCAGGTAAGTGAGTAGAAACTTCTCAGTTGTTTAAACCCAATGCAGACTGAAAACAGCTTATGACCTCTGTCCTTCTCCCCTGATCCTAAACTTCTTAATCTCACTCTGAGATGCAAATTCAGTTTTGGACTACTCTATGGCCAAGCAACAGAAGGTCTTGAAGACAAACCACTTTTCTAGAATGAATTTTATGGAGAATAGATCTAGATTTCAAGTCAATGATGAAAAAAACAAATACATATTAGTTTTCATTTTTCTAATGTTGTTAGTCTAGTACCACCTTTGGGGAGATAAGCCCTCTTATAATGAAGAAAATCAGAATATTGCTCATTTCTAATTACTTTCTTTTTTTTTTTTCTAGAACATTTACCTTCCTAGTTTCCTTTTCTTCCTGATGACAGTATGCTAGAGACTGGAAGTGGTATCCCCAGTTTTCTCCCAGTCAGGTCCTAAGGGGTTTTTTTGTTGTTTTTTATTGAGAAGATGACAGGCCACAAGTAAATTCAGAAATCGTAGTGCTAGGAAGTTGGAGTTGCCAGGGAATTGCTGTGGTGAAATCTGACAAAAGGCTTCAATGGTGAAGCTAGGGAAGATGATTTTCTGATAGTTTGGAGTACACATTTGCTTATATGTGCCTGTATTTCCAGAATATGACTTTAGTAAGGTGCTAACGGAGGAGAAATGGTCTGACATATACCCATCCGGTCTTACTAAGTTTCCAAGTCATATGTCTAAGTCAGCATTTTCTATAAAGGACCAGATGGCAAATATTCTTTACTTTGCTGGCCACAGTCACTGTCACAAGTACTTATCTGTGCCATTGTAGCACAAAAGCAGCCATAGACAAAACATAAACAAATGAGCATGGACAGTGAAATATGAATTTCATGTAATTTTTTGTGTCACAAAATACTATTCTCCTTCTGATTTTTTCAACCATTTAAAACAGTAAAAAGCCATTTTTATTCACAGCTCACAGAAAAAGAGGTAGCAGGCCAATTTTGCCTGATGTTATAGTTTCCCTATCCCTATTCTATGTTCATGAGATTTCATTGTGCATTTGGGAAATATAGATGGTGGTATAAACAGGGCATTTACAAAGGGAGATCAAGCTGGATATTCAGAATGAATATCCAATTTAAATATAAACCAGGCCAAATCGGCATTATGGCTGTTCTTGGAAACCAGAGATTTTAAATACTACTTTGGACTTGGACTGATGTAATGCATGTAGTAAGAATAAAAAGTCAAATAGTATTGAAAGACTTATTATAAATATAATGGCTTTCTACCTCACTCCTCCTTACTTCCTCAAGTCTTCCTCCCCAGAGGCAGAAACTTTGGACTCCATTTCTAGCTGTGTCTTCTGGCTTTCATATATCTCTGTTTACCTATCCACAAATTTCCAAGTATTTTTTTCATTGACATATTTTTGACATTGTCCTTTGACTTCCTATTATGGTCGATAGGAAAGGTAGAGAAGATTCAGCTCTGCTGTGCTTCCATCCTCTTTCCCTATCTTCCCAGTAGAGTTATCATACATTTTTGGTTAAATCAGTATTCAGTATTTACATTATTGTCTTTCTAGATATTCTATTAGATTATTGTAATGTACTGTGACTGCATTCTTACTTCTTCCCTAAAATTAATAATTGCTTTATCTTTTCATAGTTTTTACATAATTTTTCTTTTACCAATTGCTGTTTCTTCTCACATCTTCCAGTAACTTCTTTATAGATTCCCACAAGGGCAATTTCATCAGCTAATCTATCAGCTCCAGTAAGAGAGAGAGAGAGAGGGAGAGAGAGAGAGAGTGAGTGTGTGTGAGAGAGAGAGACTCTTGCTAGAGATTCATTATACTCTGATTATCCTTTGATCCTGCTGTGCAGCTGTGATTCTGAGACTTCCCTTTACTACTATACTAGGAATTCCCCTTGGCTTTCTCCTGATTTGAATTACGTATTTCTTGGATCTCATTCCTTCCTTTTTTTCTGATGGAATACTCTTACTAGTAGCTTTGTCAAGATTTTAAAAATGGCATAGTGAGAGAGGGAATGGGAATAACAGCCTTTAATATGTATGACTTTTTATTTTATTTTACTTTGTCCGTGTTCCAAGATTCATTGTTTAGCACCACACCCAGTGTTCCATGAAATATGTGCCCTCCTTAATACCCACCAGTAGGCTCACCCATCCCTCCACCCCACTCCCTTCCAAAACCCTCAGTTTGTTTCTCAGAGTCCACAGTCTCTCATGGTTTGTCTCCCCCTCCAATTTCCCCCAATTCACTTTTCCTTTCCTTCTCCTAGTGTCCTCCATATTATTCCTTATGCTCCACAAGTAAGTGAAACCATATTCCACTGGCATTTTTCAAAGTGCTGGAACAATCCTAAAATTTGTATGGAACCAGAAGAGATCCCAAATTGCTAAGGAAATGTTGAAAAAGAAACAAAACTGGAGGCATCACGTTGCCTGATTTCAAGCTTTATTACAAAGCTGCGATCACCAAGACAGCATGGTACTGGCACAAAAACAGACATGTAGACCAGTGGAACAGAGTACAGTCCAGATATGGACCCCCAACTCTATGGTCAAATAATCTTCAACAAAGCCCAAAAAAATAGCCAGTGGAAAAAAGACAGTCTCTTCAATAAATGGTTCTGGGAATATTGGACTGCTATATGTAGAAGAATGAAACTCGACCATTCTCTTAAACCATACACAAAGATAAATTCGAAATCTCAAAATGGATAAAAAAACCTCAACATGAGGCAGGAATCTATCAAAATCCTAAAGAACATAGGCAGTAACTTCTTCTACATCAGCCACAGCAAATTCTTTCAAGACATGTCTTCAAAGGCAAAAGAAACAAAAGCAAAAATGAACTTTTGGGACTTCATCAGGGTCAAAAGCTTCTGCACAGCAAAGGAAACAGTCAACAAATATGTATGATTTTTTAATCCACTGCTCCAATCTGGTACCTAAGCCTCTTTTTAAGATGTCTCTTCATTGTTGGGATCCTCTCACTTCTCTCTCTTGTGGGATCTCTTGTGTTCTGTACCCCATATCTTCCTCCCTTTTTAATCTACTCCCTTTTTAGAGTAAAATATTCCTGTAATATCTTCTGAGAAAAAGTACATGGGAGAAGGGGCACCTGAGGGACTCAGTCATTAAGCATTTGCTTTTGTCTGGAGTCATGGTCCCAGGGTTCTGTGATCGAGCCCCTGGAGCCCCACGTTGGGCTCCCTGCTATGTGGGTGGGGGGGCTGCTTCTCCCTCTAGTACTGTCCCTGCTTGTGTTCCCTCTTTCACTGTCTCTCTGTCAAATAAATAAATAAAATATTTAAAAAAAAAAAAAGTGCATGGGAGGTAAAAGTAAGAACTTGCATGTCAGAAATGTCTTTTTTCTACCCTCACACTTGATTGGTAGTTTCACTGGATTTAGTATTCGAGACTGGAAACATTCTTTTTCTCTGGTATTTACCCATTGTTTTTAGATTTTGGAGTTGCTTTGGAGAAGTATTTCTATTTCTGATTCTTCTTATTTTACTTATTTCTACCTATCTTTCTATTTTTCTATATTTCTATCTATCTGGAAGCTTATAGTCTTCTCTTTGTTCCAGGGTACTATAATTTTACAGGATGTACTGTGGTGTAATTCCATTTTATTTATCACACTGAGCATTTTGTGGATCCTTCAATCTGGAAGTTCATAAACTTCTGAGAACTTGCTTGGTTCTGAGAAAAATTTCTTAAATGATCATAATGATGGTTTCTTCCCATATAACAGTCTCTGACTCTTTGCCTTACTTCCTAAGAGATACTCTTAGGTATTTTCCAACTCTTATATTCTGTTTCTGTACAATATTTAATTCTAAGAGCCCTTCACTTGTTTGTTTTCTACATATTCCTCTTCATAGCATCCTGTACTTGCTTCATGGTTGCATTTCATCTCTCTGAATATCTTTGAACATTGACTTTTGATTTTCTTTCCTATGCATATTCTGTTTCTTCCAAGTTGCCTCCCCCCTTTTTTACTTTTTTTTTACTATTATTATGTTCAATTATCCTACATGTAGTACATCATCAGTTTTTTATATAGTGCTCAATGATTTATTAGTTCCGTAAAACACCCAGCGCTCACCACAACATGTGCCTTAATTTGGCCTTTATCTTTCATATTGGAAGCTTCTCATTTGCCTGATAATACTTGGTTGTCTTTTCATATGTAGAATAAAAGATGAAAGTATAGATTGAAATTCCAAAGTGCTTTGGTGGGGACTTACCAACAATGAGCTTTCTTTATTGGTTAAACTAGTTGAGTCTTTGGCTAGGAAGCCCTGCTATCAGTGTGTTTAGTTCTTTCCTCTTGGGTGGCTCTGATTCATCAGTGAAGACCCTTCTAGTCTACTTGGAGGCTAAAGATCTAGCTACCAGCATTCTGGTAGTTAAATGGGAGAAGAGAGCTGAGAATCTTAGTATTTAGGAAGTATATGTTTCTTTAATCCCCCTATTTTTGGCATAATATTAATGCCTTCAAGTAGACCTCTGGTAGCTGAGATGAAATCACTCTGTTTACTCTCTTCAAAGAATAAATTTCTGATTTTCTCCTAGGGTGGGTAAGAGATGGTCCCATAGCTATTACAGTGGGGGAAAGGATGAAGGATTAAAAAGTTTTTGAAATAACAACCAGTTCTTCCCATCTTGGCCTCCACCCTACATCTTTGATTCTCAATTCCAGAGGATTTCACAGATCACATTTGTTCTTAGTTCCATACTCCCACCTAGCCGAAGGCCTGAAATTTGTCTTTCTTAGCTCTGCAAAATCAGATACCATGCATCTATCTTCCTTCTGTTTCTAAATATGTTGTACTGGGGCCCTTGGTGGCTCAGTGGGTTATGCATCTGATTCTTGATTTCAGCTCAGTTCATGATCTCAGGAACATCAGATTGGCCCTTGCTCAGCATGGGGACTGCTTAAGAGTCTCTTTCCTTGTCCCTCTGCCTCTCCCTCTGCTCACTCTCTCTAAATAAATAAATAAATAAATAAAATCTTTATAAAAAAATAAAATATATTGTGCTGCTGTTTTATCTCTTGGTTACTCTGTAGGTTTGTGTCTTTCAAAAAAAATCCTTTTGCTAAATTAGATGTTTGTATTCAAAGGACAATATTCTGGCTCCCATGAATTTTGACCTCTCTCATTACCCTCTGTTAATTCACTAACAATATGTAGGATGCCAGTGCAACAAAAGCAAATGGCCAGTTTGCCAAATTGTCACGATATCATCATTTTGACAAATATACCTCTTTAACTGTTTACTATTATTTAAAGCTTTTAAAAAATTGTGTGTTGCCTAATAGCATTTTAAATAATGTTCCATTTTCTTTACACCATCTCTTTGCTACCACAACTAGATACTGAGGAGCAGATAGAGGAAGAGATGAAAGATTATAAAAAATAAAAAAATAACATTCTAGAATATGAAGAATTGTTATGATTTTACTTAAGAATGTATTCTTCTTGAATATATTTTAGTAATAAAGTAGATTCTATTTGTAAAAGCTCTTATTAATTGAATATTAATGTTTGACTATCAGTGAAATTCTTCCTTAGCCAGAAATCCTTGTTTTTTAATGTATTTTTATTCTTGTTTATGTTTTTCCCAGAGGGTGATTTCATAATTGATACATGGTATAATAAGCTATCTTGAAAGCAAAAAGAAATGTTCAGCCAAAAAGGAAATAATTCTGCCACATATTGCAGCTCTTCTTCATTTACCTTACTCTATAATAAAGTTATGAATCCTACTCTAGAGAATTCTGTTCCCAGCACATGTAAAATGAAATTCAAAATCCTTCCCTGAGGTGTACACCCTACATGATCTGCCACTTCTCTGTCCTTTGCACTCTGCTCTGGTCACTGGTCTTTCTGTTCCGTGAACTCACCAATTCTTGTCTTCTTGTCTCAGGTCATTCCCTGACCACCCAATCTAAGGTAATATAGCACTTATTATTATCTAAATAATGTCCTCTTTACCTGTTGATGTGTTAATTGACTTCCCCTTCCTCTAGAATCTATAATCCATAAGAGTGAGGACTCATCTTTCTTTTCATTGCTGCAATTCCTCCATCTAAAAGAATGTCTGGAGCATAGTTGATGCTTATTCTTTCCTGTCTTTACTTAAACAAACTTCTTACCTTCCATTTGACTTCCTCCACATCTTCTGCTTGTTGCCTGCTCTTGTTACTAATTTTAAAAAACTATACCCATTTTCATCACTTATATATTAACTGCTTGGGATATAGAGAGATTTGGTTCCCATGTGAAATAGCATAGGAGTCAGGAAATACACAACCACATTCCTCAAGTATTAAATCTCAAGTTTACTTATATTTGTTCATTTTTATATTTATATAGCTATTTGTCTTTCTACTATTTTAAGATAACATTGAGCTCAGGGAAGAGAAATTGAGGAATTTTTTAAAAATTTTTATTATTTTTTCAGTGTTCCAAGATTCATTGTTTATGCACCACACCCAATGCTCCATGCAATACATGCCCTCCTTAATACCCACCACCAGGAAAGTGAGGAATTTTAAAATAGGATAATACCAAGATAGTAGGCACATTTTATGTGAGGTAATCAGTGATAAATATTTTGGATAGTGTTAGGCTTCAGCCTTATCTTTTTTTTTTTTTTTAAAGATTTATTTATCTGAGAGAGAGAGAGAACATACAGGTTGGGGAGAGTGGTGGGGGAGAGGAAAAAGCAGGCTTCCTGCAGATCAGGGAGCCTGATGTGGGGCTTGATCCCAAGACCCTGAGCTGAAGGCAAATGCTTAACCAACTGAGCCATCCAGATGCCCCCAGCCTTATCTAATATTGATCTTCTGAAATTTAACTGGGCCTATATATCACTGACCTTATCTTGGACCCAGAAGTAAGGAGAATTGACAAAATGAGAGTCATTAATTAGTTGAGTCAGTGTCTAAAAACTCCTAATGTAGGACTTTCTGGTAAATTCTGAGTTAGCAAGTGTTCCTTAGGCTCATGTAGGGGTAGCAAGTGTTCCTTAGGCTCTCACTTTCCTCTGATCCCCAACTCTTAAGTTTCAGACCACATACTCCCGGGTATGCCTGCAAAGAGAAAAAAAAATTCTATCCTTTCCAAAGAGGGGTCCTGAGTTCACTTATGGACTTAGCTCTGTGTTGAAGAGGAAGATTAATAAGGGTGGCTGGCATACTCTCTAGGGACTATGGTGAGCTGAGGCAAGAAAGCAAGAGGGTATGTCTTTAAAGCTTGTGTCTTTAAAGCTTATATAATTTCCATGGTTTCTAAGATTTCATGTATAAATATGAAAACATGAGCTTTTTTCCCACTGGTGATGAATACACAGTTCATTTGACTGTCATGATGAAGACATTGCTAAGAAAATCTTTACTATCATTATAAAACAGTTGTTTCAATTCAAAGAAAAAAGAAAATTTCAAATGTCCAATAACAACATCAATGTAATTGATGAGTGTGATATATTGTTGGGGGAAAAGGTGATCAAGAGCCATGTGAATATAGCTGTCCAATTTTCCCAGCACCATTTATTGAAAAAACTGTCTTTTTTTCCATTGGATATTTCTTCCTGTTTTGTTGAAGATTATTTGACCATAGAGTTGAGGGTCCATATCTGGTATCTCTACTCTATTCCATTGGTCTGTGTGTGTTTTTGTGCCAGTACCATGCTGTCTTGGTGATCAAATCTTTGTAATAAAGCTTGAAATCAGGCATTCTCTTACACTATACACACAGATAAATACAAAATAGATGAAAGACCTCAATATGAGACAGGGATCTATCAGAACCCTAGAGGAGAACATAGGTTACTAACCGAAGAGGTTACTACCTCTTTGACATTGGCTACAGCAACTTCTTTCAAGACACATCTCCAAAGGCAAAGGAAACAAAAGCAAAAATGAACTTTTGGGATTCCATCAAGATAGAAAGCTTCTGCACAGCAAAGGAAACAGTCAACAAAACAAAGAAGCAACCCACAGAATGTGAGTAGATATTTGCAAATGACACTACAGACAAAGGGCTAGTATCCAAGATCTATAAAGAACTTCTCAAACTCAACACCCAAAAAACAGATAATCAAGTCAAAAAATGGGCAGAAGACATGAACAGACACTTCTCCAAAGAAGACATACAAATGGCTAACAGACACATGAAAAAATGTTCATCATCACTAGCCATCGGGGAGATTCAAATCAAAACCACATTGAGCTACCCCCTGACACCAGTTACAATGGCTGAAATTAACAAGGCAAGAAACAACAAATGTTCGAGAGGGTGTGGAGAAAGGGGAGCCCTCCCACAGTGTTGGTGGGAATGCAAGTTGGTGTAACCACTTTGGAAAACAGTGTGGAGGTTCCTCAAAAATTAAAAATAGAGCTACCCTATGACCCAGCAATTGCATTACTGGGTATTTACTCCAAAGATATAGATGTAGTGAAAGGAAGGTCCATATGTAACCTAATGTTCATAGCAACAATGTCCACAATAGCTAAACTGGAAAGAGCTGAGATGCCCTTCAGCAGATGAATGGATAAAGATGTGGTCCATATATACAACAGAATATTACTCAGCCATCAGAAAGGATGAATACCCAACTTTTGCATCAACATGGATGGGACTAGAGGAGATTATGCTGAGTGATATAAGTCAAGCAGAGAAAGTCAATTATCATATGGTTTCACTTACTTGTGGAACCTAAAGAATAGCATGGAGGACATTAGGAGAAGGAAGGGAAAAATAAAGGGGGAAATAATGGAGGGGGAGATGAACCATGAGAGACTGTGGACCCTGAGAAACAAACTGAGGGTTTTAGAGGAGTTGGGATGGATTGGCCCAATGATGGGTATTAAGGAGGGCATGTATTGCATGGAACACTGGTTGTTATATGTAAACAATGAATCTTGGAACACTACATCAAAAACTAATGACATACCATATAGTGACTAACATAACATTTAAAAAAAAGAGCCATGTGAACTAAATTATGACATTGGTCTGCAGAGTTGATATATCTCTAAGTTAAGACAGTGAAGGTGTATTACTGGCCTTGTCAGTTGAAATCAAACTGCTTCTGATGATATTTACTAGAAGGTATCAAGGGAAAAACATTTGATAGATCAGTAGGTTCATACCAGGTACCAAGGGTTGTGTCAGTTTGGTCAAGCAGTGAAACCACATCTGGTACAGCAGCTGCAGTTGGAATCACCACCTGGTTAAGTTTATGATAATCCATTTTATTCTCTGGATCTGTCACACAGGCCAGAGTTGAATGGGGATGTGGTGGGAATCACTACCCCTTCATCTTTCAGGTTCTTTTGTTTGTTTGTTTGTTTTCTCATTGTAGCACATACACTTCCCAAAGTCCATCACCCAGCCACCCTTTCTTTCAGGTTCTTGATGGTGGTACTAATTTTTGCATTCCTTCCAGGAGTGTGGTACTGCTTTTGATTTACTATTTTCCTAGATAGAGACAGTTCTATCTTGTATTTCCTAGCATAGTAGCCCTCACTCCACAGTTCAGGGAACCAATGTGAGGATTCTGCCTGCTGCTTAGTATACATTCTAGAAATGGAAAAATAACCACAGGATAGGTTTGTTGACCCACTATGCCCTCTGTGAGGTGAATCTGAGCTAAAATTCCATTGATCACCTAACCTCAGTAAGTCCCTATTCAGACTAGCAGACCACAGTGACATTTTGAGCCTTCTGGAATGTGTGTCAATTCAGAGTCCATTCACAGTGTCCAGTGGTCTCTGAAAGGCCTAATAATTTCCTTTTCCTCAGTGCACAGTAACTCTGATAAAAGGCCACAGTTACCTTTGGGGAAGGCTGGGATAAGGATTAATAGTTTAGTATACAACTCAAGAGATTTATGAGGAATTGGCTCATAGTATTATGGAGGCTGAGAAGTCCCACAATCTGCCCTCTGCAAACTGAAGACCCAAGAAAACTGGTGTGTAGTTGCAGTCTGAGTCCAAAGGCCTGAGAACTAGAACACCAATGAAAAGGCCACAGTCCAAGGACAGGAGAGAACTGTTCCCACAACTCAAGCAGACAGAGAGTGAATTCCTTCTTATGCCTTTTTAATCTTTGTTAGCCCCTCAATAGATTAATTAAAGCCCACCCACACTGGGAAGAGTAGTCTGCTTTACTCAGTCAACCTATTCCAAGGCTAATCCCTTCTACAAACATTCTCACAGATACACCTAGAACTAATGCTTAACCATAATTCTGGGCATCCTGTGACCCAGGCAAACTGACATGTAAAATCAACCATTGCACTTCCATTGCCCCTTACTGCCCCACTGGCTCAGGCTACTCCAGCAAGCCTCATGTCCAGATATTTCAAGGCAAATTGTAGGCAAATCTCTTTAGGAACAAATAAACATGACAGACACCCCAAAGAGGCTGTGATGGTAGTAGCATCACCAATTTCACCATTCTTTGAGCATCCAGCTGGGGATTTATATCTTGCCTCCTGTTTCAAAATACACTCCCCAAAACCTACTGGAGATTTTCTTATAAAGTCCCTCCTTTCTTTTCTTGGTGTGGTAGTAGAAGAAACCTCCCTGTCTTCTGTGAGAAAGGAGGAAAAAGCCATAAAGCTTTTCTAAGCTGTCACAACTCTAAGAATTTCTTACTCTCTTCTCCCCAGTCTTTTGAATTCATGAACTGGGAAATGTGGAGTATGTAGTTGAGCATGGCAGGACTGGTTAATCTGAATCTTATTAAACCTGGAGAGAGTATCTGACTTCCAAGTGTGGCTGGTGGTGGTGTCTCTTCGGAATATGAGGATTTCAGTACCCCTCTGCCTCACCACAGGCCCTAGACACCGACTCTGGAGCAACAGAGATAATTCCACTCAACACAAGTTGCATATACAGTGATTTTTTCCCCTTGAAATAATAAGTGGAAACACTGGTTTCCACTGTGGCAGTGGCAAAGGAAACCTGGAGCTGGAGACATAATCATACGTCCATATTATCTATTTATAAAGAAAGTAACCTTAAGAAGGGAAAATGGGGGACTTGCTTATGAATTTGCTGTGCCTAAATAGTTTCTGGACAATGGTAGGGCCAACAGTCTATTGGAAGTGGATTGAGCTATGCATTTTCCTTGAGCAGGACATGACTCAGGTGAAGAAGTTAAACTTGGAGTAGTGGATGTAAGGAAGGAATCATTTACCTGAAGAGGAAAATATTTTGGACATTTTTGGGGGCTCAGGTAAGACTACAGAGAATTTCAGGAATGACATAGAAGAGAATTTATGATGGCTAGTGATGATAAACATTTTTTCATGTGTCTGTATTGGAGAAGTGTCTAACCATATCTTCTGCCCATTTTTTGATATGATTGTTTTGTGTGTTTTGAGTTTGAGGAGTTCATTATAGATCCTGGATATCAACCTTTTGTCTGTACTGTCATTTGCAAATATCTTCTCCCATTCCGTGGGTTGCCTCTTTGTTTTCTTGACTGTTTCCTTTGCTGTGCAGAAACTTTTGATTTTGATGAAGTCCCAAAAGTTCATCTTCACTTTTGTTTCCTTTGCCTTTGGAGACATACTTGAAAGAAGTTGCTGTGGCTGATATCGAAGAGATTACTGCCTATGTTCTCCTCTAGGATTCTGATAGATTCCTGTCTCACATTGAGGTCTTTTATCCATATTGAGTTTATCTTTGTGTACGGAGTAAGAGAATGGTCGAGTTTCATTCTTCTACACATAGCTGTTCAGTTTTCCCAGCACCATTTATTGAAGAGACTGTCTTTTTTCCACTGTATATTTTTTCCTGTTTTGTCGAAGATTATTTGACCATAGAGTTGAGGGTCCATATCTGGGCTCTCTACTCTGTTCCACTGGTCTATGTGTCTGTTTTTATGCCAGTACCATGCTGTCTTGGTGATCACAGCATTGTAGTAAAGCTTGAAATCAGGTAACGTGATGCCCCCCATTTTATTTTTGTTTTTCAACATTTCCTTAGCGATTCGGGGTCTCTTCTGATTCCATACAAAGTTTAGGATTATTTGCTCCAGATCTTTGAAGAATACTGGTGGAATTTTGATTGGAATGGCATTAAAAGTATAGATTGCTCTAGGCAGTATAGACATTTTAACAATGTTTATTCTTCCGATCCAAGAGCATGGAATGGTCTTCCATCTTTTTGTGTCTTCTTCAATTTCTTTCATGAGTGTTCTGTAGTCCCTTGAGTACAGATTCTTTACCTCTTTGGTTAGGTTTATTCCCAGGTATCTTATGGTTCTTGGTGCTATAGTAAATGGCATCGATTCTCTAGTTTCCCTTTCTGTATTTTCATTGTAGTTGTATAAGAAAGCCACTGATTTCTGTACATTGACTTTGTATCCTGCCACGTTACTGAATTGCTGTATGAGTTCTAGTAGTTTGAGAGTGGAGTCTTTGGGGTTTTCCATATAAAGAACCGTGTCATCTGTGAAGAGAGAGACTTTGACTTCTTCATTACCAATTTGGATACCTTTTATTTCCCTTTGTTGTCTGATTGCTGTTGCTAGGACTTCTAATACTATGTTGAACAAGAGTGGTGAGAGTGGGCATCCTTGTCGTGTTCCTGATCTCAACGGGAAGGATGCAAGCTTTTTCCATTGAGGATGATATTTGCTGTGGGTCTTTCATCGATAGATTTGATGAAGTTCAGGAATGTTCCCTCTATCCCTATAATTTGAAGCGTTTTAATCAGGAACAGATGCTGGATTTTGTCAAATGCTTTTTCTGCATCAATTGAGAGGACCATGTGGTTCTTCTCTCTTCTCTTATTAATTTGTTGTATCACATTGATTGATTTGTGAATGTTGAGCCATGCTTGTAGCCCAGGGATGAATCCCACCTGGTCATGGTGGATCATCTTTTTAATATGCTGTTGGTTCCCGTTTGCTAGGATCTTGTTGAGAATCTTAGCATCCATATTCAACAGTCATATTGGTCTAAAATTCTCCTTTTTGGTAGGGTCTTTGCCTGATTTGGGGATCAGGGTAATGCTGGCTTCATAGAAAGAGTTAGGAAGTTTTCCTTCTGCTTCAATTTTTTGAAACAGCTTCAGGAGAATAGGTGTTATTTCTTCTTTGAAAGTTTGCTAGAATTCTCTGGGGAATCCATCAGGTCCTGGGCTCTTGTTTTTTGGGAGGTTTTTGACCACTGCTTCAATCTCGTTACTAGATATTGGTCTATTCAGGTGGTCAGTTTCTTCCTGATTCACTTTTGGGAGTTTATAGTTTTCCAGAAATGCATCCATTTCATCTAGGTTGCTTAGCTTATTGGCATATAACTGTTGGTAATAACTTCTGATGATTGTTTCTACTTCCTTTGTGTTTGTTGTGATCTCTCCCTTTTCATTCATAATTATATGTATTTGAGCTTTCTTTCTTTTATTTTGGATTAGTGTCACCAATGGTTTATCGATCTTATTGATTCTTTCAAAAAACCAGCTTCTAGTTTCATTGATACGTTCTACTGTATCTCTGGTTTCCACGTCATCGATCTCAGCTCTAATCTTGATTATTTCCCTTCTTATATGTGGACTTGGTTTGATTTATTGTTGATTCTCCAGTTCTTTAAGGTGTAGAGACAGCTGCTGTGTTCTGGATTTTTCAATTTTTTTGAGGGAGGCTTGGATGGCTATGTATTTCCCCCTTAGGACCGTCTTTGCTGTATCCCATAGGTTTTGGATCGAAGTGTCTTCATTATCATTGGTTTCCATGAATTGTTTCAGTTCTTCCTTGATCTCCTGGTTGATCCAAGCATTCTTAAGCAAGGTGGTCTTTAGCTTCCAGGTGTTTGAGTTCCTTCGGAACTTTTCCTTGTGATTGAGCTCCAGTTTCAAAGCATTGTGATCTGAGAATGTGCAGGGAATAATCTCAGTCTTTTGGTATCGGTTGAGTCCTGATTTGTGACCCAGTATGTGGTCTATTCTGGAGAAGGTTCCGTGTGCACTTGAGAAGAATGAGTATTCTGTTGTTTTAGGGTGGAATGTTCTGTATATATCTATGAGGTCCATCTGGTCCAATGTGTCATTCAATGCTCTTGTTTCTTTATTGATTTTCTGCTTCGATGATCTGTCTATTTCTGAGAGAGGCGTGTTAAGATCTGCAACGATTAATGTATTCATATCAATATGACTCTTTATCTTGATTAACAGTTTTCTTATGTAATTGGATGCTCCCATATTGGGGGCATAGATATTTGCAATTGTTAGATCATCTTGGTGGATAGTCCCTTTAAGAATGATGTAGTGTCCTTCTGGATCTCTGACTACAGTCTTTAGTTTAAAATCTAATTTGTCTGATATGAGAATCGCTACCCCAGCCTTTTTTTGAGGCCCATTGGCAGGAAAGATGCTTCTCCATCCCTTCACTTTCAGTCTGGGTGTATCTTTAGGTTCAAAATGGGTCTCTTGTAGACAACATATGGATGGGTCCTGTCGTTTTATCCAGTCTGCAACCCTGTGCCGTTTTATGGGCGCATTTAGGCCATTCACATTGAGGGTGATTATTGATAGATACGTTTTTATTGACATCGTGTTACCTTTGAAGTCTTTCTGTAGACTGTCTCTATATTTCTGTTCAATGCTATTCTTGGGCTTTTTCCTCCTTTAAAGAAGCCTCCTTAATATTTCCTGCAGTTTCGGCTTGGTGGTTGCATAGTCTTTTAAGCCTTGCTGGTCCTGGAAACTCTTCACTCTCCATCCATTTTGAATGTCAGTCTTGCTGGATAAATTATTCGTGGTTGCATGTTCTTCTCATTCAGTGCCCTGAATATATCTTGCCAGCCCTTTCTGGCTCTCCAGGTCTCTGTGGACAGGTCTGACATTATTCTGATGGGCTTTCCTCTATATGTAAGGATGTTCTTTGTCCTAACTGCTTTCAAGAGGTTCTGCCTACAATTATAATTCTTCATTCTTACTATTAGGTGTCTCGAGGACTTTTGAGAATCTGTAATCTTGGGGGGAAACCTTTCGGCCTCTAGTACATAAGCACTGGTTCCATTCACGAGATTTGGATAATTTTCATGAAGAACTTGCTCTACTCTATCTTCTAGACTTCTTTCTTTCTCCTCCCCTTCAGGGATTCCGATAATTCTGACATTGGAACATTTCATGGCATCATTTATTTCCCTGATTCTGTTTTCGTGGCTTCTAAGCTGTTTGTTCCAGGCTTCCTCCTGATCCTTTCTCTCTATCTGTTTGTCCTCCAGATCACTAATTCTATCTTCTGCCTCAGTTACTCTAGCATTGAGAGAATTTAGATTAGATTGGAACTCATTGAGAGCATTGTGAAGCTCATCCCTGGTAGCTTTCAGCTCTTCCCTAATATTGAAAACATGATCTCTGGTCGTTTTCAGTTTGGCCACAATCAATTCCGTTTGGTCACCCATGGCTTTCTCCCACCTAGCCATTGCTTGGTTAATTGTTAGTCTGAATTCTCTTTCCGACATATTGTCTATGTTGATAGCCATTAGCTCTGTTGCTGAAGGTCCATCCTCTGTATTTTTCTTCTGTTGGGCATTCCTCCTCCTAGTCATTTTGGTGAGAGATGGCTGAACGGGTGTAGTTGGGTGTATCAACTGTGGTGCATACAAGGTGCACCCTGGAATGCTTCTGAGCAATCAGGGTTCCCCACCCAAATGAGAGGGAAAAAAAAAAAGGAAAAGAAAAAAAAAGAGAGAGGGAAAGAATCAGGAAAGAAGGTGAGATAAAAGAGAAGGTTTAGCCCAAATGGGCCCCAATGTAAGATTTATGAAGTATACAAACAGACACAGACAAACAAAAAGACTGATAAAAGTATATGACAAGAGAAAAAAATATATATATATGCAAATAAAGGAAGAACCTCTTCAAAAAGAACCCTCAAATTCAACACACACTTAACAGGCAAACATATCAAAAAATGGGAAGAAGATCTGAACAGATGCTTCTCCAATCAAGACATACAAATGGCTATCAGACACATGTAAAAATGTTCATCATCACTAGCCCTCAGGGAGATTCAAATTAAAACCACATTGAGATATCACCTTACACCAGTTAGAATGGCCAAAATTAACAAA
>NC_081562.1:83389909-83398787 GCF_022355385.1 Mustela nigripes | reverse complement strand
GAATTAAAACCACATTGAGATATCACCTTACACCAGTTAGAATGGCCAAAATTAACAAAACAGGAAACAACATGTGTTGGATAGGATGTGGAGAAATGGGAACCCTCTTACACTCTTGGTGGGAATGCAAGTTGGTGCAGCCTCTTTGGAGAACAGTGTGGAGATTCCTCAAGAAATTAAAAATAGAACTTCCCTATGGCCCTGCCATTGCACTCCTGGGTATTTGCCCCAACGATACAGATGTAGTGAAAAGAAGGGCCATCTGTACCCCAATGTTTATAGCAGCAATGGCCATGGTCGCCAAACTGTGGAAAGAACCAAGATGTCCTTCAACGGATGAATGGATAAGGAAGATGTGGTCCATATATACTATTGAGTATTATGCCTCCATCAGAAAGGACGAATACCCAACTTTTGTAGCAACATGGACGGGACTGGAAGGGATTATGCTGAGTGAAATCAGTCAAGCAGAGAGAGTCAATTATCATATGGTTTCACTTATTTATGGAGCATAACAAATATCATGGAGGACAAGTGGTGTTAGAGAGGAGAAGGGAGTTGGGGTAAATTGGAAGGGGAGGTGAATCATGAGAGACTATGGACTCTGAAAAACAATCTGAGGGGTTTGAAGTGTCGGGGGAGTGGGAGGTTGGGGTACCAGGTGGTGGGTATTATAGAGGGCATGGATTGCATGGAGCACTGGGTGTGGTGATAAAATAATGGATACTGTTTTTCTAAAAATAAATAAATTAATTAAAAAAAAAAACCCTGAGTGTATGGTTTATATACTATCAGGACAAACACAAAAACACAGAAATACTGGTGGAAGAACAAGATGGGAGAGTGGTTGTAAATTCTCAGTGTGGGTGAGGAAGGTTGTTTTGATTCTTCCTGGATGTATCTTGATATCTTTGTTAAAGGACTCAACTTTCCTAAGATAAAGGGGAATTAGGAATTGGTTTACCTATAGGGGTGGCATTGATTGGGAAAGGGGTTTACCTTGAAGTTTAACTCTATTTGAATATTAGAAAATAAAAATTAAAAAAAGGACTAAACTAAACTAAACTAAAATTAAAAAAAAAGAAATTTAAAAAATAGAAATGCAAAAGGAAAACACAGGTGTATGTATCAAAAGGTTCAGGTTAGAGGGTTATTATGGAATTTGATGTACTGGACATCTCACTATGACGGTAAATAGGTTAAAAAATTATCTATATAATAATAAAAAATTAACTATATAAAAAAAATGAGCCAGAATAGTGGGATCCTAATATAGGACAATAATAAAAATTGTCCTATGAAGTAGTGGTGGTTGTTCTCTTGTCTTCTTTCTTTCTTTTTTTTTTTTTTTCCTTTCAGGTTGGTTTTCTGGGGGAGGGGACTGCCACGTGGGTTTTCAGTCCCTGAAGTTCTCTCAGCTAAGTCCTCCTGCCCCTCTCAAGGGGGTGGGCTCTGAGGAAACTGTTTTTTTCAGGCTTTTGTTCTTTGGAGGTTTTTATATTTGTTCACTTTTGTTTTTCTCTCTTGCCTTGACTGCTTTTGATGGTTATTGTAGGTTTAGAGGAAAGCAAACTGCACCCTGACCTCCCTCTTAGAGAGAAGCCTCAGTCTGGCTCCAGAGCCCATATAATAAGCCTCCTTAATGCCCATCACCCAATTATCACCTACCCCTACTCAGCTCCCCTCCAGCATCCCTCAGTTTGTTTCCTATAGTTAAGTCTCTCATGGGTTTTCTCCCTGTCTGATGACTTCCCATTCAGTTTTCCCTCCCTTCCCCTATGATCCACTGCACTGTTTCTTATATTCCACACATGAGTGAAACCAAATAATTGTCTTTCTCTGACTTATTTTGTTCAGCATAATAACCTCCAGTCCCACCCACTATTCATCCTTTCTTATGGCTGAGTAATATTATAATATATATATATATATATATATATATATATATATATATATTTATATATATATACCGCATCTTCTTTATCTGTTCATCTGTCAATACACATCTTGGCTCTTTCCAGTTTGGCTATTGTGGACATTGCTGTTATGAACACTGGGGTGTAGGTGCCCCTTGGAAGCAATATATTTGTATCTTTGGGGTAATTACCTAGTAGTGTAATTGCTGGGTCATGGAATAGCTCTGTTTTAAACTTCTTGAGGAACATCCATACCATTTCCAGAATGGCTGTACCAGCTTGCATTCCCACCAACAGTGTAAGAGGGTTCCCCTTTCTCTGCATGCTTGCCAACATTTGTTGTTTCCTGTCTTGTTAATTGTAACCAATATTACTGGTGAGAGGTGGTATCTCATTGAGGTTTGCTTTGTATTTCCCTGATGCCAAGTGATGTGGAGCATTTTTTTCATGTATCTGTTGGCCATTTGGATGTCTTCTTTGGAGAAATGTCTGTTCATGTCTTCTGCCCATTTCTTGACTGGATTACTTTTTTTTTGGGGGGGGGGTGTTGAGTTTGATAAGTTCTTTATAGATCTTGAAAACTAACCTTTTATCCATAATGTCATTTGCAAATATCTTCTCCCATTCTGTAGGTTGTCTTCTAGTTTTGTTGACTGTTTCCTTGGCTATGCAGAAGTTTTGATCTTGATGAAGTCCCAATAGTTGTTTTGTTTTTGTTTCCATTGTCTTTGCAGATGTATCTAGCAAGAAGTTGCTGCAGCTGAGGTTGAAAATGTTGCTGCTGTGTTCTCCTCTAGGATTTTGATGGATTCCTGTCACACACTGAGGTCTTTAATTCATTTTGAGTTTATCTTTGTGTTTGGTGTAAGAAAATGGTTCAGTTTCATTCTTCTACAGCTGGTTGTCCAATTTCCCAGCACCTTTTGTTGAAGAGACTCTCCTTTTTCCATTGGATGTTCTTTCCTGCTTTGTTGAAGATTGATTAACCATAGAGTCAAAGGTCCATTTCTGGGGTCTCTATTCTGTTCCATTGATGTATGTGTGTGTGTTTTTTGTGCCAATATCATACTGTCTTCATGATTACAGCTTTGTAATATAGCTTGAAGCCTGGCATTATGATGCCACCAGCCTTGGTTTTCTTTTTCAACATTCCTTTGGCTATTCAGGGTCTTTTGTGGTTCCATACAAATTTTTGGATTATTTGTTCCAGCTCTTTGAGAAATGTCAATGGTATTTGGATAAGGATTACACTGAATGTGTAGATGGCTCTGGGTAGCATAAACATTTTAACAATATTTATTCTTCTAATCCATTAGCATGGAATATTTTTCCATTTGTTTAGTCTTCTCCATTTCTTTGAAACAACTTTTTATGACAGAGCCAGACACCTAGCCCATATTCATTCTCACCCTTATTTTTTGGCAAATTCATGGTCTTGCTTAGTGTAGCAATGTGCTCAGATGAAAAAACATTTTTTTAAGGATTCCTTGCATATATAGAGATGGTCATATGACCAAGTCCTTACCAGTGAGATACAAGCAGAAGTTTCTGGGTGGGACTACCTTTAAGAGGTAGGAGCTGACTCTGATGGTTTTTGCCCCTTGCTTACTCTCCCCTTCTCCGGTATCCCCTTTTCTTGGTGTTGAATGAAGATATGGTCACTGGGATTCAGAAGCTCTTTTGCAACTGTGAGAAGACCCTGAGGATGTGAGCACACTATTACTTCTGCTCACATTTTATTGGTCAAAGACATGATTAAGTCCAGATTCATGTGAAAATGGATAGGAATTATTATCATATTTCAAGGAGAGAGAAGCTAGTCTATAAAACCAGTCTATACAATTGCTCATTCCATAAACCTAGGAGTCATCTTTGATCCCTCCATTTTCCTCACTCTTCACATTGAATCCACCAGGAAGTCCTGTTGAATCTGTTGTTATAGTACATATAGAATTCATACATTTTTCTCTCTGCCACCCTAATCCAAGATACTACCACTACTTTCCCTCACTGTTTCGAAATTGGAAGGGGGGGGGTGAATCATGAGAGACTATGGACTCTGAAAAACAATCTGAGGGGTTTGAAGTGGCAGGGGGTGGGAGGTTGGGGTACCAGGTGGTGGGTATTATAGAGGGCACGGACTGCATGGAGCACTGGGTGTGGTGCAAAAATAATGAATACTGTTTTTCTGAAAATAAATAAATTAATTTAAAAAAGTGATCTTAAAATACAAATCAGTCTGTTTTGTTCATTCACTTAAAAAATGACTTTATGGGGTACCCTAATGGCTTAGTTGGTTAAGTGTCCCACTCTTGATTTTAGCTCAAGTCATGATCTGAGGGTCATGTGATAGAGCCTGCTGAAGATTCTCTCTCTCTCTCTCTCTGCTCCTCCCCCCAATTCATGTGGTCTCTTTCTTTAAAAAAATTATATTGCATTTAGAATAAAATTTGAATTCCTAATAATAGCATTAAAGGCTATGCATCATCCTCCCTCTGCTTATCTCTAATCTCATCTAATTCTGGTTTCTTCTTCATTTATTATATTTGGGATGTATAAGTCTTATTTCAGAAACTTGAATTTTCTAAGCTTTCCTATTTTACTGCTTTTAGATATGTTACATCTTTTTTATGTTGTTATATCATTCTAGAATGTTCTTTCCTTAATTTCTGCCATGCCTAGCTCATTCTCACCTCTTAAATCTTTGTTAATCTATCATTTTCTCAAATCAGCCTTCCCTGATCTCTTTAATGCTGGTCCCCTTGCTATTCTCTACATAGCTCTTTGTTGGTTTCTGTCATAACTCTTTTTTGTCTGTTTACTTACCTCCTAAGGGCCATTTCTGTTGTTCACTGTTGTATCCCCATACCTGGCCTTGACCCTGGTACTTTGTAGGTTTTAAACAAAATGCTGAATGAGTGAGTGAATGGATAAATAAGATAATGAAGGTCTGATACAGGACAGTGGCCATGGGTAAAAGGGGTAAGAATATTTGAAAAATTTAAGACACAGGTTAAATGTCCAGTCCTCTCTGAGGCCTCTCCTTATCTCTCTAGTCAGAAGTCGAGTATAATGTCCATCGCTGAACATCCTCTAATTTCTGTTTGTGCCTTACTTGTGTCACTTAACATGCCCTAACTCTTACAGTGACTGTTTTTAATGACTTCTCTTTCCTGCCAGATTTTTACCTATTTTAATACAAAGACTATATTTTATTTATTGACAGATAAATAAATACACAATGTGTAGCATTGGCACATAATAGACTGAATATATGTGTTGAATAAAAGAATGAGGGAATGATCTGAAAATTTACCCATTCTACGGTAAGGAGAAGAGGTTTCTACAGATTGGGTACCTGAGTAGCTTCCCTGTGATTCAGCCTCTTGGGGAGAAGCCCATCCTGCTTGGAAGTTTTCCAAACTCATTACAAAGGTTCTTTGTCCAGGGCATGAACTTGCCAAATCTCACTTTCTGAAGTAAACCAAAGGAAGATACAAATAATGGACTGATCTTCTAGATTTAATAAGCTCAAGTAAAAAGCCTACTCTTCCCCCAGTGAATTGTAATACACAGCATTTGAGCATTTCTCAGCACATCCCAGTTAGGCCAATAGAAATGACTTTGAACTTCCAAACTTTGCTACCTGGGGAAGCCTGGTAATAGTGTTAAGCATACTCTAAGGAGGTACTTGGATCCCAGCCAGTCTCTGCCCAAGCTGAGCCCCTCATCCTCCTTCCTTCTCTGGTGTCTGTGGGAATAGACCTTAGGGAAGAAGGTAGAGTTGAACTGAAGTCTCAGTTAGGGCCTCATTAGCATTTGCTACTTAGGGATTTCACAAAGTTCAATGTGGAAATCCCCAGAGGCAGCTTTACTTTAGAACAATTAAGGTCAGCCTCAGATTTGCTTTTATTCTAAAAAGTCTCAAGAGGTTAGTTAGAAAGATACCTACAGGAATCCCCAAGTGACAGCCCAAAGAGAATCAGAAGCAGCAGGGATTTATTAAAAGAGTAAGCAAAGGGCACATGTCCAGGAGGTGTCCCTACAGAACTTATTCCAAACATATTGAGTAACCTGGCAACTCCAGGGCCAGCTGTCTCTGCTGTGTAAGTTAAGGAATGTCCCTGGAAGACCCTCTCTATTCCTACCCTCAATCTTCACCTTGCAGTCATTTCTGGATTAGTCAGGAGAGTCTAATCTCTGACTTTTGGACATCTTTGTTTACAAGCACTTCTCTAATCTACACAAATCACCAATAGCCAGATTAAAACCTCTTCTGGAAACAAAACTTTCATCTCATCATACCTGTGTCACAGATTGTTTCCAATAACAAAACAAAAAGAACCCAAACAAAACAGTTATTCAAAAGACAAATGTGAGGGGTTTGAAGTGGCAGGGGGGTGGGAGGTTGGGGTACCAGGTTGTGGGTATTATAGAGGGCATGGATTGCATGGAGCACTGGGTGTGGTGAAAAAATAATGAATACTGTTTTTCTGAAAATAAATAAATTAATTTAATTTAAAAAAGAAAAGAGTTGGTATAGTAGTATAAATCAAATTATTTGATCAAAGTGTAATAAAGCAAAATTAATTTTAATATATGAAATTATAAAATTAATAAATTTTAAAACACTAAAAAAAGACAAATAAACTGTGAAATATGGAAACACTTATATAATGGCATTTCGTGCAGTCATTAAAATATTTATGATGAGTTCCTTAATCCAAGAATAGCTACTTACCTATAATTTTAAGTGAAAAATCAGGATCAAGAATTCTATATATCATATAAAAAGCTATGTAAAACCACATTTAGGCAAAGGATAAATGGAAAATACCAAAATGATAATCATGAAAGTATTATGGATACTATTTCCTAATTGTTATTTTTAATTTTTTCTATTGTTTTAACAGCATGTATTACTATCATAATCAGGAAAAAAAAAACACATTAAAATGGTAATGGAGCCATTTAGTATAGAGTTATGGTACCAGATGGCAAGGAAGTCCATTATGGAGACCATACAGACTATTTGCTAGGAACAGTGACCAGGGTGGAGAATGGATTTATAAAGGAAAAAGGAAGCCATTCAGCACACTGGTTATTTATTTAGTGTCATGGGTGTTTGTATGGTTGACCTGAGACCTTGGTTCCGCCCTAGTAGTTCAAGAGGCCATCCTCAGTTCCTTGCCACATGAACCTTCTCACTTTGCCTCACTGAAGCACATAAGACAAAGGGAGAAAATGCCAGCCAGATGGAAGGAGAAGTCTCTTATAACCTAATCATGCAAGTGACATCCCATCATTTCTCCTGTATTATTTTCAGTAGGAGCAAGTCAGTAGGTCCCATCCATACTCAAAGGGAAGGAATTAAACACAAATGTGAATACTGCCCCCTTTATTCCAATAGATTCCTAATTTTGTTCCCTCTCTTCCTAATGATCAAATGCCCCAGGGGTAGTTGGGTCTCTTCCCAGCTCTAGGGGGTCAATCTTAATTAGCCCGTACCAATCATGGTGATCTTATTTTCCTTGCCAAGAATTTTAAGTATAAGAGTATAATAAAATTCCAGTAAAAATACGTGAGGCTAATCTCCTGGTAGGCTTCTAGGAAGACTGCCATCACTCTTTAAAAGGACATAAACACAGGGACACTTCCTGCTCCTCTGAATGTGTGAGGTCCAGAAATTTGTCAGCCATCTCGGAAGTAAGGAGCATCCAGATTAAGAAGGTAAACCAACACCAAGTGAGGACAACAGAGCAGAAAGATTCAGAAAACATGTGGACTTCTGAAGAAGTTACTGAGTTGCTTAATTACTCAGCTCTGTATCATCCAACTCTGTAGTCCTCATGTGATTTAATAAGGTAGTCATTGCTTTGTCACTTTTGGTTGGATTTATATTACATGCCACTGAAAGTATTGCAACAGATAACAGCATGCCTTTTTTCTTAAATAGCGTCTCTCACACACACAGTAACTCTTATTAAAGTCTGGGACCTTCAGCAAGTTATTTAATCTCTCTTTACTTCAGTTCAGTACCTACATCATATATCTCTTGTGAAGATTAAATACACTAATGTACATAAAGTAAACAATGCCTGACACATTACAATGGTGTAATAAATATGCAGTATTATTATTATTTATGTCAGACATTAAACTAGGCAACTTACACAGTGATTATTTTCTTTCCAGGGAGGCAGACATTATCATTTTTATTTTACTGGTGAAAATATGAGATCAAGTGGATGAAATAATTTATTCAAAGTCACAGAGTGACGATATTAAGTAGAGACTGATATATCTCCATTTTATAGGAATGGAAATTTAGGTTTGGTCATATAACTAGTAAATATTTGACACAAAAACAGACCCATAGACCAATGGAACAGAATGGAGATTCCAAAAATTGACCCTCAACTCTAAGTCAACTAATCTTTTTTTTTCCCCATTTTAAAAATTTATTTATTTATTTTCAGCATAACAGTATTCATTATTTTTGCACCACACCCAGTGCTCTATGCAATCCGTGCCCTCTATAATACCTACCACCAGGTACCCCAACCTCCCACCCCCCTGCCACTTCAAACCCCTCAGATTGTTTTTCAGAGTCCATAGTCTCTCATGGTTCATCTCCCCTTCCAATTTCCCCCAACTCCCTTCTCCTCCCTAACTTCCCATGTCCTCCATGTTATTTGTTATGTTCCAAAAATAAGTGAAACCATCTGATAATTGACTCTCTCTGCTTGACTGATTTCACTCAGCATAATCTCTTCCAGTCCCATCCATGTTGCTACAAAAGTTGGGTATTCATCCTTTCTGATGGAGGCATAATACTCCGTAGTGTATATGGACCACATCTTCCTTATCCATTCATCCGTTGAAGGGCATCTTGGTTCTTTCCACAGTTTGGCGACCATGGCCATTGCTGCTATAAACATTGGGGTACAGATGGCCCTTCG
>NC_081562.1:83348450-83389809 GCF_022355385.1 Mustela nigripes | reverse complement strand
AGTTTGGCGACCATGGCCATTGCTGCTATAAACATTGGGGTACAGATGGCCCTTCTTTTCACTACATCTGTATCGTTGGGGCAAATACCCAGGAGTGCAATGGCAGGGCCATAGGGAAGTTCTATTTTTAATTTCTTGAGGAATCTCCACACTGTTCTCCAAAGAGGCTGCACCAACTTGCATTCCCACCAAGAGTGTAAGAGGGTTCCCATTTCTCCACATCCTATCCAACACATGTTGTTTCCTGTTTTGTTAATTTTGGCCATTCTAACTGGTGTAAGGTGATATCTCAATGTGGTTTTAATTTGAATCTCCCTGAGGGCTAGTGATGATGAACATTTTTACATGTGTCTGATAGCCATTTGTATGTCTTGATTGGAGAAGCATCTGTTCAGATCTTCTTCCCATTTTTTGATATGTTTGCCTGTTAAGTGTGTGTTGAATTTGAGGGTTCTTTTTGAAGAGGTTCTTCCTTTATTTGCATATATATATATTTTTTTCTCTTGTCATATACTTTTATCAGTCTTTTTGTTTGTCTGTGTCTGTTTGTATACTTCATAAATCTTACATTGGGGCCCATTTGGGCTAAACCTTCTCTTTTATCTCACCTTCTTTCCTGATTCTTTCCCTCTCTCTTTTTTTTTCTTTTCCTTTTTTTTTTTCCCTCTCATTTGGGTGGGGAACCCTGATTGCTCAGAAGCATTCCAGGGTGCACCTTGTATGCACCACAGTTGATACACCCAACTACACCCGTTCAGCCATCTCTCACCAAAATGACTAGGAGGAGGAATGCCCAACAGAAGAAAAATACAGAGGATGGACCTTCAGCAACAGAGCTAATGGCTATCAACATAGACAATATGTCGGAAAGAGAATTCAGACTAACAATTAACCAAGCAATGGCTAGGTGGGAGAAAGCCATGGGTGACCAAACGGAATTGATTGTGGCCAAACTGAAAACGACCAGAGATCATGTTTTCAATATTAGGGAAGAGCTGAAAGCTACCAGGGATGAGCTTCACAATGCTCTCAATGAGTTCCAATCTAATCTAAATTCTCTCAATGCTAGAGTAACTGAGGCAGAAGATAGAATTAGTGATCTGGAGGACAAACAGATAGAGAGAAAGGATCAGGAGGAAGCCTGGAACAAACAGCTTAGAAGCCACGAAAACAGAATCAGGGAAATAAATGATGCCATGAAATGTTCCAATGTCAGAATTATCGGAATCCCTGAAGGGGAGGAGAAAGAAAGAAGTCTAGAAGATAGAGTAGAGCAAGTTCTTCATGAAAATTATCCAAATCTCGTGAATGGAACCAGTGCTTATGTACTAGAGGCCGAAAGGTTTCCCCCCAAGATTACAGATTCTCAAAAGTCCTCGAGACACCTAATAGTAAGAATGAAGAATTATAATTGTAGGCAGAACCTCTTGAAAGCAGTTAGGACAAAGAACATCCTTACATATAGAGGAAAGCCCATCAGAATAATGTCAGACCTGTCCACAGAGACCTGGAGAGCCAGAAAGGGCTGGCAAGATATATTCAGGGCACTGAATGAGAAGAACATGCAACCACGAATAATTTATCCAGCAAGACTGACATTCAAAATGGATGGAGAGTGAAGAGTTTCCAGGACCAGCAAGGCTTAAAAGACTATGCAACCACCAAGCCGAAACTGCAGGAAATATTAAGGAGGCTTCTTTAAAGGAGGAAAAAGCCCAAGAATAGCATTGAACAGAAATATAGAGACAGTCTACAGAAAGACTTCAAAGGTAACACGATGTCAATAAAAACGTATCTATCAATAATCACCCTCAATGTGAATGGCCTAAATGCGCCCATAAAACGGCACAGGGTTGCAGACTGGATAAAACGACAGGACCCATCCATATGTTGTCTACAAGAGACCCATTTTGAACCTAAAGATACACCCAGACTGAAAGTGAAGGGATGGAGAAGCATCTTTCCTGCCAATGGGCCTCAAAAAAAGGCTGGGGTAGCGATTCTCATATCAGACAAATTAGATTTTAAACTAAAGACTGTAGTCAGAGATCCAGAAGGACACTACATCATTCTTAAAGGGACTATCCACCAAGATGATCTAACAATTGCAAATATCTATGCCCCCAATATGGGAGCATCCAATTACATAAGAAAACTGTTAATCAAGATAAAGAGTCATATTGATATGAATACATTAATCGTTGCAGATCTTAACACGCCTCTCTCAGAAATAGACAGATCATCGAAGCAGAAAATCAATAAAGAAACAAGAGCATTGAATGACACATTGGACCAGATGGACCTCATAGATATATACAGAACATTCCACCCTAAAACAACAGAATACTCATTCTTCTCAAGTGCACACGGAACCTTCTCCAGAATAGACCACATACTGGGTCACAAATCAGGACTCAACCGATACCAAAAGACTGAGATTATTCCCTGCACATTCTCAGATCACAATGCTTTGAAACTGGAGCTCAATCACAAGGAAAAGTTCCGAAGGAACTCAAACACCTGGAAGCTAAAGACCACCTTGCTTAAGAATGCTTGGATCAACCAGGAGATCAAGGAAGAACTGAAACAATTCATGGAAACCAATGATAATGAAGACACTTCGATCCAAAACCTATGGGATACAGCAAAGACGGTCCTAAGGGGGAAATACATAGCCATCCAAGCCTCCCTCAAAAAAATTGAAAAATCCAGAACACAGCAGCTGTCTCTACACCTTAAAGAACTGGAGAATCAACAATAAATCAAACCAAGTCCACATATAAGAAGGGAAATAATCAAGATTAGAGCTGAGATCGATGACGTGGAAACCAGAGATACAGTAGAACGTATCAATGAAACTAGAAGCTGGTTTTTTGAAAGAATCAATAAGATCGATAAACCATTGGTGACACTAATCCAAAATAAAAGAAAGAAAGCTCAAATACATATAATTATGAATGAAAAGGGAGAGATCACAACAAACACAAAGGAAGTAGAAACAATCATCAGAAGTTATTACCAACAGTTATATGCCAATAAGCTAAGCAACCTAGATGAAATGGATGCATTTCTGGAAAACTATAAACTCCCAAAAGTGAATCAGGAAGAAACTGACCACCTGAATAGACCAATATCTAGTAACGAGATTGAAGCAGTGGTCAAAAACCTCCCAAAAAACAAGAGCCCAGGACCTGATGGATTCCCCAGAGAATTCTAGCAAACTTTCAAAGAAGAAATAACACCTATTCTCCTGAAGCTGTTTCAAAAAATTGAAGCAGAAGGAAAACTTCCTAACTCTTTCTATGAAGCCAGCATTACCCTGATCCCCAAATCAGGCAAAGACCCTACCAAAAAGGAGAATTTTAGACCAATATGACTGTTGAATATGGATGCTAAGATTCTCAACAAGATCCTAGCAAACGGGAACCAACAGCATATTAAAAAGATGATCCACCATGACCAGGTGGGATTCATCCCTGGGCTACAAGCATGGCTCAACATTCACAAATCAATCAATGTGATACAACAAATTAATAAGAGAAGAGAGAAGAACCACATGGTCCTCTCAATTGATGCAGAAAAAGCATTTGACAAAATCCAGCATCTGTTCCTGATTAAAACGCTTCAAATTATAGGGATAGAGGGAACATTCCTGAACTTCATCAAATCTATCGATGAAAGACCCACAGCAAATATCATCCTCAATGGAAAAAGCTTGCATCCTTCCCGTTGAGATCAGGAACACGACAAGGATGCCCACTCTCACCACTCTTGTTCAACATAGTATTAGAAGTCCTAGCAACAGCAATCAGACAACAAAGGGAAATAAAAGGTATCCAAATTGGTAATGAAGAAGTCAAAGTCTCTCTCTTCACAGATGACACGGTTCTTTATATGGAAAACCCCAAAGACTCCACTCTCAAACTACTAGAACTCATACAGCAATTCAGTAACGTGGCAGGATACAAAGTCAATGTACAGAAATCAGTGGCTTTCTTATACAACTACAATGAAAATACAGAAAGGGAAACTAGAGAATCGATGCCATTTACTATAGCACCAAGAACCATAAGATACCTGGGAATAAACCTAACCAAAGAGGTAAAGAATCTGTACTCAAGGGACTACCGAACACTCATGAAAGAAATTGAAGAAGACACAAAAAGATGGAAGACCATTCCATGCTCTTGGATCGGAAGAATAAACATTGTTAAAATGTCTATACTGCCTAGAGCAATCTATACTTTTAATGCCATTCCAGTCAAAATTCCACCGGTATTCTTCAAAGATCTGGAGCAAATAATCCTAAACTTTGTATGGAATCAGAAGAGACCCCGAATCGCTAAGGAAATGTTGAAAAACAAAAATAAAATGGGGGGCATCACGTTACCTGATTTCAAGCTTTACTACAAAGCTGTGATCACCAAGATAGCATGGTACTGGCATAAAAACAGACACATAGACCAGTGGAACAGAGTAGAGAGCCCAGATATGGACCCTCAACTCTATGGTCAAATAATCTTCAACAAAACAGGAAAAAATATACAGTGGAAAAAAGACAGTCTCTTCAATAAATGGTGCTGGGAAAACTGGACAGCTTTAGGTAGAACAATGAAACTCGACCATTCTCTTACACCGTACACAAAGATAAACTCAATATGGATAAAAGACCTCAATGTGAGACAGGACTCCATCAGAACCCTAGAGGAGAATATAAGCAGTAATCTCTTCGATATCAGCCACAGCAACTTCTTTCAAGATATGTCTCCAAAGGCTAAGGAAACAAAAGCAAAGATGAACTTTTGGGACTTCATCAAAATCAAAAGCTTCTGCACAGCAAAGGAAACAGTCAAGAAAACAAAGAGGCAACCCACGGAATGGGAGAAGATATTTGCAAATGACAGTACAGACAAAAGGTTGATATCCAGGATCTATAATGAACTCTTCAAACTCAACACACACAAAACAGACAATCATATAAAAAAAATGGGCAGAAGATATGGACAGACACTTCTCCAATAAAGACATACAAATGGCTATCAGACACATGAAAAAATGTTCATCATCACTAGCCATCAGGGAGATTCAAATTAAAACTACATTGAGATATCACCTTATACCAGTTAGAATGGCCAAAATTAGCAAGACAGGAAACAACATGTGTTGGAGAGGATGTGGAGAAAGGGGAACCCTCTTACACTCTTGGTGGGAATGCAGGTTGGTTCAGCCTCTTTGGAGAACAGTGTGGAGATTCCTCAAGAAATTAAAAATAGAACTTCCCTATGACCCTGCTATTGCACTCCTGGGTATTTACCCCAAAGAGACAGATGTAGTGAAAAGAAGGGTCATCTGTACCCCAATGTTTATAGCAGCAATGGCCATGGTCGCCAAACTGTGGAAAGAACCAAGATGCCCTTCAATGGACAAATGGATAAGGAAGATGTGGTCTATATACACTATGGAGTATTCTGCCATCATCAGAAAGGACGAATACCCAACTTTTGTAGCAACATGGACAGGACTAGAAGAGATTATGCTGAGTGAAATTAAGTTAAGCAGAGAGAGTCAATTATCATATGGTTTCACTTATTTGTGGAGCATAACAAAAAGCATGGAGGACATGGGGAGTTAGAGAGAAGGAGGTTGGGGGAAATTGGAAGGGGAGGTGAATCATGAGAGATTATGGACTCTGAAAAACAATCTGAGGGGTTTGAAGTGGCGGGGGGGTGGGAAGTCGGGGTACCAGGTGGTGGGTATTATAGAGGGCACGGATTGCATGGAGTACTCAGTGTGGTGATAAAATAACAATACTGTTATGCTGAAAATAAATGAAAAAAAATAAATTAAAAATAGAGCTTCCCTATGACCCTGCAATTGTACTCCTGGGTATTTACCCCAAAGATACAGATGTGGTGAAAAGAAGGGCCATCTGTACCCCAATGTTTATAGCAGCAATGGCCATGGTCACCAAACTGTGGAAAGAACCAAGATGCCCTTCAACGGACAAATGGATAAGGAAGATGTGGTCCATATACACAATGGAGTATTATGCCTCCATCAGAAAGAATGAATACCCAATTTTTTAGCAACATGGACGGGACTGGAAGAGATTATGCTGAGTGAAAGCAGTCAAGCAGAGAGAGTCAATTATCATACGGTTTCACTTATTTGTGGAGTATAACAAGTAACATGGAGGACAAGGGGAGATGGAGAGGAGAAGAGAGTTGGGGGAAATTGGAAGGGGAGGTGAACCATGAGAGACTATGGACTCTGAAAAAGAATCTGAGGGGTTTGAAGGGGCGGGGGGGGGGAGGTTGGGTGAACCAGGTGGTGGGTATTAGAGACGGCATGGATTGCATGGAGCACTGGGTGTGGTGCAAAAACAATGAATACCGTTATGCTGAAAAGAAATAAAAAATTTAATAAAAAGATGATAATAAATACTACAGTTTTGTGCTTACAAAATTCAATTTAGGGCACCGGGTGGCTCAGTGGGTTAAGCCACTGCCTTCAGCTCAGGTCATGATCTCAGGGTCCTGGGATCGAGTCCCGCATTGGGCTCTCTGCTCACTGGGGAGCCTGCTTCCTCCTCTCTCTCTGCCTGCCTCTCTGACTACTTGTGATCTCTCTCTGTCAAATAAATAAAATCTTTTTAAAAAATTTCAACTTAAATGAAATAGGAAAATCCCTTGGGAAACACAAACTAGCAAATATTACTGAAAAAAGTCAATAACATGAAAAGTTATATATATTACATAAATTCATAGTTGAAAACATTCCACCAAAGAAAACAGGTCCATAGGTGTTTACTGATGAACTCTACCAAATATTTAAGGAAAAAATAATGCCAATTCTTTGTAAACTCTTCCAGAAATTTGGAAAATGAAGGAATACTTTTCAACTCTTTTAAGGCCAGGATATAAAAAATAAGACAAGGACTACAAAAAAAGAAAACTACAGACCAATATCCCTTGTAAACATAGATAGAAAAATCTTCAAGAAAAAGCATTAGCAATTAGAATACAGCATTATATTGAAAGACCCCTCCCCTAGAAGATAGATAGGATAACTAACCGCTTGTTTGCTTTTCTGTAAACCGCTGGCTTTTAGGTATAGACCAGGTTATTAATTAGGTTATTAATTGCTTATTAATCGCTCTTTTGCCCTTCTGTAACCGCTTGGCTTATAGAAATAATAGAGACACCATGATGGCATTCCTACCTTCCCCCTTCTTGTTCCCCTTTCCCGCCTCTCTCCTCCCGCGCGTGGGCCCTCAGAACCAATCAGCTTGTTCCCCCTTCCCGCCTCTCTCTTCGCGCGCGCGGGTCCTTAGAGCCAATCAGCAAACTCCACGTATGCCTTTTTCAAAAGTTCTAACTGTCAACCAATCAGTTGTGCCCCACCCAAAACTTGTTTGTACCTGTCTATAAAAACCCGGCACCACCCCAGCCCGGTGTGCTCAGCTAGCAGGAGCTGCTGACCACCCGCAGGCGCCTGCGTAACAATAAAGAACCTCTTGCTGATTGCATCCAGTGGCAGTGTTGGATTCTTGGGTAAGGGGATCCACGGGTCTTTCATTTGGAGGTCCCACCGAGATCATCGGACTCCTGCCCACGGACCCAACTGACTCCCACTGGGAGGTAAGCTGGCCAGCATTTAAAGATTTTAATAACTGTGTTTTTGTCTCCTGTCTCATGTTCTTGTGTTCTTGTTTGTCTCTAGTCTTGTGAGGCCTCTGTTTGACCTATACTGCAGGTAGCGGTATAGTGTTTGTACAACAGCGCGCGTTGTTGGATTGTATTTGTAGGCAGCTTGAGAAGGAGCTGATGAGCTCGGACTTCTCCCCTGCCACCCTGGGGGACGCCCCAGGGATTAGAGGGGCCCAATTTTTTGGAGCCCCTCATTTGTCCGAGGGTTATATCCGTTTGTCCGTTCCAGAGGAACCCCTCGGCCCTGGACGGAATTTGTCCACCGCAGGGAGATCTCGAGGCACCTCTGGGCCGGTGGAAACCTTGCTTTCGGTAGCATACCGAAACCGCGCAGCGACCTTTTTGTTAATTGTTTTGTGCGTTCTACTCGTTGTCCTTGGTGTTTTCTTTGATTCTAAAATGGAGCTTCTCCCTCATTCACTTCCCGTGTTAATGGCTATTACTGGAGCCAACTGGGGTTGGTCTAACTCGAGACAGAGACTATAAGGAATATTCCCAAGCAGCTGCCGAAACTCTTTGTTTCGGGGAAGTTTCCCTGTGTTCTCTGGCCTGACTTGGACTGCCTAACCCCTCCCCCCTGGCTGATGGGAAAGCATGGCGTCTGCTCCTCTGTTGGGGCTTATGAGCTCTGAAACTGGGAATCCCTTCTCTGCCTCCTGGCAGCACTTTGTTTCCTCTGTTTTCCCCTTCTGTTTCTGTACCAACGTGTGTGCAGCCTGCATGACTAGCTTCTAGATCATGCACCACGGCTCCTTCTCTCTCCACTGTCAAGGAGCAAGAAGAGTACCCCCTGGACCTAACACCCCCCACTCCAGATCTTCCCACTTGTGTCTCAGGTAAACATTCAAAGCGGAGTGGGCCCAGGTGGAACGTAAATCAGTATTGGAACTAAGTTAAGTTTGTTGGTTTAATTAAGATAAGACGTGTCTTTGAAGTTACAGCAGTAAATGTGAAACTTTTATTCTATCAGTTTACTGAAGGTCAGATAAGCTTGTGTTACTTGTTAAAATTTGTTAGCAAAGAAATGACTAAACTGATGGTTAATTGTCTGTCTCAAAGTTCTAATGGGTAATTGCTGAAGTAGCTTTCAAAGTCTTTGGTAACCTGAAAGTTTTAAAGTTTTGCTTGGATGACAAATGGAATTGAATTGTGGACATCTAGGTCTTAACCAAACAGGATAAAATGCTAAGTCATTAATTACTGGATGTAGGTTTGTGCTTTTGACTTCTTACTGCAAAGAAACTAAGAGTATTTAAATCTGCTGGTAAACTTGTTTTCCACTTAACTGATTCATAAATTGCCACCTGAAGAATTCTGTTGTAACAGTTCACAATTGGTTACTAACTAAAGGTGTTTCTAAGAATACGAAGTTCTGCTTAGTGTAACTAAGACTGATGGAAATAAAGGGAAACTCTGTATGTAGGAAAGTAGGAGATATGTAAGAAAGATTTAAGGAATGGGAATACATTTTGTTGAAGGTAAAGGAAGGTAATTTTGTCCTAAATGAGATGGTTGTTTGGAAGGAGATGGCTTGGGACAAAACCTGAATGCAAAGGAAAGTTGTAGAAGGTTTGTGAAGGGAAATCTTCAGAAAAGGAATTTTAGCTATGGTCAAGAATGGATTAATATTGAAATGAGTGGGTTTTAAAGGTACATTGGTACAAGACTGAAATTCTCTGTTCAAAAGGACAATGTTTTCTTAGATCAATTGATCTGCTGTTAAGAAAATGTAAATGGTTTTCTCTTTGCCTGCCCAGAAAAACCAGTTTCTATGTTCAGTTTTATCAGGTGTTTAACATCCCTAATTATATTTAGGCATGTGCTTCAACACTTTCTAAGATTTTAGGAAATGTTGACAGGATTTAAATTGTAAATCTCTTTAACTCAGGCTTTTCCTCGGTATGTGAAGTTGCTCATGAAGTACTACTGAACCAGTGATAAACCTTGGATTACATTTGGGAAAATACTATAACTATTCTAGAGATTCTACGCACTTCCTAAAGTTTTAACGTTTTGAGAGATTATTGCTTGATACTGTAATTATGGAAATGTTATGTGTCACAGAAGTAACCTGATTTCCTTGCAGCTAAATTGTAAACTCCCGTGTCTCTTTAGCTCTAACCATACCCACTCTGAGTTTTTGGCATTTATAATTGTTTTAATTCTCTTGTAAAATGAGTTTTATCTTCAAGGAGATTCCTATAAAGGACTTTCAGGACAAATAGATATTTGATATACTTGAAAATTCTAAAACTGAAATGGGTAAGAATTTCCAAAACGGACTAAAGCCGCATTCACCAGAATTAGTAACATGGGACTAAATGAACTAAAAGATTATAGTGTTGTGTCTCTTAATGTTTTGTCTTACTTTAAACATTGCTGGTTCTCTCTAATGTTTGCTCTTCCAGACTAGGGATACTTTTTCCTTAAGTTATCTGTAACTTACAGAGATGTAAAAGTATTGATTTGCAAACAAATCAAAGCATTCAAGCTTTTCTCTCTATCTGAACCCTCTGAAACCAAAAGGTCTCAGTAAGTATTCATTCTTCCATGGCAATCAGTCATTTGCATAAGTTCAATAAGAATCTGTTCTCCTTTAACAGGAAAGAATTGGAAACACGGGTTATTTTACCAAGGCTTTGACTGGGATGTCATATTTGAATAGACTCAGATATGACCAGACAGTTTAAAGGAACTAAGGTTGACTTTATGAAACCTGGAGCCATAAAGCCCCTTGGGACTGTTGGCCTGATACCTTGCTTACAGAGTTCCCAGCAGCCCCACCAGGTGAGTAAAGAATGTCACTCCTTGGTAGGTGCAGTCTCAGGAAGAGGAATTCACCCAAAGGTATTGCAGGCATGCCTCATGGCAAGTACAGGGCTTGGCTTCTGGCCCGGAGAGGCTACTAAAAGTTCAACCTAGAGATTCCTTATACAAAGTTCCAGCAAAGCAGATTCTAAAAGATCTATTGATCACAGTCACTGTTCTTGCTGAGCTTATGTAAATAATTAGGCCAAGTTTGTTAAAACTGGACTTGTTTCACAAGTGAATTAGTCCTGATTTGGCTATCTCTGGAAATGAGGGTTATTTTAGAGAGAAAAATTGTTTTAGTAACACACCTTTATGGATGTTAAATTCTAGATTTGATTGTCTTTAAATGTTTGTTTACCTAAGCTAAACAATTTGAGGTAAACTTCAGAGAAGTTGCACAATAGCTTCTTTAGTCGATCTTATTATTTTGTGGGGATATTAGCAGATCTCACAGCACATGATTAAACAACTGGAAAATGGGATTGATTCCCCTACAATTGTATAACTTAACTAACACCTTATGTGTGGCTGGGATAATGAAATTGCCTAAAAACCACCATACCACACTCCATAGGATTAACTATGGACTTGTGGAGATAATGGATGACCCCACTTTCTTTATGAGTGGATTGGATGATCCATGGGGGACTCCCCTTATCTCTTGACAAGTTTTCTCACTTGCCAGTGATCCTCTGTAATCAGGACATTGTTAAGGCTGGACCACTCAAAGGTCTTCTTATTGGTTTCATCCCTTAGTCATATTTATCCTAGAGGCCACCTCTGTTGAGGTGCGATTGCAAATAGATGCTTTAGCAAAACCTAGAACAGCCTCCCTCATAAAAGAGCCTCAAAGTTCACTATGGGACAGTCCCTGACTGTAATGACTTCACATCAGGTCCAGATTTGTCTTAGGGATAAGTCTCTCTCTCTCTCTCTTTTTTAGCGATTGGTTAAGTTCCTGGTTTGAAGGAGGACTATGGGGGCTCCTGGGTGGCTCAGTGGGTTAAAGCCTCTGCCTTCGGCTCAGGTCATGATCCCAGAGTCCTGGGATCGAGCCCCACATCGGGCTCTCTGCTCGGCAGGGAGCCTGCTTCCTTCTCTCTCTCTGACTGCCTCTCTGCCTACTTGTGATTTCTGTCTGTCAAATAAATAAATAAAAATAAATAAATAAATAAATAAATAAATGAAGGAGGACTATGGCCAAATCTCCTTCTCGGGCTTCTCATTTTTATCACCTCATTAACCTTAATATGTTGCTTTGTTCAATGTTTCTCTACTTGGTGCCGAGACTCCATTGCTACAATGACTTCACCACGACAGACGATCCTTGTCGCGCGCGAGGACGCCTCTTCACTGTCAGCGCTGGATTCGGCTGCCTCCACCTTTCGTAACTCCCCTATACATTCCTCCACTGATCAATATTGACCACAGTAGGTAGGGACAGCTCTACGCCCCTATTCAGCAGGAAGAAGTTACAGAAGATGAGACCTTCCACCTTCAACCACCTTAAAGATTTAAGAGTCAAAATTGTTCAGGGGGAAATGATGAAGGAGCAGGAGGCTGGCTGAGGATGGAGAAGGGGCTGATTCCTTGCACCCCCTCTTCACCCTTCTCCACCGTGAAAACTGGTTCAACAGATTGCCTTGGCTTACTACTTTGTTGTCATCTATAATGGGCCCTCTCATCATTCTGTTATTAATTCTAACTTTTGGTCCTTGTGTCTTAAACAGGTTAGTACAGTTCATTAAAGATCGCCTGTCTGTTGTTCAGACTATGGTACTGACACAGCGATACCAACTCCTCAAACAAACAGAGCCCCGGACTAGCTCAATGCAAGGGCAGGACATGCAAGAACAAGACGAATGGATAGAAGATTCTATCCATGATAAAGAAAAAGGGGGGAATGAAAGACCCCTCCCCTAGAAGATAGATAGGATAACTAACCGCTTGTTTGCTTTTCTGTAAACCGCTGGCTTTTAGGTATAGACCAGGTTATTAATTAGGTTATTAATTGCTTATTAATCGCTCTTTTGCCCTTCTGTAACCGCTTGGCTTATAGAAATAATAGAGACGCCATGATGGCATTCCTACCTTCCCCCTTCTTGTTCCCCTTTCCCGCCTCTCTCCTCCCACGCGTGGGCCCTCAGAACCAATCAGCTTGTTCCCCCTTCCCGCCTCTCTCTTCGCACGCGCGGGTCCTTAGAGCCAATCAGCAAACTCCACGTATGCCTTTTTCAAAAGTTCTAACTGTCAACCAATCAGTTGTGCCCCACCCAAAACTTGTTTGTACCTGTCTATAAAAACCCGGCACCACCCCAGCCCGGTGTGCTCAGCTAGCAGGAGCTGCTGACCACCCGCAGGCGCCTGCGTAACAATAAAGAACCTCTTGCTGATTGCATCCAGTGGCAGTGTTGGATTCTTGGGTAAGGGGATCCGCGGGTCTTTCAATATTAAAAAGACAGTACATCACAAACCAAGTGAGATTTATTCCAGGAATACAAGGTAAGTTCAACACTAAAAATTTTATGAAATTCACTATATCCTGGATTTTAGAAGTAAAACATATTGTTATCTCAATAAACAAAGAAAGGCATTTGACAAAATTCAATAGTCATTATAAAATATCTCAGCAACTTTGGGTAGAAGGGAACTTCTCTAAACTGATAAAGAGCATCTGAAAACAAATTATTTTTTAAAAATCTATTTATTTATTTGACAAAGATCACAAGGAGGCAGAGAGGCAGGCAGAGAGAGTGGGGGAAGCAGGATCCCCACTTAGCAGAGAGCTGGATGCAGGGCTTGATCGAAGGACCCTGAGATCATGACCTGAGCTGAAGGCAGGTGCTTAACCAACTGAGCCACCCAGGATCCCCTGAAAACTAATTTTTAACCCATGGCTAATCTCATAATGGTGAAAGACTAAATCTTTTCACACTAAGATTGAAAAAAGGCCAAAATATCTGCCATTACTGCTCTAACTCACCATACAGGAAGTCTCAGAAAGTGAATAATACTTAAAAAAAAAAAAAAAAAAAGGCATAAAAAAAAAGAAAACGAAATAGAAGGAGGGAGAGTGCAGATATTGGTACCTCTGAAAAAGTACAGATTGGAATGCAATAAATGTAAACTGTCTCTATTCACAAATGACAGGGTTGTTGACAGAAAAATCTCAAAGAACCTACAAAATAAGTGGGTTCAGCAATGTCAATATACAAAACCAGTTGTATCTCTATATACTAGCTATGAATAACTAAGCTTGAAACTTAAATAAAGCCAATTACAATAGCACCAAAAGACATGAAATACCAGTGATGCCTGGGTGGCTCAGCAGTTAAGCTTCTGCATTCCGCTCAGGTCATGTTCCCAGGGTCCCTGGGATTGAGTCCTGCATCGGGCTCCTTGCTCAATGGGAAGCCTGCTTCTCCCTCTGTCTGCTGCTCCCCTGCTCGTGTGCTCATGCTCATTCTCTCTTATCACAAATAATTACATAAAATCTTAAAAAAAAGATGAAATACTGAATTATGATTCTAATATAATGTATGTAGGATCTTTATGATAAAAACTATAAAATCCTGAGGAAAGAAGTAAAAACAAAAATGGAAATCTATATTGTATTCAGGAATTAGAAACTAAACATTGTTAAAATGTCAGTTCTCCCAAGACTGATCTAAATGATGAAGTTTTGGAATATAGGTGAGGTTCAGTGGGGTGGAGCCCAGAGCTGATGACCAAGAAAGAATTCTTGAGACATCTTTGGGGGAAAATGGTGGTTTACTAAAGTATGGGGACAGGACCCATAGGCAGAAAGAACTGCTGCCCTGGGGTTGTGAGGGGTGGTAATTTATGTTTGATGGTGTTGGGGGAGGTAAGGAAAAGGGAGGTTTCAATAGAACTTTCATATGCTAAAGAGGACTTACAAGATACCGGATGCCTTGAGGCCTGGTCATTCAAGGTTTTTTTCCCTAGCAAGGTATTAACATTAAGATAGTTGGAAGATTCCCAAAGAATGTCACATGTGTCCCACCCAGGAGTGGGGGTGGGGGAAGATTGCAGGGTGTTAGCTTTTGCTTTGTCCTCAGCCAGCCTTCTGTTCCCTCATCATTTCCCCTCTGAACAATTTTGACCCTTAAATCTTTAAGGTTATTGAAGGTGGAAGTTCTCATCTTCTAGAAATTCTTCCTGCTAAACAGGGGCATAGATCTGTTCCTACCTACTCAGGTCAACACTGGACAGTTGGGGAATGTGTAGGGGAGTTATGAAAGACAGAGGCAGCTGAATCCAGGGGAGACTGCTCAGGTGATCTTCCCAAGTGGAAAGGACCATCTGTGGAAGTTATGGCAGTGAAGGAGTCGACGCCAGGTGAGGAGACATGGAAGAAAACAGCAAAACATGATTAGTGTAACAAAAAGAAAATGAAGCTCAAATACGTTTTTTGACAAAAAACCCTTTTCCAGCCCAAGAGTTTAATCTATCATTAAAGGAGAGAGGGACTGTTTCAAGTGCTAACTTGAGTATGTCAAAACCAAAGAAATATTTCGTGATAATCTGGAACATAAATATAGTATTTTGTTTTTCTGGTAGCACAACTCCCACCTTGTGGAGCAGTTAAAACATCCAATGCCATTCTATTTTGTAAAGCTGCTTCACATTTGTATTACTGTAACACTTTAATAGAGAGATGCTACTTCGAGGGTCATTTAGGGCTGACCATGTACTTAGTAAGAGCTTCCATGTGCCAAACATCCTCCATTTCTGAAGGGGGAATAAAAATGGATGTTAGTTGGTCATACCAATGAAACACAGAACAAGTTGACCATTGTTTTAAGTTTTGGAAGGTTGGTCAGGTTGGTAATGGTTTTAATAGTGCATCTGTGATTCCAGGCAAAACCTGGAGTACAGTGGCCTATTCAGTCTGGAGGAAGCCATGAGCACAAGTTAGAACCATATACATTGGTTCCCGTTAGGAGATAGTCCTCCGATTCTGAGTTTCTGTAACTGCAGTCAAGATATCAAGAGCTATTCAGTTTTGGAGGGCCATCTTTTTAATGCATAACAAAGGCAGTCCACTATTACTTTGTAGGGACCAAGGGAGTACAAACCTAGGGGCAATTTTCCTTCAAGAAGTTTTTGTCACCTCTGTGGCCTTTTTGCCCAAATCAGTGGCCTGGTGTAAACCCTATATTACTTTCATTGATTCCTAAGGTCATATCCTTTGACATCCTTTGAAGTGAATTACAGCTATCTCCTTTGGTAGGTGTACAGCCTTAAGAAGAGTAATAATTTTAGGACTGTATTTGATTGTGGAGTTATGGCTTGATAATAATCCCTTTTCTTCCAAATTGCTCCATGGACATGTAGGAGTAGGAAAGCATATTTGGAGTCTGTATTAGTATTAATTCTTAAGGCTTTGGCAATTGCAAAGTCCTAGTGAGCACTATGGCATACCCAGCTTTTAAAATTTTTGTGTGTGTGTGTGTGTCATCTTGCGGAAAATTTCTTCTGGAAATACTCAAGAACGGGTGTTTTTTATATATTTTTTATTTTTTTATTTTTATTTTCAGCATAACAGTATTCCTTGTTTTTGCACCACACCCAGTGTTCCATGCAATCCGTGCCCTCTCTAATACCCACCACCTTGGTTCCCCCAACCTCCCACCCCCCGCCGCTTCAAACCCCTCAGATTGTTTTTCAGAGTCCATAGTCTCTCATGGTTCACCTCCCCTTCCAATTCCCCCCAACTCCCTTCTCTTCTCTAACTCCCCATGTCCTCCATGCTATTTGTTATGCTCCACAAATAAGTGAAACCATATGATAATTGACTCTCTTCTGCTTGACTTATTTCACTCAGCATAATCTCTTCCAGTCCCATCCATGCTGCTACAAAAGTTGGGTATTCATCCTTTCTGATGGAGACATGGACGGGACTGAAAGAGATTATGCTGAGTGAAATAAAAAAAATTTTTATGGAAACTATTGTCATCAGTAAACCAACTGTCATTTGTATTTTTAAAAGGGGCATCTTAAGTCTGGTCAACTACAGTAAGCAAGATCAATAACCTCTGAACAGTTATGCTCTATAGAGAAGTACAATGAATGGTCAGGTCCAGGTGTAAAGGTAGATTGTTTTAAAGTCTGACAGGTTAAGTATTATTTCAGGCATATCTATAAGTGTAACCTGGTATTTAGTAAGCTGGCCTCCATCATTCATTGGTGGCCTTTGGTTTCTAAAATACTCTGGACCTGATGAGAAGTCCTTACATTCAGGGACTGTCCCCTAGTGAGCTTTGAGGCTCTTTATATGAGGAGAGCTGTTCTATGCTTAGCTAAACCCTTTGTTTGCAATTGTACCTCAATAGAGGTGGCTTCTAGCATAATTATGACTAAGGGGTGAAACCATTAAGAAGCCCTTTTTGAGTGGTCCAGCCTTAAAAATATCCTAATTACAAAAGATCACTGGCAAGTGGGAGAAAACTTGTCAAGGGATAAGGGGAGTCCCACTTGCATCAGCCAATCCAATCATAAAGAAAATGAGGTCATCTATTATCTCCACAAGTTTATAGTTAATCCTATGGGGTGGGGTATGCTTCTGGCTTTTAGACAATCTCAGTCCCACCACACAGAATTGGTCAAGGTGATTGTTAAGTTATACAATTGTTGAGGAATCAATCCCATTTTCCAGTTGTTTAATCATGTGCTATGGGGTCCTGTTATTATCCAGAATAAAAAGCAAAAAGATTGTCTAAACAAGCTATTGTACAACTTCTCTGAAGTTTACCTCAAGTTGTCTAGCTTAGGTAAACAATAAACATTTAAGGACAATCAAATCTAGAACTTAACATCCACAAAGGTGTGTTATTGAAACAATTTTTCTCTCTAAAATAACCCTCATTTCCAGAGATAGCCAAATTAGGACTAATTTATTTGAAAAACAAGTCCACTCCCCTGCCACTTCAAACCCCTCAGATTGTTTTTCAGAGTCCATAGTCTCTCGTGATTCACCTCCCCTTCCAAAAAACAAGTCCAGTTCAAACAGATTTGACCTAATTATTTACATAAGATCAGCAAGAACAGTGAATGATCATATAGATCTTTTACAATCTGCTTTGCTGGAACTTCTTATAAGGAATCTGTAGGTTGAATTTTTAGCACCCTCTCCAGGCCAGAAGCCAAGCCAAGTACTTGCCATCAGACATGCCTGCAATACCTATAGATTTGGGCAGATTCCTCTTAATGAGGTCCCCAAAGTATCCTGAGGTTCCTGCACCTGCCAGGAAGTGACACTCTTTACTCACCTGGTGAGGCTGCTGGGAACTCTGTAAGCAAGGTATTAGGCCAACAGTTCCAAGGGGCTTTATGGCTCTAGGTTTCATAAAGTCAACCTTAGTTCCTTAAAGCTATCTGGTCATATCTGAATCTATGCATGTCTTTCTCAAATATGACAATCCAGTCAAAGCCTTGGTAAAACAACCAATGTTTCCAAAAGTGTCCTGTTACAGGGAGAACAGATTCTGATTGAACTTGTGCAAATGACTGATTGCCATGGAAGAAGGAATACTTACTGAGACCTTTTGAGTTTCAGAGGGTTTAGATAGAAAAGTTGAATGCTTTGATTTGTTTACAAATGAATATTTTTACATTCTGTAAGTCACAGATACTAAGTAAAATTTATTTTCAGAAAAACAGTATTCATTATTTTTTTACCGCACCCAGTGCTCCATGCAATCCGTGCCCTCTATAATACCCACCACCTGGTACCCCAACCTCCCACCCCCTGCCACTTCAAACCCCTCAGATTGTTTTTCAGAGTCCATAGTCTCTCATGATTCACCTCCCCTTCCAATTTACCCCAACTCCCTTCTCCTAACACACCTTGTCCTCCATGATATTTGTTATGCTCCACAAGTAAGTGAAACCATATGATAATTGAGTCTCTCTTCTTGACTTATTTCACTCAGCATAATCTCTTCCAGTCCCGTACATGTTGCTACAAAAGTTGGGTATTTATCCTTTCTGATGGAGGCATAATACTCCATAGTGTATATGGACCACATCTTCCTTATCCATTCGTCCATTGAAGGGCATCTTGGTTCTTTCCATAGTTTGGCAACCATGACCATTGCTGCTATAAACATTAGGGTACAGATGGCCCTTCTTTTCACTACATCTGTATCTTTGGGGTAAATACCCAGGAGTGCAATAGCAGGGTCATAGGGAAGTTCTATTTTTAATTTCTTGAGGAATCTCCACACTGTAACAGGATTCTTTAGATGACAAATTTATGAACCAGTTAAGCACAAAACAGTTTACCCACAGATTTAAATATTCTTAGCTTCCTTGCAGTAAGTCAAAAGCACAAACCTATATCCAGTAATTAATGACTTAACATTTTATCCTATTTGAAAGACCTAGATGTCCAACGAATTTAATTTCATTCATCCAAGAAAAACTTTAAACTATCAGGTTACCAAAGACTTTGAAAGCTATCTCAACAATTACCCATGAAAACTTTGAGACAGACAATGAGCCATAAGTTTAGTCATCACTTTGCTAACAAGTTTCAGCAGAGATAACATGAGCTTATTTGACCTTCAGTAAACCTAGATGGAATAAAAGTTTCACATTTACTGATGTAACTTCAAAGACATGTCTATCTTAATTAAAGCAACAAACTTAACTTAGTTTAAATACTGATTTATGTTCCACCTGGGCCCACCCCATTTTCAGTGTTTACCTGACACGAGTGGGGAAATCTGGAGTGGGGTGTGTTAGGTCCAGGGGGTGCTCTTCTTGCTCCTTGACAATGAAGAGAGAAGGAGCCATGGTGCAGGAGGTACCAAGGGTGGTCTAGAGGCCAGTTACACAGGACACACCCAAATTGGTGCAGAAACAGAAGGGGGAGACAGTAGAAACAAAGTGCTGCCAGAAGGCAGAGAAAGGATTCCCAGTTTTAGAGCTCTTCAGACCCAACAGGAGCTGAAGCCATGTTTTCCTGCCAAAAAGTGGGGAGGGGCTAGGCAGTCCATGTCAGGACAGAGAAGACAGGGAATTTGCCTGAAACAAAGGGAGTTTTGGCAACTACTTGGGAATATTCCTTAAAGTCTCTGTCTTGAGTTAGACTAACCCCTTTGGCTCCAGTTATAGCCATTAACATGGGAAATGAGTAAGGGAGAACCCTCCCACATCTGTTAGGAGGATAGAGAGCGATAAAGTCAGAGTCCCCTTTGCTAGGGATGGCTTGCGTATCCTCCAGCAACCTGGGTTTACTAGGAGGAGGCTTACTTAGATAATTATCATCCAATATATCAGGAGGGAGTTTACTAGCCAGACATACTTGGGCAAACACATTCTGCAAAAGGCCCTTAGGTCAGGGTCCTTGTGTACAGCAATGAAGGCCTAGGTATGATTGGTGAGTGTCTTGGTCCATTTGCCCTGTTTCCTGCAGAGGAGATCTGATAGATCCCACTGAGTCCATGCAGTGTTACAGGAGCTCTGTCATTCCTAAGTTTTGCAATCCAAATTATTTCCAGTGGGTTAAAAGGCACTCTGAGATAGAGTCCTTGGGAACCGGAGAAGCCTACTGAGGCCATGCTCCCAGAAAAGTAAAGAAGGTCCATTACCAAATCCACCCTGACTCCGGGTGTCGTCCCATGCAGGATACATCAGAGGCTCCCATGTGTCAAAAGCGACCAGAGGCATCCCCCAAGCAAGACATCTCTATTGATTATGATCCTGCCTTCCCTGGGAAGGTATTCCTGCCATAAAAGGCCCTGGAGGGGTGCTGGTGCCCCTCCCTTACCTCATCACATCCTAGGCTGCTGATGGTGCCTGATGAATGGATTAAAATACCATGCTATGCCATGCCATCATCTGTCCTGAAGGTTGTGTACTGTTTTGTCATTTTAACCCATGGAAAATACTAGGAAAGGCTGGCAAGGGGAAATTACCAAATTTTGTAGCTCTAAGTAGTTAGTAGAGGACACTGACAGGAAACAGTAAAGACTGAAATCCGTCATGGTCTAAGCTACATTCCCACACACATGGTCCTTACAGCCAACTTCCCTAGGAAACCATCCCCAGTTGGGTTTTAATTCAATCAGGTATTGGTTTCTGCCGGCTCCCGGTGGAGGTACCATGGCCAGAAGCAGCTAGACAAAGGATGTGGAGGGAATCACATTAGATAAAACAGGAGTCAAGATTGGCAGCCATCCTGGTGACTTAGGTGGCTGTCCCGTGCCCAAGACAGACAACTTTATATAAGAACAAGAATAGAGAGAGGGCATGATGTTTCTGGGTCTTATTACCATTCTGGTCTTATTACCTTCCAGCCAAAAGGTAGACTTTCACCTTCCTGTAGAGTAGCCATGGGCTAGAGGATTGCAGCCTGAGCAATCAAGGTGAAAGTGTTCCAATAAGACCATTCTCCTTGAAAAGCCCCTGAAATGAGACTAAAGGAAGAGGAGAGAAAGTACTCACCAATTTTGCACTGAAGCTCAGAGTCCAAATGTAAAGATTCAAAGCCCCACGTTGGACACCATCTGATGAAGTTTTAGAATATAGGCGAGATTCTGTGGGGTGGAGTCCAGAGCCAATGACCAAGAAAGAATTCTTGAGATATCTTTGGTGCAAAATGTTGGTTTATTAAAGTGTGGGGACAGGACCCATAGGCAGAAAGAACTGCTGCCCTGGGGTTGTGAGGGGTGGTAATTTATGCATGATGGTGTTGGGGGAGGTAAAATAAAGGAAGGTTTCAATATAACTTTCATATCCTGGGGCACCTGGGTGGCTCAGTGGGTTAAAGCTTCTGCCTTTGGCTCAGGTCAAGATCTCAGGGTCCTGGGATCAAGCCCTGCATTGGGGGGTCTGCTCAGTGGGGAGCCTGATTCCTCCTCTCTCTCTCTGCTTGCCTCTCTGCCTACTTGTGATCTCTGCCTTTCAAATAAATAAATAAATAATCTTAAAAAAAAAACTTTAATTAAAAAAAAAACTTTTATATGCTAAAGAGGACTTATAAGAAACTGGATGCCTTGAGGCCTTGTCATTGTCAAGGCTTTTTCCCCTAGCAAGGTATTAACATTAAGATAGTTGGAAGATTCCTAAAGAATGTCACATATGTCCCACCCAGGAGTGGGGGTGGGGGAAAGTTGTAGGGTCTCAGCTTTTGCTTTGTCCTCAGCTGGCCTTCTGTTCCCTTATCATATAGATTCAATAGAATCTCAAAAAATTGAAAGGATTTTTGTAGAAATCATAAATCGGATTCTAAAATATACATGGGAATGCAAAGGAACTAAAGTATCTAAAACAAATTTGAAAAGAACCCAGCAAGTTATTTAAATTCCATGAAAAAGCAAAAGGCACAGAACGGCCAACACAATGTTGGAGGAGAAAAACAAAGTTGGAGGACTGACAATACTCAACTTTAAGACTTAAAATAAATCTGCATTAATCTAGACAGTATAACATTGGCCAAAATAAAAAAAAAAAATGAAATGAAAAAACTCAGACAAATTGGTCAATGGAACATAAGACAGAACCCAGCTATAGACCCAGAGAAATATAGTCAAGTAATAGTCAAAGGGGCAAAAACAACTCAATGGAGAAAGTATTGTCTTTTCAACAAATGGTGTTTTAAAAACTGGACATACACATGCTAAAAAAAAATAAACATATCTTACATCTTTCACAAAAAAAATTTTTTAAGAATTTATTTGACAGAGCACAGCAGGGGGAACAGAAGGAGAGGAAGAAGCAGGCTTGCTCTGAGCAGGGAGCCTGATGCAGTCTCCATCCAGGATCCTGGGGTCATGACTTGAGCCAAAGGCAGATGCTTAACAACTGAGTCACCCAGATGACCCATCTTTCACAAAAAATAATTCAAAAATAGATCATAGAGCTGAATGTAAAACATGAAACTATAAAACTCCTAGAAAATGATACTGGAGAAAATCTATGCAAATTTGGGTTTGGCAATGACTTTTTAGATACAACATCAAAATAATCATGCATTGTCACATTCACGAGGTGGGGATCCTGGTGATTGGAGCCAAAATGATGGGGGGACTACTGACTGATGATCAGTAGATGTCTTTATTACAGTCACTTCTTTTATACATTCCACAAGATCCAATTACAAACAGGATATAGATTTCTGGGCAGGCTGTGGGCTACCGGTAAGATGTGATTTACTTGCAGGCAATCAAGTGAGACAAGTGAACAACGATTATGTCTTAGCTTTAAATGACAATATCTCTTAGCTTTAAATGACAAGAGTGAGTTAAGGATTCTCCACACTTACCAGATCTATCTAAAGGAGGACAGGAAAACACTCTAGGGATCCTCCCATGTTTATTCCCGCCGTTGGCCCAGGAAGACTCTTGCCCTCCAACTGCTGGAGTTTTCTCACCAGATTTGACAGGACCCCAGTCACATTGGCGAGGATCTGGGGTGTGTTCCAACAGTGCATAAAATTAAAAATTGATAAACTGATTTCATTAAAATTAAAAATTTCTGCTATGCAAAATGCAATGGCCAGAGAATAAAACAAGCCAAAAACTAGGAGAAAATGTTTGCAAAACATATGTCTGATAAAGGACTGGTATCTAAATTAGACAAAGAACCCTAAAACTCAACAATATTAAAACAAACAACCTGACTTTAAAAATAGGCAAAAGATCTGAACAGAAACCTTATCAAAGAAGATATACAGATGGCAAGTAAGCATACGAAAGATGCTCAATACCACATGTCATTAGGGCACTCTAAATTAAAACAACAGTGAGATACCACTACACATCCATTAAAATGGCTAAAATCCAAAACACTGACAACACCAAATATTAGTGAGCATATGGAACAAAAGGAATTCTAATTCACTACTGGTGGGAATGCAAAATGATACAGCCAGTATGAAAGACAGTTTAGCAATTTCTCACAAAACTAAGCATACACTTTCCTTATGATCTGGCAATTATACTCCTTGGTATTTACCCAAATGAGATATGAACTGTAGACAAATGTTTATAGCAGCTTTATTCATAATTGCTGAGTCCTTCAGTGGGTGAATGGATAAAAAAAACTGTGGTATATCTATACAGTAATATTACTCAGTGATAAAAAGAAATGAGCTACCAAGCCACAAAAAGCCATGGAGGTTCTTACATGCATATTAGTAAGTGAAATAAGCCAATCTGGAAAAGGTACATATTATATGATTCCAACTGTATGGTACATATGTATTAATTGTGGAGACAATTTTTTAAAAAATCAGTTGTCAGGAGTTCAGGGGTAGAGAGGAAGGCAAGAACAGGTGGGACACAGGTGTTTTACAGGACAGGGAAGCTATGCTGTATGGTGCTTGAAGGTAGGTATATGCCATTATGCATTTTTCAAAACCTATAGGATGTGCACAAACAGAGCGAATCCTAATGTAAACAATATATTTTAGCTAATATAATGATATTGGCTTATCAGTTAGAACAAATGCACCACACGAATGCAAAATGTTCATAATAGAGGAAGCTGGGTAGGCGAGGTTAGGAGTTAGAGGATATGTGGGAATTATTTGTATTTTATGTTCAGTTTTCTGTAAATCTAAAACTGCTCTTAAATATAGAGTCAGTTAATTAAAAAGAACAAAAACAAAATTGGAGGACTCACATTACCTGATCAAGATCCACTATAGAGCTACAGTAACAAAGATTATGTGGTATTGACAAAAAGACCTATAAATCTGTGGAATGGAATAGATTTTTGAAATAGATCCTCATATATATGCCCAGTTTATTTTCAACAAGGTGCAAAGTTAATTCAATAAGGAAAAGATATTCTCAATAAATGATACAGAAAATTCAACATATATATGCAAAACAAACTTGAACCCTCATCATGTACCCTATAAAAAAATTAACTCAAAATGAGTCATAGACCTAAATGTATCATGTAAAGTGATCAAACTTCCAGAAGAAAACATGGGCAAAAATTCTTTTGATCTTGGTTTTGGCAAAGTTTTCCTAACTGTGACACTAAAAGCATAATCCATAAAAGGAAAAAATTAATAAAGTGAAGTTCATCAAAAACTAAAATTTTGCTCCTTGATTGTCACTATTAAGAGAATGAAAAAAAAAAAAACCACACAGACTGGGAGAAAACATTTGCAAAGTACATATGTGAGAAATTACTGGTATCCAAAATATATCAATAATGCTCGAAACTAAATAAGAAGAAAACAAATGAATTTTTTTAATGTGCAAAATAGTTGATAGATGTTTTTCCAAAGAAAATATATAGGTGGCAAATAAGTACAAAAAAAAAGTTTGTCATCATTAGTCATTATGGAAATGCAAATAAAATCACAATTTGAACATACCATTTATTTATTAGAATTATAGAAAAAGTTAAAATCTAAAATACCTAGTGCTAAGAAAGAAATAATACAAGTGGAACTCTCATGTTTCTTATATACTGCTAGCGAGAATATAAAAGGTACAACTTCTTGTAAAATAATTTTTCAGTGTCATAAATTTCAGCACTTAACATACCACCTAGAAATCTTTCTCCTAGGTTTCCACTCAGGGGCATTGAAAACTTAATACTCACACAAAAATTTGTATGCAGATATTTATGGCAGCTTTATTCATAATCACCCAAAACTGACATTTTGAATAGTAGTGAATACCTCCAAATGATGAATGGATAAACAAACTGTCGTACATCCATACAGTGAACTACTACTCAGAAACAAAAAGGAAAAAAGTATTGATACACACAACATGGGTGAATCTCAAATACATTATGCTGAATAAAAGAAGGCAGACTCAAAAGGCTATGTGTTATATAATTCTATTTACATGACATTCTCGAGATGGCAAAAGTATTGGTACAGAAAACAGTTCACTGCCATGGTTTGGGGTAGATGGAAGAGTTGACTAAATAAACTACAGAGAGCCGTGAGAGAGTTTTTTGAGATGACAGATGATGGAATTTGGGGATATGTGTCTTGAGTGCAGTGATGATTACATGACTATATATATTTGTCAAATAGAACTGCACTAGAAAGAATAAATTCCACTGAATATAAACTATATCCCAATATATTAAAAGATTTGGGGAAGGATTTCCATTTCTGAAGCACCTTTCCATCCCTCCCCACATCCACAACTATAAAGCCTAACAATGCTATATAAAATATGTTTTAAATTCTATCAAATGCTTACGGAGCTTTCAAGAAAATAATGAAAACACTCAGTGGAGAAAAAAAAAAAACCTGAAAAAACAAGATGACAATCCATTACTCACATTGTGTTTTTTAGGGAGTGTTTGCACATCTCAGTAAATTAGAGACTTCAGAAGACTATACTAGAACAGGAAGCAAACCCTTGATGTATACAATGTACGAAGCTGAAAATGAAATCATGACCAAAGCTTGTATCCTCAAAGGCCTACACACTCAGTAAAATAAAGGACAGGAAAATAATCTTCCCACTGGCAATGGAAAACAACATGGATATCTCTTTATGTTAGTTTAGTTATGGGGAAAATATCTCCCTTGAAAATTTATGACCACAAACCTTCACTCATGAATTTATACTTTATACATGGTTTCAGAATAATAATTCTAAACCAAATAATTATAAGGTGGTTCTAGGTTGGTACCTTTCTGGAAAACTTGATAGAATCAAAGATAAATAAAGCCTCTCATAAAATAGACTGCACAGGATTTCCATATGTGAAGTCCAGCTGAACATGATATAATAATCCAAAATTACAAAGCAACCACTTTGAGCAACAGTTACCAGAAACAAGAAATATCACATTAGACACCTCAGTATTTTCAGATAATAGAATTTTTGGCTTAATAATGCAATGCAAATATGTTTAAGAAGTTCAAAGAAATAAAATCTAGAGTTGAAAACATGAGAAAGGAACAAGATACTATCAGTGAAGGCAGATAAAGTGGCAGAAACAAATAAGATATATAACTATAAAATATTTTTTTAAATAAAAAACTTAGATGTTTCAACAGTACCTTACATATCACAGAACAATTAGAAAACTAATGAGATGTGGAGCTAAAGAATTACCCAGAACACAGCTCAAAGAGACAGTGAGATAAACCAAAATTTAAAAAGTTAAGAGATGTGGCAGAACATTTTTTCATCTGTCTGTTAGACATTTGTATGTCTTCATTGGAGAAGTGTCTGTTCATGTCTTCTACCCATTTTTTGACATGATTATCTGTTTTGTGTGTGTGGAGTTTGAGGAGTTCTTTATAGAGCCTATATATCAGCCCTTGGTCTATAGTGTCAGCTGTGAATATCTTCTCCCATTCTGTGGGTTGCCTCTTTGTTTTGTTGACTGTTTCCTTTGCTGTGCAGAAGCATCATCACCAGCCATCAGGGAGATTCAAATCCAAACCACATTGAGATACCACCTTACACCAGTTAAAATGGCCAAAATTAAAAAGACAGTAAACAACAAGTGTTGGAGAGGATGTGGAGAAAGGGGAACCCTCTTACACTGTTGGTAGGAATGCAAGTTGGTGCCGCCACTTTGGATAACAGTGGGGAGATTCCTTAAGAAATTAAAAATAGAACTTCCCTATGACCCTGCAATTGCACTACTGGGTATTTACCCCAAAGATAAAGATGTAGTGAAAAGAAGAGCCATCTGTACCCCAGTGTTCCTAGCAGCAATGGTCACAGTTGCCAAACTGTGGAAAGAACCAAGATGCCCTTAAATGGACAAATGGAGGGGAGGAGTCAAGATGGTGGAGAAGTAGCAGGCTGAGACTACTTCAGCTAGCAGGAGATCAGCTAGATAGCTTATCTAAAGATTGAAAATACCTACAAATCCAACAGCAGATCGAAGAGAAGAACAGCAATTCTAGAACAGAAAATCAACCACTTTCTGAAAGGTAGGACTGGTGGAGAAGTGAATCCAGAGTGACAGGAAGATAGACCCCAGGGGGATGGGCCGGCTCCCAGCAAGCGGCAGAGCAATGGAACACAAAATCAGGACTTTTTTTTTTTAATATTTTATTTATTTATTTCACAGACAGAGATCACAAGTTAGGCAGAGAGGCAGGCAGAGAGAGAGGGGGAAGCAGGCTCCCTGCTGAGCAGAGAGCCTGATTCGGGGCTTGGTCCCAGGACCCTGGGATCATAACCTGAGCTGAAGGCAGAGGCTTTAACCCACTGAGCTGCCCAGGTGCCCACAAAATCAGGACTTTTAAAAGTCTGCTCTGCTGAGGGACATCGCTCCAGAGGCTAAACCGGGGTGAAGCCCATGCGGGGTCAGCATGGCCTCAGATCACGCAGGTACCAAAAGGATTGGGGGTGTCTGAGTGTCAAAGAGCTTACAGGTATTAGAACAGGGAAGCCAGCTACAGAGACAGAGCTGAGGAGTGAGCTCCCACCTGGGGTTACCTTGAACAGGTTGCAGGCTCAGTGAGCTCAGAGCGCAGCCGGAAGCCACGGAAACAGGAGTAATTGGGCGCGGTTCTCTGAGGGTGCACTGAGGAGTGGGGCCCCGGGCTCTCAGCTCCTCCAGGCCGGAGACCAGGAGGCTGCCATTTTCATTCCTGTCCTCCAGAACTTTACAGAAAGCACTCAGGGGACAAAAGCTCCTGAAAGCAAACCCGAGTGGATTACTCAGACCAGCCCCTGGTAAGGGCGGAGCAATTCCACCTGGGGCAAAGACGCTTGAGAATCACTACAACAGGCCCCTCCGCCAGAAGATCAACAAGAAAACCAGCCAGGACCAAGTTCACCTACCAAGGAGTGCAGGTTCAATACCAAGGAGAGCAGCAGAATTCCAGAGGAGGAGAAAGCAAAGCACGGAACTCATGGCTTTCTCCCCATGATTCTTTAGTCTTGCAGTTAATTTAATTTTTTTTCTTTTTCAATTTTTTTTCTCTTCTTCTTCTAATTTTTTTACTTTTACACTTTTCTTTTTTAATGTTTTTTAACTAGTTTATCTACTATATATATTTTTTTTCTTTTTTATACTTTTTCTTTATTCGTTTTCTTTTTTTAACTGTTTCTTTTCTTTGCTTTTTTTTTTTCCTTTGGAACCTCTTTTTTTTTTTAAGATTTTACTTATTTATTTGACAGAGAGAAATCACAAGTAGATGGAGAGGCAGGCAGAGAGAGAGAGAGAGAGAGGGAAGCAGGCTCCCTGACGAGCAGAGAGCCCGATGCAGGACTCGATCCCAGGACCCTGAGATCATGACCTGAGCCGAAGGAAGCGGCTTAACCCACTGAGCCACTCAGGCGCCCCGGAACCTCTTTTTATCCCCTTTCTCCCCCCTCATTATTTGGGATATCTTCTGATTTGGTTAAAGCATATTTTCCTGGGGTTGTTGCCACCCTTTGAGTGTTTTACTTGCTCCTTCATATACTCTTATCTGGACAAAATGACAAGGCAGAAAAATTCACCACAAAAAAAAATAAAAGAACAAGAGGCAGTACCAAAGACTAGGGACCTAATCAATACAGACATTGGTAATATGTCAGATCTAGAGTTCAGAATGGCAATTCTCAAGGTTCTAGCCAGGCTCGAAAAAGGCATGGAAGATATTAGAGAAACCCTCTCAGGAGATATAAAAGCCCTTTCGGGAGAAATAAAAGAACTAAAATCTAACCAAGTTGAAATTTTTAAAAAGCTATTAATGAGGTGCAATAAAAAATGGAGGCTCTCACTGCTAGGATAAATGAGGCAGAAGAAAGAATTAGTGATATAGAAGACCAAATGACAGAGAATAAAGAAGCTGAGCAAAAGAGGGACAAACAGCTACTGGATCACGAGGGGAGAATTTGGGAGATAAGTGACACCATAAGATGAAACAACATTAGAATAATTGGGATTCCAGAAGAAGAAGAAAGAGAGAGGAGAGCAGAAGGTATACTGGAGAGAATAATTGGAGAGAATTTCCCCAATATGGCAAAGGGAACGAGCATCAAAATCCAGGAGGTGCAGAGAACCCCCCTCAAAATCAATAAGAATAGGTCCACACCCCATCACCTAATAGTAAAATTTACAAGTCTTAGTGACAAAGGGAAATCCTGAAAGCAGCCCGGGAAAAGAAGTCTGTAACATACAATGGTAAAAATATTAGATTGGCAGCAGACTTATCCACAGAGACCTGGCAGGCCAGAAAGAGCTGGCATGATATAATCAGAGCACTAAACGAGAAGAACATGCAGCCAAGAATACTATATCCAGCTAGGCTATCATTGAAAATAGAAGGAGAGATAAAAAGCTTCCAGGACAAACAAAAACTGAAAGAATTTGCAAACACCAAACCAGCTCGGGAAATATTGAAAGGGATCTTCTAAGCAAAGAGAGACCCTAAAAGTAGTAGATCAGAAAGGAACAGAGACAATATACAGTAACAGTCACCTTAGAGGCAATATGATGGCACTAAATTCATATCTCTCAATAGTTACCCCTGAATGTTAATGGGCTAAATGTCCCTATCAAAAGACACAGGGTATCAGAATGAATAAAAAAAAACAAAACCCATCTATATGTTGCTTACAAGAAACTCATTTTAAGCCCTAAGACACCTCCAGATTTAAAGTGAGCGGTTGGAAAACAATTTACCATGCTAATGGACATCAGAAGAAAGAGGAGTGGCTATCCTTATATCAGATCAATTAGATTTTAAGCCAAAGACTATAATAAGAGATGAGGAAGGACACTATATCATACTCAAAGAGACTGTCCAACAAGAAGATCTAACAATTTTAAATATCTATGCCCCCAATGTGGGATCAGCCAACTATATAAACCAATTAATAACAAAATCAAAGAAACACATCAACAATAATACAATAATAGTAGGGGAGTTTAACACTCCCCTCACTGAAATGGACAGATCATCCAAGCAAAAGATCAACAAGGAAATAAAGGCCTTAAATGACACACTGGACCAGATGGACATCACAGATATATTCAGAACATTTCATCCCAAAGCAACAGAATACACATTCTTCTCTAGTGCACATGGAACATTCTCCAGAATAGATCACATCCTGGGTCCTAAATCAGGTCTCAACTGGTATCAAAAGATTGGGATCATTCCCTGCATATTTTTGTACCACAATGCTCTGAAGCTAGAACTTAATCAGAAGAGGAAATTTGGAAAGAACCCAAATACATGGAGACTACACAGCATCCTTCTAAAGAATGAATGGGTCAACCAGGAAATTAAAGAAGAATTGAAAAAATTCATGGAAACAAATGATAATGAAAACACAACTGTTCAAAAATCTGTGGGACACAGCAAAGGCAGTCCTGAGAGGAAAATATATAGCGGTACAAGCCTTTCTCAAGAAACAAGAAAGGTCTCAAGTACACACCTAACCCTACACTTAAAGGAGCTGGAGAAAGAATAAGAAAGAAACCCTAAACCCAGCAGGAGAAGAGAAATCATAAAGATCAGAGCAGAAATCAATGAAATAAAACCCAAAAAAACAATAGAACAAATCAACGAAACTAGGAGCTGGTTCTTTAAAAAAATTAATGAGGTTGATAAACGCCTGGCCAGACTTATTAAAAAGAAAAGAGAAAGGACCCAAATAAATAAAATCATGAATGGAAGAGGAGAGATCACAACTAACACCAAAGAAATACAGACCATTATAAGAACATACTATGAGCAACTCTACGCCAACAAATTTGAGAATCTGGAAGAAATGGATGCATTCCTAGAGACATATAAACGACCACAACTGAACCAGGAAGAAATAGAAAGCCTGAACAGGCCCATAACCAGTAAGGAGATTGAAAAACTCATCAAAAATCTCCAAACAAACAAAAACCCAGGGCCAGATGGCTTCTTGGGGGAATTCTACCAAACATTTAAAGAAGAACTAATTCCTATTCTCCTGAAACTGATCCAAAAAATAGAAATGGAAGGAAAACTTCCAAACTCATTTTATGAGGCCAGCATCACCTTGATCCCAAAACCAGACAAGGATCCCAACAAAAAAGAGAACTACAGACCAATATCCTTGATGAACACAGATGCAAAAATTTTCACCAAAATACTAGCCAATAGGATTCAACAGTACATTAAAAGGACCAAGTACACCACGACCAAGTGGGATTCATTCCAGGACTGCAAGGTTGGTTCAACATCGACAAATCAATCAATGTGATACAACACATCAATAAAAGAAAGAACAAGAGCCATATGATACTCTCAATAGATGCTGAAAAAGCATTTGACAAAGTACTGCATCCCTTCCTTATCAAAACTCTTCAAAGCATAGGGATAGAGGGCACATACCTCAATATCATCAAAGCCATCTATGAAAAACCCACCGCAAATATCATTCTCAATGGAGAAAAGCTGAAAACTTTTCTTCTAAGGTCAGGAACATGGCAGGGATGTCCATTATCACCACTGCTATTCAACATAGTACTAGAGGTCCTAGCCTCAGCAATCAGACAACAAAAGGAAATTAAAGGCATCCAAATCAGCAAAGAAGAAGTCAAACTATCACTCTTTGCAGATGATATGATATTATATGTGGAAAACACAAAAGGCTCCACTCCAAAACTGCTAGAACTTGTACAGGAATTCAGTAAAGTATCAGGATATAAAATCAATGCACAGAAATCAGTTGCATTTCTCTACACCAACAACAAGACAGAAGAAAGAGAAATTAAGGATTCAATCCCATTTACAATTGCACCCAAAACCATAAGATGCCTAGGAATAAACCTAACCAAAGAGGCACAGAATCTATACTCAGAAAACTATAAAGTACTCATGAAAGAAATTGAGGAAGACACAAAGAAATGGAAAAATGTTCCATGCTCCTGGATTGGAAGAATAAATATTGTGAAAATGTCTATGCTACCTAAAGCAATCTACACATTTAATGCAATTCCTATCAAAGTACCATCCATCTTTTTCAAAGAAATGGAACAAATAATCCTAAAATTTATATGGAACCAGAAAAGACCTTAAATAGCCAAAGGAATATTGAAAAAGAAAGCCAAAGTTGGTGGCATCACAATTCCAGACTTCAAGCTCTTTTACAAAGCTGTTGTCATCAAGACAGCATGGTACTGGCACAAAAACAGACACATAGATCAATGGAACAGAATAGAGAGCCCAGAAATAGACCCTCAACTTTATGGTCAACTAATCTTCGACAAAGCAGGAAGGAATGTCCAATGGAAAAAAGACAGCCTCTTCAATAAATGGTGTTGGGAAAATTGGACAGCCACATGCAGAAAAATGAAATTGGACCATTTCCTTACACCACACACGAAAATAGATTCAAAATGGATGAAGGACCTCAATGTAAGAAAGGAATCCATCAAAATCCTTGAGGAGAACACAGGCAGCAACCTCTTCGACCTCAGCCATGGCAACATCTTCCTAGGAACATTGCCAAAGGCAAGGGAAGCAAGGGAAAAAATGAACTATTGGGATTTCATCAAGATCAAAAGATTTTGCACAGCAAAGGAAACAGTTAACAAAACCAAAAGACAACTGAATGGGAGAAGATATTTGCAAATGACATATCAGATAAAGGGCTAGTGTCCAAAATCTATAAAAAGCTTAGCAAACTCAACACCCAAAGAACAAATAATCCAATCAAGAAATGGGCAGAGGACATTACCAGACATTTCTGCAAAGAAGACATCCAGATGGCCAACAGACACATGAAAAAGTGCTCCATATCACTCGGCATCAGGGAAATACAAATTAAGACCACAATGAGATATCACCTCACACCAGTCAGAATGGCTAAAACTAACAAGTCAGGAAATGACAGATGCTGGCGAGGATGTGGAGAAAGGGGAACCCTCCTACACTGTTGGTGGGAATGCAAGCTGGTCCAACCACTCTGGAAAACTGCATGGAGGTTCCTCAAAATGTTGAAAATAGAACTACCCTATGACCCAGCAATTACACTACTGGGTATTTACCCTAAAGATACAAACCTAGTGATCCGAAGGGGCACATGCACCCGAATATTTATAGCAGCAATGTCCACAATAGCCAAACTATGGAAGAACCTAGATGTCCATCAACAGATGAATGGATCAAGAAGATGTGGTATATATACACAATGGAATACTATGCAGCCATCAAAAGAAATGAAATCTTGCCATTGCGATGACATGGATGGAACTAGAGGGTATCATGCTTAGCAAAATAAGTCAAGTGGAGAGAGACAACTATCATATGATCTCCCTGATATGAGGAAGTGGAGATGCAACAGGGGGGATTAAGGGGGTGGGAGAAGAATAAATGAAACAAGATGGGATTGGGAGGGAGACAAACCATAAGTGACTCTTAATCTCACAAAACAAACTGAGGGTTGCTGGGGGGAGGGGGGTTGGGGGAAGGGGAGTTGGGTTATGGACATTGGGGAGGGTATGTGCTATGGTGAGTGCTGTGAAGTGTGTAAACCTGGTGATTCACATACCTGTACCCTGGGGATAAAAATATATTATATGTTTATTAAAAATTTTTAAAAATAGACAAATGGATAAGGAAGATGTGGTCCATATATACTATGGAGTATTAAGCCTCCATCAGAAAAGATGAATACCCAACTTTTGTATCAACATGGACGGGACTGGAAGAGATTATGCTGAGTGAAATAAGTCAAGCAGAGAGAGTCAATTATCATATGGTTTCACTTATTTGTGGAGCATAAGGAATAACAGGGAGGACATGGGAAGATGGAGAGGAGAAGGGAGTTGGGGTAAATTGGAGGTGGAGACGAACCATGAGAGACTATGGACTCTGAAAAACAATCTGAGGGTTTTGGAGGGGTTGTGGGGTGGGAGGTTGGGTGAACCTTGTGGTGGGTATTAAGGAGGGCATGTACTGCATGGAGCACTGGCTGTGGTGCATAAACAATGAATTCTGGAACACTGAAAAGAAATTCAAAAAATAAATAAAAATTTTTTTAAAAGGGAGATGTGGCAGTTAGAATGAAAAAAACTAATAGGGGGCCTGGGTGGCTCAGTCAGTTAGGGACCAGCTCTTGGCTTTGGTTCAGGTTGTGGTCTTCGGTCATGGGATCAAGCCCCAGGTCAGACTTCGCCCTCAGTGTGGAGTCTTCTTGGGACTCTCCCTCTCTCTCTGTCCCTCCCCAAATAAACAAATCTTTTTATAAAAGAAATTTAAAAAAAAAAAGAAATAAAAACTAATATACCAGAAAGAATAAAGAAGTCATATTCAAAAAAATAATGGCTGAGTGATTTTTCCCAATTTTATGAAAAAGTTTTATTCTTAAATTTAAGAGGGACATCAAGTCTCCAACAGGAGAAATAAAAATTAAAAAGGTAGTAAAATTTCAAAATACCTAATACAAAAAGAATGTCTTAAGAATAGTCAGGGAGAAAAGACATTGACAAAGAAGAGATAGTAGACCAAAATAAGGATTTTTGGTAGCAAAAATAGAAACCAAAATGGCTGGATTCTGGCTCGTCAAGGATAATGATACTATCTAAAACCAAATCTCTCCACAAATACTTTAGAAGCAGTTATGCCAAAAAGGAGAAATAAAACTCACAAAACACATTCCTCAGCATAATTAGAAGACAAAGAGTGCTACAAACTTCAAACCCCTTTAAGTATAAAAAAAAAAAAAACCCCAAATCCAAACAGATCATTCTCCCTTGGCAAGCTTTGGAGGGTAACGGCCATTCAGGAAAAAAGTATGGAAGAAAGAAGAGGGGAATGAGTGAAGTGCCTAAGATTTATCTAAAATCACTTCCACAAAAAGAATCTACCCAACGTTAGAAAAGACTGAAAACGAGTTCTGGAATTCTAGGAAATGTAGTTGGGAGACGACTCCACCTTCCTTGCAATTCCTGTAATGGCTGCTTCCTGGAAGGTGGTGTCACGCTGAACCTCTTAGCTTCAGTATCTGGAACTCCAGGAAGGGAGTATTTCAAGCCCAGTAGACTTACACACTTAATCATTCATTATTAGCACTGTAGTCTCTGGTCAAGCTCACAGTGGAGCATTAAAAGCTCTTCTTACAGCCTGTGCAATTGCTAAGCCCATCTGAACAAGGCAGGGGAGGAAATTATAACCTCTCCTCTGCCAGCAGAGATATGCAGAATTAGTCTTATTGACATGGGCCCACTCTTCCTATGCTGCTTTTAAGTTCTGGATCTTGTTTGAATTCTCATTCTAAGAAACCAGCTATAAGAAAAAGAAATTCTAGGAAATTTTGATGAGGCAAGGAGGAAATTTTGAACATGATTAGATAGCTAATTCAGTTCAGGAATTGTTCTGAATAAACATTTTTCCAAAGAAAACTTACTATCCATCGCATTTCCTGGGGTCCCATATTAGATTAGTTCTCCCTGAACCCCCTTGCACTGAGGGTCAGGATGTCAGTTCTAGAAAGGTTCTACCTTGGGGGATGAGGGTTCTTTGTCTAACATAAGGGAACAGGAAACATGAAAACACCCTGACCCTTAGTTCTTCCAAATAGCAATCTTGGGTTGGGGTAAAGATTCTGCTTAGGAAATCAGAAACTAACTCAGAAATTCCAGGGTGCTTTGCCAATGGACAGGTCTCCCTGAGGACTCTAGGACTGGTCTGATCTGCTTAAGCTTCTGAGACCTGGTCAGACTAAAGCAGACTGAAAGAATAGATTGTTCATCTGTTATAGTTAGTCTCCTATTAGTGACCAGTGAGAAGTAGTCTCTACTTCCCTGATGTTGAGAGTCTCCTGGATATCCTATTATATCCGTGTGTGTGTGTGTGTGTGTGTGTGTGTGTGTGTGTGTGTGGTGTGTGTGGTGTATGGTGTGGTGCAGTGAGAGAGATAGCATGGAGAATACAATAGACTCAGAGGGAGCCAAGAATCAGCAGGTCACACTATAAATGAGCAGCTGCTTTACAGCAGAACTTACTGCATCCTCACTGTGGGCCTGATATCAACATAGCCAGTGTCCTCACCTGCCGATGCTGAAGCCCATGGAGAAGGTCAGTGAATAGGTTCACTTCTCCAGTGCTGAAATTTGGCATCTCTCAGAGATGAACGCTCACTGCCTCCCTCAGCAATCATCTGTGTTCCAATTGCACCAGGGATCTGCACATAGTGGTCATTGATAAGACATCACAGATATTGACTCACTTTACTACTCTGCATTACAGTCTTTCTTTTCTCTAGATGTCAAGCTGTGTCTCTGCTTGCCTAAATAGCTCTCTTCAGTTTGTTGCTTCTTTCTTTGTGTCTCCCCTCTGTATGTCCATCAGGCTCTGAGTCTGCCTACCAGCCCTTCTGGCTCTGGCTGAGGGGTAGGTTGACTTGGATGAGAAGGCTGGTCTGATTTTGAGGTGACCTGTCTACAAGGCAGAAAGAACCCAGAAACCAGACCAGTTATTCTCAGAGTCACCTGGTTGAAGGGAGAAGGTTCTAAACCCCTAGACTGGGGAATTGGTCCCATTTCATCCAAAGACATGTGCCATTATGCTTATGTGATCCTCTCAGTCTATTTCCTATTTGGTTATTCATCTTTCTGGGGACTTTTTCTGTCTCTTTTTCTAGCTTACTTTCTGCCTTCACCGTGTCCTTCAGCTCCCTCTCTCCCCCCTTTCATCATTTTTCCATCCTCTTTTAGCATGAGTAGGAGAAAGAGAACTGTGCCAGGAGCTAGAAAACTCCTTTTCATTTTAATACTTTATGTTTAAGTGGCCTTGATCCACAAAGGTTTAAGGACACCAAAAGACCATAATTAGAGCCTTGCCTCTATTCCTGTCTAGCTAGATACTTGACAAGTCAGCTTGCTTATTCTTTCCTGAGAATCCATTTCCCCATCTGTTTCTTTTTTAAGATTTTATTTATTTATTTAAGAGAGAGAGAGCGGCAGAGGGAGAGGGAGAAGCAGGCTCTCTGCTGGGAGCCTCATGCAGGCTTGATGCTGAGCTTGATGCCGGGCTCCATCCCAGGACCCCAGGATCATGACCTGAGCAAAAGCAAATGCTTAACCAGCTAAGCCACCCAAAAGCCCCTCCATTTTCCCATCTCAAAGTCCTGTTAGTGACACCTTTTTAGAGCACAAAGTTCCTCTCCAATTGTTGTAGCATATGAGAGTCACAGAAATGGAAGGGATTGTTATAATTATGTCTCTCTCTCAATTTATTCTTGTCTCCTCTTATTTCTAACTTTCACTTTCCCTATTTGACTTTATCCTCTGTTTTCTTCTCATCTGCTTTTTCTTTTATCTGTCTCGCAATTTATTTTTCTTTCTCCTTCCCCATTTCTGCTTTTCTCTCAATCCATTTGCCTGCATAGTTTTCCTGTGTATCTGTGCATTTTTCTTTCCTGCTCCTTTGAGAAAAGATTGGTTAGTGTTCTCAAAGAGGTTTATAAATGTATTACAAAATAAGGAAAATAACATGAAGATTCAGTTTTTCACATTTCCTCTAAGATCTGAAGAATAAATAAAATTAAAAGGAAGTAGGTCAAGGAGTCAGAGATGGGACTGGAGTTTAATCAGCTATACAAAAGAATTTCCTGATCTAGAAAAGTTATTTTTTTTAAAGCCATAGTTTCTACCTAGGAATTTTCTGTGGCAATGGAATATTGGTTCAAGACCTTAAAAGAGCTCTTCCAGCATATGAAGTGCAAAGAAGAAAAGATGGGAGAAAAGAAGTAAAAGAGAAGGTAATAAACATGTACTAAGCAATTACTGTCTTTCAGTCACTTTAAGTGTACTACTTCCATTATCGTTTTATCTTTATACCATTCAACAAGTCAGAGAGGATATCCCAAATACTATTAGTAAGTGGTAAAACTGAGATGTAAGTATCGGTTTATCTTAATTCCAAACCCTAAGCTTTTTCTATACATCTACCATATATATGCGAGTTTCAGATGTGGATGTTGGATCTCAAAAAATGACTATTTTGCTTCTTTTTTTTCCCTAAATATTTATTTATTTTTGAGAGAGAGAGAGAAAGAGAGCAGGGGAGAGGGGAGAGGGAGAGAGAGAATCTCAAACGGACTCGCCACTGAATGTGGAGCCCAACACAGGGCTATATCAAGATCCTGAGATCATGACCAGAGATGAAATCAAGAGTTCAACTTAACCAACTGAACCACCCCAAAACCCCTCTTTCACTTCTTAACACTATCTATATCATTCACCAACTAACTCTCTAGTTCAGGACTTTCATATGTGACTATCTCATATCCCTATCTTTGTGTTTCTGATTATTTTTACAATCAGTGGAATTTTTCAAGACAACATAAATAACATGTGGTTTACATTAACCATGGCTGCTACTACTTCTTGAAAAGAGCCAGTTTAATGCTCAATTTTGCCCTCATGATTCACAAAGTCTGTATAATTTCCTACAAATAGTCAAACCCTTAATGTTTAAGGATTAATCATTCTATGTGTGGCTCAATTGGTCACCATTTCATCTTGTTTTCCTTCTACATTTTGGGAATTTGGGGTCATGAAGCAGTTTTGAGGGTTTATTTAGGAACTTTTTTCAGAAATTGCTTAAATCCCCTTCTAAGAGTAGCCATTGTCAGGAGGAGGAATGTATTCTTGACTTTATTTGATTTTTGCTTTATATATAGCTTTAATTGTTACTCTGGAGGGGAAACTGTGAACAACTAAGTATTTTAGCAGAATGGATAAGTGGATATGACATCCATCTAGAATTAAGAAAATAGATTGAAATAAAGATCTAAAATAAGATTATCTGTGCTATCTCTCACTCCTGTGGATGCCAAAGAAACTTCTTTGTAAATAGAGCTTGTGCTTTTGTCTTGTCCCTAGTAGTAAAGATCTTTCATGCCAAGCAAGGGCCCCCACACTGTCAGTCAGACCATCATTAGATAAGAAGTGTAGTTCAGGATCTCTCAATTATAGAAATATGGAGACATTGCAGTGGATCCATCTATAAGAGGGCAGCATCTATAATAGAGAAAAGGGACAGAAACCATATTTACCTTGAAAAATGTCTAGATAACATAGTAGAAAATATTATTATAATTTAACAAATTTGTTAAGTTTTTCTTTCACACTGTGAAGAAAAGATTGAACATAAATTTCAATTTTTGCTAAGGCAAGAACAATGTATATTGTTCCAAAATAGATGTAGGTCAGATCTAGCCAGGCATTTAATATTAGTATTTCTTTTAATTCCCATAAAAAGTTCCAAAAGCTATTTAGTTATTAATTCTACCATGGCCCAAAGACAGCAAACTAAGTATCCTAAGACCTATTCTCCTATGAGCCTAATGGTTAATTTCCACAAAGACAAGTTGACATTTATTAAATTTGTAACATCATATATGTAATTAAATAACTAGACATTTTCTATTTTTGCATTTGTTTATGGGTCTGTCTTTTTTTTTAATATTAACATCTAAGAAAATCATCTCAGAATATGGTTGTCTGAAGTTGGTATGTCTAAGAATTTTTAAATTTGTTAAATTTTGGTTAATTACACCATAAGTCTCACCCTTCTAAATTCTTCTTAATTATTTGAAAGATATTTTTAGACATCTCAAGATTCTTTTAGCCCAAGCTATTTCCAATTTCTTTTCTCAATTCCAGTAGAATGGAAGCATCATAAGGACAAAAGTCTTGATCTCTTGCTATTTCCCAAGTGTCTAAAACAGGGCCTGGCCTATAACAGGGTCTTAATAAGTATTTGTTGAGTGAATGAATAAGTTAGATATTTATTAAGTTGGTTTATCCCTTTTTAATATTATCAATATATTTTAATTACATACATATGTTACTATATTAATTAAACAAACTAGTACTACACAGTGTTCAGTTTAAGAGGAGTATCTATACTCTAAGAGTAAGAAGGTATAATAGGTAAATGAGAAGTGTGTTTTCTTTGGTGCACTTTATGACAGCTTAAATCATAGAATAATAATATTACACATAATATCACTTTCTACCTTGAAAACGTATATAAAGAAATATGTAAAAGTAAAGTATGCTGAGTTTTAAATAAATGGAAAGTAGAAAAAAGCATTAAAAATAAATATTTTATATTGCTATCATCTATAAGCAGACATTCAACATTTTCATGAACTTCCTTCTAATGTTTTCCCAATGCAAAGGACATTCCTTTTTTATTAATGTAGTGAGAGTACCAAATATACTGGCTTGTATTTTGCTTTTTGTTTCACTTAAAATTATAAGTATTTCAACATTATTACACAGAGATCATAAACATAATTTTAATGACTACATATTATTTCATTAAATTTTCAATAATATAACCATTCCCATACTATAGCTTATTTTTTGCTATTATAATTTATAATTTTGTTTACAAAGCTTTTTCTCTATTGGTAGTTAATTTCTTGGAGTAAAATTTTTTAAATAGTTTAATCTATTCACATTTAGCAAACTTATATAGCACTATGTGCCAGGCACTATTCCAAAAACTTCACAAGTATTGAGTCATTTAATCCTCATAATCCAATAAAGTACTATCACTATTATTCTCATTTTAGAAAAGAAGAAACTGAAGCATGTTAATTTAAGCCAACTCAGTTTACACAGTTGCTAAGTGGCAAAGCCAGGATTTAAATCCAGATCATTGGACTCCAAGGTTTGTATTTTTTTTTAATTTTTTATTTCTTTCCAGCGTAACAGTATTCATTGTTTTTTGCACCACACCCAGTGCTCCATGCAATCCGTGACCTCTCTAATACCCACCACCTGGTTCCCCCAACCTCCACCCCCCTGCCCCTTCAAAACCCTCAGATTGTTTTTCAGAGTCCATAGTCTCTCATGGTTTGTATTTTTTTTTCATTTATTTATTTTCAGCATAACAGTATCATTATTTTTTCACCACACCC
>NC_081562.1:83283321-83348350 GCF_022355385.1 Mustela nigripes | reverse complement strand
TATTTTTTTTTTCATTTATTTATTTTCAGCATAACAGTATCATTATTTTTTCACCACACCCAGTGCTCCATGCAATCCATGCCCTCTATAAAACCCACCACCTGGTACCCCAACCTCCCACCCCCCCCCACCACTTCAAACCCCTCAGATTGTTTTTCAGAGTCCATAGTCTCTCATGATTCACCTCCCTTTCCAATTTACCCCAACCCCCTTCTCTCTAACTCCCCATGTCCTCCATGCTTTTTGTCATGGTTTGTATTTTTAAAGGGACTTTACATTAAAGGGAATTAGCATTCTTAAACTGCCAAACTTCTTTCCAACCAAGAATGGAATACCATTTCACCAGCACTGATGTTATAATTTCAATTTTTTTGATTTAATGGATCAGAATGGTATCTGATTGTTTCAAATCCATTGTTTGATTACTAATGAGTTTCCACTTCTATGAGCTAAGAGTTCATATCCTTTTATTTCTCTCTCTTTTTCCTCTTTCTCTAGATGCATCATGGTGTTTTAATCCTTTTATCTCTTAACATTCTGGTCTTTTTGATGAGCTTTTTACATAATAAGCTTAATATGTTGTTGCCTCTTGTAATTGCATGTTTTTTGAAGCAGTTATATGTTAAAAATAAATACGGTAGCTTTTTCTGTTGTACCAAAGGTTCCCATTTGATGTAAAAAATCTAAGATCTATCTTCCTCTTCATGATTTCTTTTATGACTTAGCCAGTCGTCAAGTTCAAATTCCTTTAGTGGTCAGAGAGTGCAATGGCATGGCAGTGCAGAGTCTTGGGACTGGAGGGACTTGAGGCTTGTGCAGAGACCTGCACTAAACTCCTTAGTTGTTGATGAGATTAGGCACAGTGCAGCAACACCTTCTGATTGTTTTTCCTGAAGAAGCTAAAATCTAGATTTCTTTTTTTTTTTTTAAAGATTTATTTATTTATTTGACAGAGAGAAATCACAAGTAGGCAGAGAGGCAGGCAGAGAGAGAGAGGAGGAAGCAGGCTCCCTGCTGAGCAGAGAGCCCGATGCGGGACTCGATCCCAGGACCCTGAGATCATGACCCGAGCCAAAGGCAGCGGCTTAACCACTGAGCCACCCAGGCGCCCCAAAATCTAGATTTCTATGTGAGATATCTTTCAGAGAAGAATGTAGGCTTAATAAAAAAACATCTGCGTGGGCCAAAGGGCTGATGGTTTATCACATTTGCTTCAGAAGTTCCTCTTCATTCAAAATTCAATTCTATTTTCTTCCAGTTTTTCTATGAGTTTTTGAAATATATTCAAAATTTGTATGGAACTATAATGAGGTTGTGGTGTGAAGCATCTAGTTGCTTTCTTAAACTAAAGGAAAGAGATTAATTTATATTTCTTTTCTCTTTTCCTCAAGTTCCTCTTTCATTTTTGGAAAGCAGAAGGACCAATGAAATATTAAATGTTATGATGGTGTTATCTCTAATTATAAAAGAATAATTGTCACTTTTTTCCTATATGATGGACTTATATCAAATGTTCCTGATTAATACAATATAATATGTTTCCTGATTAATACAATATAATATGCTTGTTGGAAATTAAGGCAGAAGGGTCTGTATATAAATTAGAATTTAAAACTCCTTGAAATGCTCCAAAGAAAACTAATTTGAAGGGGACAAGCACACAAAGTAATGCAAAATTTTCAGAGGATTAAAATAATCTAACTGTATATTAAATATTGCAAATTGAAAAAAATATGAATTTCAAGCAGATTTCAGTTTGTGGATTATATAATTAGAAAATGATCACAAAAATTACAGCTTAAATATTCATTTCCTTGTTCAAAAGTCATTAATCAAAAGTTTACTCTGTGTTGGAGAACCAGTAGATATTTTTGTCCCACATTTGAAGTCTCTGTAGTTATTTTTCCCTCGCTATTTTGATCCTGAGATTGATTCTTTGTTAATGAATACAAAACTAAAATCAGAATTATACCAGCACCAAATTCATATAAACTATTGATATGAAATTACACTTAATAATTAATTCCATTAACCTGAATTAATCCCTTAATCAATTTTCTAATATAGTACTTAAGATATCTCCAATTTTGTTATGAGGGAAGGTTGGGGGATGAGGTAACTGGGAGATGGGCTTTAAGGAGGGCACTTGATATAATGAGCACTGGGTGTTGTATGCAACTGATGAATCACTGAATTCTACCTCTGAAACTAATAATATGCTATATGTTAATTAACTGATTTTAAATAAAATAAAAATAATAAATAAAAATTAAAACTATAAAAAATACTAAATTATTTTCATCCAGACTAATTAGTTTATGTTTAATTTATCAAACAGTTCTGTTATCAGCTTTTGCCTAAATCAAATTTTACATAATAGTTTCTGCTACTAGGCGTTTCCTTTTGTGGGAATTATTTTTATCCAGTCCCATTTTCCCAGGTCAAAATTTATAGATCTACATCTTACCACATCCAGTTTTGCCTATTTTCAGTTTTATTTTTATATTGATTATTTCTGTCAGTTTTATTTGGTACTTATTTCTTAGCTAATCCGTTATAAAATTGTTAAATATCTCAGTATTGGTCTATTCCCAAGAACTGTTATAAAGCCAATTTAATTCTTCTAATTATTTTGAGGGCCTTGTATAAATTGTTCGCAGCACTTGTGGCTCAAAGAGAAGATAGTGCTGGATGGTGACAGATGGGAGGTATACCTGTGGTGAACATAGCATAACATGAAGAAGTGTTTAATCATTATGTTGTATACCTGAAACTAACGTAACATCATGTGTCAAAAAAAAGAAAAAGAAAGCAAAAAGAAAAAGAGAGCAAATAATAGAATAAAAGAGGTTACCTCTAAAAAAAAATAAGCTATTTTCACGGCAGCTGGGTCGCTCAGTATGTTACATCTGCCTTTGGCTCAGGTCATGATCCCAGAGTCTTGGGATAGAGCCCCACATTGTCAGGCTCTCTGCTCAGGGGGGAGCCTGCTTGTGCTTGCTTGTTCGATCTCTCAAATAAATAAATAAAATCTTTTTTTAAAAAATTAAGCTACTTTCAGTAAAAGAAATTGGGGGAGGAGTGATAGGTTATTGGGGAAAGCTTTGTTGAGGAGGTGGCATATGATCAGCATCACAGAAAATAAGAAATAATTTACCAGATGCCAATAAGGGTGAAGGGCATTACATGGAAAACAACCAGGGTGTATGAAAGCATGGAGGTCAGAAGGAGTGGAGTGTGTGTATAGGAGGCACCAACTAATAACAATGAACAGATGGATGGGTTTGTGTACAGTAAATAGTAACTGCAGAATAGGGTGCATACAGGTGGTGGAGGAGGTTGAAATGAGAGAATGAAAGGCTAATTGGATATGGAGGTGAGTGAGTAAAAAGCAGAAGAGGTCACCCAGTCTCCTACTTAAGTGAGTGGATGTGTCTTGATGCTATTGATCAGTCCATCCATGTTGCTACAAAAGTTGGGTATTCGTCCTTTCTGATGGAAGAGATTATGCTGAGTGAAATAAGTCAAGCAGAGAGAGTCAATTATCATATGATTTCACTTATTTGTGGAGCATAACAAAAAGCATGGAGGACATGGGGAGTTAGATAGAAGGGGTTTGGGGTAAATTGGAAGAGGAGGTGAATCATGAGAGACTATGGACTCTGAAAAACAATCTGAGGGGTTTGAAGTGGCGGGGGGGTGGGAGGTTGGGGTACCAGGTGGTGGGTATTATAGAGGGTATGGATTGCATGGAGCACTGGGTGTGGTGAAAAAATAATGATACTGTTATGCTGAAAATAAATAAATGAAAAAAAAAAAGAAAGAAAGAAAGAAAGCAAACAGAAGGACATGTAGACTCCAGTCCACTTTTTGCTTTAGGACCATTTTGAGCTGAAACAAGACCTGATATTCTGGTATCTGTCCTAATTCCAAAGATCACAGAAAAGGTTTTTCATTACTCCTTGGTCACTTTGATGCTTGCAAATCTCTCATTAAAAATCAATAAAGTCAATCAGAGAAAGACAATTATCATATGAGTTCCGTGATATGAGGAATTTGAGAGGCAGAGTGCAGGGGTAGGGGTGTAGGGAAGGAAAAAATGAAACAAGATGGGATTGGGAGGGAGACAAACCATAAGAGACTTTTTTCTTAAGATTTTTTAAATTTACTTGAGAAAGAGAGAGAGAGAGCACAAGAGGGGAGAGGGTCAGAGGGAGAAGAGACTCCCCACTGAGCAGGGAGCCAGATGTGGGACTTGATCCTGGGACTCCAGGATCATGACCTGAGCTGAAAGCAGTTGCTTAACCAATTGAGCCACCCAGGCACCCACCATAAGAGGCTCTTAATCTCACAAAACAAACTGAGGGTTGCTGGGGGGAGGGAGGGTATGGAGAGGGTGGTTGGGTTATAGACATTGGGGAGGGTATGTGCTATGGTGAGTGCTGTGAAGTGTGTAAGCCTGACGATTCACAGACCTGTACCCCTGGGGCAAATAATACATTATATATTAGTAAAAATAATTTAAAAATCAATAAGGTATGCCTTGTCTTAATTTTACTACTCTTGCTTCACTTACCTCCATTCCTATCAGTCAGCTTGCAGGAGTTGGAGAATAGCTGGTTGCTGTGTTTGAATAAGGGTATTTTCAGGTTGTTCTTAACCTTTTAAATCGCTCTTTTCAGTGTTCTGATTCAACTGCCTCCTTAGTATATAACTCTTTTGTTTCAGGAAGGATCTGATCAGCCTGTCAGCCAAGGGTATATACACATTCAATTTTTTAAAAATGCAAAATGTGCTTATTTAGTTCTTATCACACTTTTCTTCATGTCTCCAATCGATTTCTTCTTTAGTTTTTACTTTTCTTATTTCTGGGAACTTTAAAGGTAATGAAGAAATAAGGATAGCAAGGCATGGTAAAAGGTCTCATGAATATTCAGCTTGAAGGAAAAGACTAAAATGGCTAATAAATGTATTCAAATTTCAAAGAGCTTTCCTCCTCTACATGTACAATAAATTGTTCTCTACCATGATTAAATTCAAAGAATGAAAAATATAACCATAAGGAAATGTGGGTTATAATATATGTGTGTGTGCATGTGTATTCCTGACTAAATGGGATGTTAATTAATGGTATAACCTGCAAGAGGTAGTAACATCTCTGCCCTAGGCACCTTGGTATTGTGGAAAGGTATTCTAAGAACTTTAAAGGCCTGGTCTGAGTTTCATTGCTTTCCTTTAATAACTACAGGATCTTAAGCAAGTTACTTTAGCTCTCTGAGCCTCAGTTTCCAGATCTGTAAAATGGAGGTAGTATCTACCTCATGGGATTTTTAAAAAGAGTTAAATGGGATAGTATATGTGAATATGCTTTGTATACTATAAATTGCTATAAATTTACCCATATCTGAGTAGACATTCATTTGGAATGATTTAAGAGGTTATATGTGAGGGATTATATAAACTTACAAGGGCACCCTCTTTTCCAGAGAGGACCCCACCATCAGATGCTCTCCCTGAGCTGGCCCATCCTCGGGCTCCATGAGACTGTCTTTCTTACCTGCTGCAGTGATTTGGTGACAGAAAGTCCATTTAGAGCCAAAGCAACAGAATGAGGTAAGACAGTTTCCAAAGATTGTCCCATTCCGTGTATGTACCATAATATATGTAACCAGGATATTTCTTTCTAGAATGAAGATGAAGAGTGGGGTCAGAGTGCTTCCGGTAACATTACTCCCTCCTAAAGGGAGAAATTTATGTAGAAATTCTGGCCTCCCTATGGATTGAGGCAAAAACATAAAAAGAGGAGAAATTCACCCTATTCCCAGAAATATCTTCTGCAAATAATGATAATTGTGCCCTTTCCGTTTCATTCCAGTGATATACTAGAGGCAGTTGGTACCCGCTCTCGAGAGCCAATTGTTAAATTTTCAGGAGTTTTAAGAACAAATTATATAAACTTACTACTAAATAAATTATATTTAAAAACAAAGGTAATGCTAAAAATTCATCATTTCCTAAGGTTTTTTTTTTACTACATGTTACTATTATCTATGCTCTCAAAGTTATTTATTATATCTGCATAGTTGTAAAAATTATATAATAGGAATCTAATGAGCATCCATTCCTAAAACATGTTTAGTAGTGTCACATTTCTAGCTTGACATAGATCATGGTGGAAGCATTTACTCTATGGAAGTTGGCAAATGCTACAAATCAGAGCCCCTCCCAGAGCCATCTGTTAAACACTTACCAATACACCACTCCTTTAATTCATTTGTCATATGCTTTGGCTAGTACTTGTAAGGTATTCAAAACCCTGAAGGTGTGTGTGTAGTTGACAATGAAGCTTCTGGAATCAAACTCCTTAGATCGGGATTCAGGCTTCACTGTTTATTTACTGTGTGATATTAGGCAAATTACTAACTCTTTCTATGAGAGTAAAAGAAAGATTATCTACCCTATGTATTATTTTGAAGTTTAGAACACTTTAAGTACTTAAAGCACATGTAAAATAAACAATACCTAATACATAATATGCATTATAATCATTATAATTTAGATAAATTTTGAAATCATAACCTGAAAGCTTCTTTTTAGTCCTATTTTCGTATAGATTTTTAAAAATCAGGTATCACTGTTGAATTTTATCAAATGTCTTAACATCTCTTGATTAGAAGTTTTTCATCTCTGACATATTAATACCATGAGTTGTATTAGTAGAATTCCTTATATAAGGAAAATCTTAAATCCCTGGAATAAATTTCACTTGGTCATAGTGTACTATTCTTTGAATGCACTGATTTGCTAATAATTTGTTTTGCCTATTTCATTATTAATAAATTATCTTGGTCACAATTTTCTTTTGTGTACTTTTTTTAGGTTTTGTTACTGGTGGTTTAATGACTTTGTAAAAATAATCAGGAAGCTTTTATTTTTGGTAGCCTTCAAAAATGTCTCATCCCTATAAGAAAAGAATTTACCTAAGGAACTATCACAACCTGGCACTATTTGGTCATAACTCTTTGTCAATTTTCTCTATTTTAATAATTATCGAATTTGGCTTCACATTGGACTTACCTGGGGAACTTTTAAAAAATATCGATGACTAAGCCCTTTCAATACATTCTGCTTTAATTCGTCTGATGTGCAGCCTGGGCGTGAGGATTAATTTTAATTCCATCATCATTAATGCACAGTGTTATATTAGTTTCAGGTGTACAATATTGTGATTCAACAATTCTATACATTAGTCAGTGCTCATCATGTTAAGTGTACTCTTAATCCCCCTCACGTTTTTCACCCATTCACCCATCTACCTCCCCTCTGATACCCAGCAGTTTGTTTTCTATAGTTAAGAGTCTGTTTTTTGGTTTATCTCTTTTTTCTTTGTTTTGTTTCTTCGGTTCCACTTATAAGTGAAATTATATAATATTTGTCTTTCTCTGACTGACTTAATTTAACTTAGCATTATACCTTCTAGTTCCATCCACGTTGTTACAAATGACAAAATTTCATTCCTTTTTATGGCAGAATAATATTCCATTGTGTATATAGACCACATGTTCTTTATCCATTCATCTATTGATGGCCATTTGGTATGCTTCTATAGTTTAGCTATTGTAAATAATGCTTCAATAAACATAGGGTGCCTATAACTTTTCAAACTAGTGTTTTTGTATTCTTTGTGTAAATCCCCAGTAAGTGGAATTACTATGTTCCAGTAAATAATGGATAATATAGTAATATTATTTTTAATTTTTGAGAAACCAGTTTGCATTCCCACCTATGGTTCTAGGGGGTTTCTTTTTCTCCATGTCCTGCCAACACTTGTTGTTTCTTGTGTTTTTTATTTTAGCCATTCTCAAACATGTGAGGTGTGCGATTTTCATTTGTATTTCCCTGATGGTGAGTGATGTTGAGCATCTTTTCATGTGTCTGTTGCCCATCTGGATATGTTCTTTGGAGAAATATCTGTTCATGTCTTCTGCCAAGGGGACATTTAAACACTCTTCAAATGCCTATAATGTGAAGCCGAGGTTTAGAACAGCCATTTAATTCCTTTCACTCAGAATAGTAGCTTATCTTGATTTCTCTTGTTCCTATAATGAATTTCTTTAATGAATTTAAAGAACACTATTTAGTGATTTATATTTACCTAGAAACTTCTCTCTTCCTCCAGTACATATTTTCCCTCTCTGGTCTTCCTTAGGTTCACTTTGTTTATCTGCTTCTGACCCCTTCAGCAATTTTATTTTATTTTATTTTGTTTATCATTAATCCTTTTTGTTAAGTGATAAAATTATTTCAGGATATTAATTTTTATTCTAACAAATATATATGTATGTTATTTATTGATATATGCTACTTTTTATTATCAGTAGTTTTTTAGATAGTCTGTAATTAGTGTTTTGACTGCCTGTTTTATCTAAGTATTGTTTTCAGAGGGCTATTTTCTCCCAATTTTCAAGTAAGTGGGGTTATTTTCATAATCATGTCTAATTTTATTGTTGTCACAGAACTTCTTATGAGTTACCTGGACAATGCTTCTAAAATAGCTGCTTGATCTTTTCAAAAAATTGTATTATCGAAGTACATCTGCTTTATCATAATTGAAATGTGTAGCACCAGGCACTTAAAAAAGGGAAAGCAACTGATACCAGTGAGTTTAATAAACAAAAAAGAAGTGGTACCAGCTGCCCTTCCATCCAGGCAAATTGGCTTCCTAGTTTTATTCTTCTTCTTGAGAAGGAAGTACTTGAGACTGGATGCACCAGAATCCCAGGTGTGTACTCAGAATTAAGGTTTTTTCATTGCTTCCCTTACACACCCTTGTTTATCAGAAGCAAGTCCACTCTAAAGTCAGTATATTAAGCAGGAGTCAGCAAATGTCTTCCATAAAGGGGCAGATAGTAAGTATTTTAGGCTTTGTGTGTTGGGTTACTAATATTACATGGAATGTATTTAGAATTTTAAAAATCCATTATTTATCCAAAAAATACAATTAATAGAGCATTCTATATTTTTAGTTGCTAAATATGACAATCTAATTTATAGGCTCTCTGGTGTCTGCCATTCTGGTGGGGAAACAATTACAGAATTACATAAGTAAATGGGTGAAGCTGTGTGCAGAATTAAACTTTATAAAAATAGGCAGTGGACTGTATTTGGCTCAGGGGCCATAATTTGTCTACCCCTCTATTAAACCAGTACTTTTCAATGTTTAATGTGCATCAGAATCACATGGAGAGCTTGTTAAAACACTAGTTTCTGAGTTCCATCCCCAAAGTTTATGATTCAGTCGTTGGGGTGAATCCCAACAATTTGCATTTTTATCAAGTTCTCTAGTAATGCTGCTGGTGGTGGTGGCCTGTGGGCCACACTTTGAGTACCACTGCATTATAAGAAATGCCTGTTTATGTTTTTATTCCTAAAATCCACTCAGAGGAACACATTTTATTCATTCAAAAATTTCACCAATCTTATAATAAAGACAAAAAATTTAAGTGCTGAAATTTGAATATTCTCATGGCCAGATCTTCTACATCAGCACTGCCTCCCTAGCACTTATGGTACTTTTGGTTAATTATAAAGAGTCACTCTCTCTAAGGGAAGAATTAGAAAAAAAGGCATTGCACTTCCTTTGAACTCACACCTCACCAGGGTGCACAGCTTGATAAATTGAGCACCGGCTAGATTCCACAACCTGGTTTTTAGCATTCACTCTTCCCTTCAGGGGCCTTTGTGCCTTACACAAATGGCACAGCACTCCTGGTGACCCTGCTGATCAGAAGAACGGCACCTAAAGTTTATTTATAAAAACAAACAAACAAACAAACAACACATTCTAAATTTAAAATATTCAGTAAGAATTTACTTCTTTCCTTGAAGTAAAACAAAAACAAAAAGAAAACCAATAAATAATATTCTCTTTTTTATTCATTTGGATTTGACAGATTTTTTCAGTTTTAATGAGGTATAACTGACAAAATCATAAGATATTTAAAGTGCACAATGATGATAAACAGTATTGATAAGCAGAATCCTATATATAAGCTGACCAGCACCTGTGCTCTTTTTCTCCCTCAAGGGAAGAAAATAAACACAATTTTTAGAAATCTCCTTTATACAAAAATTTTTCATTGCTGAACATGATTTATCATCTTCATCACATGGACAGACCTCAGGCTTCAGTGTGTTAGCATAGTGAATATAGTCTGAACTGTTCTGGCTCTTTGGAATTCATTTAAGGTTTCTTTATACCCTAATAGATCAACAGTATTTTACAAGTGTTCCATGACCCTTCAAAAGAGTACATTCCCTATATAGAAGCATAGAGTTGAAATATATTTGCTTATAAATGTATGCTTTTTCATTAATATTACCCATCTATTATATGGATTATCTATATTCCTACTTAGTGCCTTGATCTAATGACTTGATATATAGTATAATTCCCATGAAGTCAGAGAGAATTTCTCATGCATGATTCTATATCCCTGGCACCTTGCACAATATATGGAACACAGTAGGCACTCACTTATTAAATGAGTAAAATGTTTTGCTATAAAATGGAATGGAATGCAATTGTTCCCAGTTGCCCATTCAAACAAAAAGTGAGTTTTTATCTTTTATATACTTTTTCCCTATTGGACTTTTAGCAGATCTTCCAATCAGGATTTAATGCTGTGTTTCATCCTGAATATACACTTCTCCCCAGCACTTCAGTTTTGAAGGCAGGTTCTACTCGGGCCTTATGTTGATCTTAAAAGCTTTTAAAATATAAACATAGAAAACAAAATAATAGGGGCACCTGGGTGGCTCAGTGGGTTCGCTGCCTTCGGCTCAGGTCATGATCTCAGGGTCCTGGGATCGAGTCCCGCATCGGGCTCTCTGCTCAGCAGGGAGCCTGCTTCCTTCTCTCTCTTTCTCTGCCTGCCTCTCCGTCTACTTGTGATTTCTCTCTGTCAAATAAATAAATAAATAAATAAATTTAAAAAAAAAAGAAAAAGAAAACAAAATAATAGAAAAGACATGAACTAAAATATTGACGTTGCACTCTGAATGATTCTTTTTTATTAGTATTATTATTTTAAATTCAATTAATTAACATCTAATGTATCATTAGTGTCAACTGTAGAGTTCATTTATTCATCCCTTACACATTACACCCAGTGCTCATTACATCATGTGCCCTCCTTAATGCTCATCACCTACCCATTACTCCATTCTCCCACTCACCTCCCCTCCAACAACCTTCAGTTTGTTTCCTATAATTAAGAATCTCCTTGGGTTTGTCTCCCTCTCTGACTTCATCTCATTTTATTTTTCCCTCCATTCCCCTATGATCTTTTGTTTTGTTTCTTAAATTCTACATATGAGTGAAACCAGGATAATTGTCTTTCTCTGATTGACTTATTTCACTTAGCATAATACCCTTCAGTTCCATCCACATTGTTGCAAATGGTAAGATTTCATCCTTTTTGATTGCTGAGCAATATTTCACTATTTACATATGTATAATATCTTTATCCATTCATCTGTCAACGGACATCTGGGCTCTTTCCAGTTTGGCTAACGTGGTCATTGCTGCTATAAACATTGGGATGCAGGTGCTCCTTTTGATCACAGTGTTTCTAACCTTTGGATAAATACATGGAAGTACAGTTGCTGGATTATAGGGTACTATTACTTTTAACTTTTTGAGGAATCTCCATACTGTTTTCCAGAGTGGCTGTGCAAGACTGCATTCTCACCAACAGTGTAAGAGGGGTTCCCTTTCTCTGTATCCTCACCAACACTTGTTGTTTCCTGACTGGTTAATTTTAGTCATTCCAACTGGTGTGAGGTGGTTTCTCATTGTGGTTTTGATTTGTGTTTCCCTGATGCTAAGTGATATTGAGCATTTGTTCATGTGTCTTTTGGACATTTGGATGTCTTCTTTGGAGGAATGTCTGTTCATGTCTTCTGCCCATTTCTCTTTTTTTAATTAATTTATTTATTTTCAGCATAACAGTATTCATTATGTTTGCACCACACCCAGTGCTCCATGCAATCCATGCCCCTCAGATTGTTTTTCTGCCCATTTCTTGATTGGATTATTCTTTGGGTGTTGAGTTTGGTAAGTTCTTATAGATCTTGGATACCAGCCCTTTATTTGATATGTCATTTGCAGATATTTTCTCCCATTCTGTCAGTTGCTTTTTTGTTTTGTCGACTGTTTCCTTTGCTGTGCAAAAGCTTTTTATGTTGATGAAGCTCTTCTTTTGCCTTTATTTCCCTTGCCTTTGTAGACGTGTCTAGAAAGAAGTTACTGCAGCAGATATTGAAGAGGGTGATGCCTGTGTTCTCTTCTGATACTCACACGGAATGTGCTCTCCTCTAGGATTTTGATGAATTCCTGTCTCACATTAGGGCTTTCATCCATTTTTTAGTCTATTTTTGTGTATGGTGTAAGGGAATGGTCCAGTCTTATTCTTCTGCATGTAGCTATCCAATTTTCCCAACACCATTTATTAAAGAGGCTGTCCTTTTTCCACTGGATGTTCTTTCCTGCCTTTTTGAAGATTAGTTGACTATAGAGTTGAGGGTCCATTTCTGGATTTTCTGTTCTATTTCATTGATCTGTGTGTGTGTTGGTTTTTTGTGCCAGTACCATATTGTCTTGATTATTCTTTTAATTTACTTAATTTTGCTTTTGTTTTTTAGTATTTTCTAGATGTTCTATAATGAACAGGCATTACTTTTATAGTAAAGAGAGGGGGAAATGTACATCTAGAAATATCAGTCATTTTTTTCTCAGACATATCTACTCTCTAGTTTAAGTTCTATTCATTGAGATTACATAGAAAAAGAAAATTCACTCTTCTAGATGCAGAACCCATTAAGAGTTATTATAAACTTACTTTTTATTTATTTGTGTTTCAAGTTTTTAATTTAAATTCTAGTTAGTTAACATAAAGGGTTATATTGGTATCAGAAGTAGAATTTAATGATTCAACACTTACATATAACATGTAGTGCTCATCACAAATGCTTTCTTGATATTTAAATGGACCTCTCAGATTCTCCTTGAGTCTTTTTTTTTATTACATTATGTTAGTCACCGTACAGTACATCATTTGTTTTCGAAGTAGTGTTCCATGGTTCATTGTTTGTGTTTAACACCCAGTGCTTCATATGTGCTGTCCTTAATACTCATCACCGAGTCTTCTTTAAAGTTTCCTTCTAAATGTTGTCACCTGGTTCCCAGATCTTTCACCACTGGCATTTTCAGTGCCCATGATTCTTCTGAGACTCACATGGAATGTACTAAAATTCCTTTCTTTTTCATTCATTTGTCCTAAACTGTTTTTATACAACTAGGTAGTGTCTATACACAATGATCTCTTATGTACTTTTCCTGTCCTCCCTCTTCAAGCAGACCACAGATGGTGGACCTAAGGAACGGAACAACAGTGGCAGAGTTTATCCTCGTGGGCTTTGAACAGAGCTCCTCTTCCACTCGGGCATTGCTCTTTGCACTCTTCCTAGCCCTCTACAGCCTTGCCATGGCCATGAATGGCCTCATCATCTTCATCACCTGGACAGACCCCAGGCTCAACAGCCCCATGTACTTCTTCCTTGGCCACCTGTCCTTCCTGGATGTCTGCTTCATCACCACCACCATCCCACAGATGCTGATCCACCTGGTGGTCAAGAACCACATTGTCTCCTTTGCCTCCTGCTTGACCCAGATGTATCTGGTTTTTGGTGTAGGTGTGGCCGAGTGCATCCTTTTAGCTTTTATGGCCTATGACCGTTATGTTGCCATCTGCCACCCACTCAGCTATGCTCAGATCATGAGCCGGCAGGTTTGTGTGAAGCTGGTGAGTACTGCCTGGTTCTTCGGGCTGATCAATGGCATTCTGCTTGATTATATGACATTTCGTGGTCCATTCTGTAGAGACAACCACATAGAAAACTTCTTCTGTGAGGCCCCCATAGTGATCGCTCTCTCTTGTGGAGACCCTCAGTTTAGTCTGAAGACAATCTTTGCTGATGCCGTCGTGGTGCTGCTCAGCCCCATGGTGCTCATTGTCATCTCCTATGCACGCATCCTGGCCTCCATCCTTGGCAGAGCCTCCTCCTCAGGTCGTGGAAAGACCTTCTCTACTTGTGCCTCCCACCTGACTGTGGTCATCTTTTTCTACACCTCAGCCATGTTCTCTTATATGAACCCTCGCAGCACACATGGCCCTGACAAAGACAAGCCTTTCTCCCTCCTCTACACCATCATCACCCCGATGTGCAACCCCATCATCTATAGTTTTCGAAACAAGGAAATGAAGGGGGCCATGGTGAGGGCCCTTCGGAGGACCAGCCTGGCCTAAGCAGAGTTTGTCTAGTGGGAAGCCTCCTGGAAGAGAAGCTCCCTCCCTGAGTCCTGACAACTGGGTAACATTCCCATGCTGAAAGGCTCTAAGAAAGAACATTCAAAGCTTTCTTCCTACAGGCATCTAACCCAGAAGATCCTGATGATGTCTAATGTTCATCTGTCTGATTTACACCCAGTGTAGATTGATCCTTCCAAATTCCTCTTACTGAAACATGTTCATAATTGGAGGGACAAGCATAATGAAATGGAAAAGTTTATTCCAAAATTGGGGGATAAGTAGTAGACTCCTCAAGAGAAGAAAGTAATACAATGACCAGTCCATTCTTTGGAGCATTTCTTTCCAGGGTAAAGGCAAATAGCAGGAACTTCATCTTAAGGAAAAGATCATACTGAAAGCTATAAGGGAAACAAAGGGATGTACAGAAGTTAGGGGAAAGGCAGTAGGTGAGAGAAATATGCTAAGAGGTGTGTGACATTATCCCTATATGATGGCATCAAAATTATCCAAGAAGTTCCCAGAAAAAGTAAGAATGGCGGAAGAGGACTGTATTACTCCTCAAAGGAAACAAGAGGAGGAGGTCTATGCCAGATGCATGTGAATTATTAATGGGGAAGTGGGAAGGCAGAAGCAAGATCAGGAAATCTGAGGAGAGCACCCACTTCCTCAAACGATGAACTGGGAGTGGTAGCTATAGAACAAAATCTCCTGGAGTCAGGGAAGCTTCCCATGACATCTGCATTTTATAAGAATATTAAAAAGAGCACTTTAACTTATTTGTGCATTTGGCTGCTTCCACTAGAAGATTTTGTCACTGGCCTGGATGCAGGTTTTACAATTTAAATGTTTCCCTTTCTTCATGAAGATTCCTCCCTATGTCTTGTTTTATTTATAATGCACTACATTTCCTGAGACACTGTTCACATCCTTCTTTCTCCCCTATCCCAGTCAGTTACCTAATGTCTTAGCTCAGGGATTCTCAGCAGGGATGATTCTCTCCCCCAGGAGATATTTGGCAATATCTGAAGACATTTTCTAATTGTCACAAAAGAAGGAGGGTATGTGCTACTGACACCTAATAGGTAGAGGCTAGGGGTGCCGCAAACATCCTACAATTCACAGAACAGCACCCACAGTAAAGAATTATGCAGCTGAAGGAATCATTAGTGCTGAGCTTGAATAACCCTGGTCAGGAGATAAAGTATTAAAAGAGCAGAATGAGGCAGATGATGAGAGGTATTGATATGGGAAAAGAAGAGGCAGTAGGGAAACCAAGAATTTATGATTCAGAATTCTATCTACAAAGACATTTCTGGTTTACTGTGAGCAAGCTTTCTGCTGGCACTGCCATGGCAACAATCTATGTAAGTACTTGTGATAAAACCTGCTCTAAAACCTGGGTGTTTGTCTCTATCTAAGCCTACTTCTACTCCAGGTTTCCCAAGTTATACCCAATCATGCCTTCCTGCCTGCCCACAAGCATGGACACCTACTTAAATTCTGCCCCTTTCATCTCTTACTTCAACCCAAACTTCACTCACCCAGCAGTCGTCTTTCCCTTGTTCCCATCAGCCTCACATTCCTGCTCAGCTAAATCCTAACATTCATCACCTTTGCTCATTTACAGTAGGACTCCTGCACATGCCATTTAGTGCAACCCATGAAAACCTTGTGGGAATAATTATGGGAATACTTCCTGCAATGTCAACATTTTTCTCATTGACTTTATCCATCTCCTCCTTTCTCCAGTGCTTATATTTCCCCACCCATGTGTTCCATTTGTTTGAAAGGTCCACTCTACCTTCTATCTGAATAGAAGGTAGATAGATACCTTTTTTGCCTCTTTAGAATGAAATACACACATTTTCCCTCTGGTCTCTGTCCTCATAGACAGACCGTTGTTGGCTGCCTCAGTGGGTTTTGTTGCCTCTACATACTGGTCGGGTTTAGCTAGTAAGAGTTACTTAGTAAGATAGAGGAAGGCAGGAGAAGAAGGCATAGGAATATTTATTCTCCTGCTTCATCTCTGATATCCCAGAGTTACTGTCAGGTGGCCTTCTACAGCTCCCTTCCCTGTCCCCATAGGTGGTACCTGCTCCCTGCTCTTGAGATCCCAGGATGATTCACCATCCCTTTTTGATTTCCCTTAATCCTTCCACATCCTGGTAAGCACCCTCATCAGTCCTATTTGGTGTGTCAACCATTTCCTTCCAGCACACTGACTGACCTAGTAACAGGTACCAGGTATATATTATTTTCAACACAAATTGAAAATGTCTCAAAATAGACAATATACTAGTTCATAAAGTAAATCTCAAAACATTTCAAAGATATGAAGTCGCACAGACCAAGTTCTCTGACCATAATGAGGTTAAATGAGAAAGCAGTAACAAAACAATAACTAGAAGGAAACTCTTATGGTTGGAAATTAAGAAACATAATTGTAATTAATATACCTCCAAGGAATGAATATAAGACTACTCCAACATGGAAAGAGTAAAGAGCTTGGAAGTAAGAGGCTCGCACTCCCATCCTCACCAAGGGAAAATCAACATCACTTCTTAGATCTATCAGAGAATTGAAGTCGCAGGGGAAACCACCACCCCCAAAACTGGGAGACAGGTGAACACAGAAAATCATAAGCTCTCTGGGAGTAAAATATGCAACTGGAGCCTGGTCAGATTACTTAAAGGGAAACTGACCAGTTATTAGAGACTGAGAATGGACTAACTTCAGAGATAAAAACTCAGGGCTTACCCTCAGAGGAGCTCTCATAGTTTCGTGAGTTTTACTTCCAGCAGCCCAACTCTGGTCATGATAACAATGAGGGGAAAAAAATCCCTTGTGCTTTAGCAGGGGGAAGGGACAAGCTAGCATCTGGAAATAAGCCCAGAGAACACTGTTTACCATCAAGGAAAATTATTTTGATGAGAATCTAACAAATCAGGGGAAGGATCCATGAAAGAACAACAACAACAATAGACAAAAACAAAACAAACAGTAGTGCTGAGAGGGACCAGTGAAGGTTGTTAGAGCCCAAGGACACTGGCTCACTGTAAGACTGAGACCTAATCATAGAACTGTGGAATGCTTCCACTCGCCTCTACCTTACCACCACATCAATAAGGCTGTAGAATTTCAGGATCACAGCTGAAAGAGCTGTAACACTCAGACCCTATTTAAGAAGGAGTTTATAGAGAAACAAAAAAGACAACAAAGGAAACAAAAGCAAGGACAGGTGAGGAAATTTTGGCCTCTGACCCCACAACTACAGAAAACATTAAACACAGCCTAAAGCCTAACATAAAACCCCCTGCTGAAGGCTTATTTACCTCAGTTCCTTCTACCTGATACTTCATGTCAGGCCTTCAACACAAAAATTGATTGTGGTAATAATTACAAAAATTTGCAAGCCCCAAATTAGTAATGAAACTACTTACAATTTTGTGGGATGTACCTGGAGCAATACTTTCTTTTATTAGGAAAAAAAGAAGTGTTAAAAAGTAATAAACTAAGCTACCAACTCAATTCCAGAATAATAGATTATGCAAGGAACATAGAAGGAATAAAAATGCATATAATAGATTGATTCAAACAAATCCAGAGACTGATGAAATTGATAGAAGAATTAATAACTTCACAGGTCTGTGGCATGACTGATCAAAAATAAATGGACTTAAACAATACTAAGACTGAAAGGGGCCCATAACTACAGATGTTACAGAATGAATTATAAGAGGCTTCCTGTTTCTGATATTGATGGACCGTGTAATTTGGATCAGCTATGTCACTCAGAACAACAAAAGCTGGATAAAATATTTTAAACCATCCACTTGAAAGAACTAAAGCATTAAAAAGGCAGTGAAGAATTTGGGATCTAAGACCCAGGAACAGTCAATCTACATTTAAGTAGATCTAGGGAGGGCTGATAAGAGGATTAGTAAAGTGGGAGATACGTCACAAAGAAGATAAAACAAAGAATAGATAGAGCAAATATACTATCTGAAGAGAAAATAGCCAAGATTTTTCCAAAACTTAAGAAGACATCAGCGCACAGATTACAGAGGCCCTAAGTATACCATAATATGTTACTTGTAAAAAGAAATACACACATAGGCACACCATTAGGACATCTGAAAATGAGGGACTCAGAGAAAAAAAAAAAAAAAAAAAAGCTGCCTGAAGAAAAGGACCGATTCCCTTCAAAAGAAGCACAATTAGATTGACAGCTGTCTTCTCAACAATGGAAGTCAAAATATAAAATTTATCTTGTGTAAAATTCCAGTGTAGCAGACTAGAGAGGAGCTGCAAGTCAAAGAAAGATAATGCTCCAGCTGGCCTGGAAGAGAGCATACATCCATATTGTAAACTGCCTGAGCATCCATGTGGCAAGCAATTACAGGCAGCCTCCAGGAGCTGACAGCAATGGCTGATTGATAGGCACCAAGGACATGAGTACCTCATTGGTACAACTGCAAAGAATATAGATCTTGCCAATAACCAGTGAGCTTGGGAGAGGACCCTGAGCCTCAGAAGAAAATCACAGCCTGGTTGACACCTTGCTTTCAGCCTGGTGAGACCCTGAGCAGAATGCCCAGCTAACCATACCCAGACTCCCGACCCAAGGAAATTGTAAGATAGTAAATTTGTATTACTTTGAGTCCCTGAATTTGTGGTAATTTGTTATACAGCAATAGACTACTAATATAAGCTTTTTAATTTCTAACATAATACCATGGAAAATTTATGACATCTGCTTAGATAAATAGGAAAAAAGTACTAGAAAAATATTATTTTCCACAATGACAAAAGAAGAAGGGAAAAATGAACACACTTGTAATCATAAAGATAAATCATTAGCTTAAGAATATTTCCATAAAATTGCCGGGTGCGGTGGCGCGCGCCTGTAGTCCCAGCTACTCGGGAGGCTGAGGCAGGAGGATCGCTTGAGCCCAGGAGTTCTGGGCTGTAGTGCGCTATGCCGATCGGGTGTCCGCACTAAGTTCGGCATCAATATGGTGACCTCCCGGGAGCGGGGGACCACCAGGTTGCCTAAGGAGGGGTGAACCAGCCCAGGTCGGAAACGGAGCAGGTCAAAACTCCCGTGCTGATCGGTAGTGGGATCGCGCCTGTGAATAGCCACTGCACTCCAGCCTGGGCAACATAGCGAGACCCCGTCTCTTAAAAAAAAAAAAAAAAAAAGAATATTTCCATAAAATTGAAGATGACACAAAGAAATTGAAAGATGTTCCATGTTCTTGGGTTGGAAGAAAACACGTTAAAATGTCCATACTACCCAAAGCTATCTACACATTTAGTGCAATTCCTATCAAAATACCAACAGCATTTTTCACAGAATTAGAACAAAAAATCCTAAAAATTATATGTAACCACCAAGACCCCAAATAGCTAAAGCAATCTTGAAAAAGAAAAGCAAATCTGAAGGTATCACAATTTCAGATTTAAAGTTATATTACAAAGCTCTAGTAATCAAAACACGCTGGTACCAACCAAAAAAATAGACACACAGATCAATGGAACAGAATAGAAAACCTAGAAATGCTTTACTCATAATCATATGGGAAACTAATCTTAGACTAAAGCATGAAAGAATATCCAGTAGGAAAAAGACAGTATCTTCAACAGATGGTGTTGGGAAAACTGGAGAACTACATGCAAAAGAATGATCCTGGACCATTTTTTACACCATATGCAAAACTCAAAGTAGAATGAAGAGAGCACAGACAGTAATTTCTCTGACATCAGCTATAGCAACATTTTTTCCAGATATATCTCCCGAGGCCAGGAAATAAAGGCAAAAATAAAATATTAGTTTTCCATCAAAATAAAATTTCTGCACAGTGAAGGAAACAACTGACAAAACAAAATAAGAGGTGACCGACTGAACAAGAGATGAGATTTGCAAATGACATATCTGATAATAGGTTTAAAAACTGGTGCAGCAACTGTGGAAAACAGTATAGAGTTTCCTCAAAAAGTTAAAAGTAGAACTACCCTACAATCCAGTAATACTACCACTGGGTTCCTACCCCAGAAATACAAAAACATTATAGGGAGGATATAGGCAGGGATAATACATGTTTCTATCAGCATTATTTACAATAGCCAAATTATGGAAACATCCCAAGTGTCTATGGAGAGATGAATGGATAAAGAAGTTGTGGTATATATGTATATATGCAATGGAATATTATTCTGCCATAGAAAAGAATGAAACCCTCCCACTTGCAACAACATGATGGGAGCTAGAGAGTATAATGCTTAGTGAAATACATCAGTCAGAGAAAGACAAATGTCATGCTTTCATTAAGGGTGGAATATAAGAAACAAAAAAAGAGCAAAGATTAAAAAAAATTAAAAAGGAGGCAGGCAAACCAAGAAACAGACTCTTAGCTGTAGAGAACAAACTGACACTTACCAGAGGGGAGGTGGATGGAGTGATGGGTAAAATAGGTGATGGGGATTAAGGAGTGCACTTGTCATGATGAGCACTGTGTGATGTGTCACCATGTGGTACTAAATGGTACCATCACTCTATGGGACACCTGATTTACTATATGGTACACCTGAAACTAAAATAAAACTGTACATTAGCTATACTGAAATTTTAATTTTTTTATTTTATTTTATTTTTCCAGTGTTCCAAGAGTTATTGTTTATGCACCACACCCACTGCTCCATTCAATACGTGCCCTCCTTAATACCCACCACGAGGCTCATCCATCCCCCCCACCCCTCTCCTCTCCAAAACTCTCAGTTTGTGTCTTAGAGCCCACAGTCTCTCCATGGTTCCTCTCCCCCTCTGATTTCCCCAATTCACTTTTCCTTTCCTTTTCCTAATATCCTCCCTGTTATTCCTTATGCTCCACAAATAAGTGAAACCATATGATAATTGACTCTCTCTGCTTGACTTATTTCACTCAGCATAATCTCCTCCAGTCCCATCCATGTTGATACAAAACTTGAATTGAAATTTTAAAAAAAATTTCTAGATTTTGGATACTAATCCTTTATCAGATACATCATTTGCAAATATCTTCTCCCATTCCATAGGTTGTCTTTTAGCTTTGTTGATTGTTTCCTTCACTGTGCTGAGCTTTGTATCTTAATGAGGTCCCAATAGTTGATTTTTGCTGTTATAGTATACAGGTTCCTCAAAAAGGTAAAAATAGAACTAACCTAAGACCGACCAATTTCACTACTAGGTATTTACCCAAAGATACAAAAATACTGATTTGAAGGAGCACATGCACCTCGATGTTTAAAGCAGCATTATCAACAGTAGCTGAACTATGAAAAGAGTACAAAGGTCCAATGAATGATGAATGGATAAAGAAGATGTGGTATATATATACATGTATGTATACATCTATGATGGAATAGTACTCAGCCATCAAAAAGAATGAAATCTTGCTATTTGCAATGACATGGATGGAGGTAGAGAGTATTATGCTATGTGAAACAGTCAGATAAAGACAGATATTATATGATTTCAATTATATGTGGAATTTAAGAAAGAAAGGAGATGAACATAGGGAAAGGGGGAAAAAAGAGAGAGGGAAGTGGACCATAAATGACTTAGCTAGTGAGAACAGAGGGTTGATGGAGGGAGATGGGTGGGGCATGGGCTAAAAGGGTGATGACTATGAAGGAGGGCACTTGTGATGAGCACTGGGTGTTACATGTAAGTGAGGAATTACTAAATTCCACACCGGAAACCAAATTTACCATTTATGTTAACTAGAATTGAAATAAACACTTGAAAAAAATTTCTATAATATTTCTATAAAGAACCAGACATAGGACACCTCAGCTTTTTAAGTGATAACTTCAATACCAAAACTTGATAGAAAAAATCAACTAATCTCACTCACTCTCAAACATAGTTGCAAAATTCTTAAAGAAAACTGTGCCTACAATGTATTAAAAATGTAATATCTTATGTCCTGAACAAAACTGAGTTTATTCCAGTAATTCAGAGTTGATAGCACATCAGAAAATGAGGGGCGCCTTGGTGGCTCAGCAGGTTAAGCTTCTGCCTTCAGCTCAGGTCATGATCTCAGGGTCCTGGGACAGAGCCCTGCTTCAGGCTCTCTGCTCAGCAGGGAGCCTGCTTCCCCTCCCTTCTGCCTGCCTCTCTGCCTACTTGAGATCTCTCTCTTTCTCTCTGTGAAATAAATAAGTAAAATCTCTCTTTAAAAATGAATTATGTAAATGACTACCCTAACAGACAAATGAAGAAAAACCATATGATCATCTCAGTAGATCAGGAAAGGCATCTGTTTTATTCAACATTTATACCTGTTTATAATTTTTTAAAAAGCAACATTTCTCAGCAGACCAGGAATAAAAGTGAACTTCCTTAAGCTATTAAAGTGATTATACTCCAAAACTCAATAGCAAATACCCTCCAAAACTGAAACATTAAAATTGCCTTCAGATCATAATTAAGCCTAAGTAACCATTATGCCTACTTTTAGTCAAGGTAGTATTTTATTTCATTTAAATTTTAGTTGGTAAATGTACAGTGCAATATTGGTTACTGATTTCTGGAGCATAATTCAGTGATTTGTCAATTACATACAACCCCAGTGCTCATCACAAGTGCCCCCCTTAATAGCCCATCCCCACCCCCCTCCTCCCTCCATCAACACTTAGCTTGTTCTCTATCATTAAGAGTCCCTTATGGTTTGTTACCCTCTCTCCTTTCTTCTTTTCCCCTTTCCGTATGTTCATCTGTTTTCTTTCCTAAATTCCACATATGAGTGAGATCACATGATATTGTCTTTCTCTGACTTATTTCATGTAACATGATACCACATCATTGCTGATGGCAAGATTTCATTTTTTGATGGCTGAGTAATATTCCATTGTGTATACATACTTAAGATTGTACTGAAGATCCTAGAAAATACAATAAACCGAGGGAAGTAGGTAATTGTTATAAGAACTGGAAATGAAAAAGCAAAACTGTCTTCATTTACAGATGACATGTGGTGGTCTTCATAGAAAAACTGAAAGAATGTACAGATAATTTATTAAAATTCATAGGTTTTAACAAGGTTACTGGACAAAATCAATATGCAAAAGTGAATTGCAATCTATATACCTGCAAACATATTAGAAAATTGAAATTTTAAGATACCAGTTTAAATAGTATCCAAGATATAAAGTACATAGGAATAACCCTACTGAAAACAGTTAATTCTTCATGGAAAGATGCATATAAATTTATGGAATGTCACTAGAGAAAATAAATAAAAGGAAATATATAGAGACTTACCTCATGTAGCATCAATAGAGCCAACAACTCTGCCCTAATAGCTCTAGAAATTATATGACTTTGGACATCACTTGTTTTGATTTAGAAGTGACCCTTGAACAACGCAGGTCTGAACTGTGCAATGCCACTTACATGTGGACTTTTTAAAGTACAGTACTCTAAATGTATTTCCTCTTCCTAATGATTTTATATTTTTACATTTTATTTGTTTATTTGACAGATAGTGATCACAAGTAGGCAGAGAGGCAGGCAGAGAGAGAAGAGGAAGCAGGCTCCCTGCTGAGCAGAGAGCCCAACTCGGGGCTCGATCCCAGAACCCTGGGATCATGACCCAAGCTGAAGGCAGAGGCTTTAACCCACTGGGCCACCCAGGCGCCCCCCTAATGATTTTCTTAATAACATTTTCTTTCCTCTAGCTTGCTTTATTGTGCAAATACAATATATAATACATATAAAATACAAAATATTAATTGATTATTAATTGATTGTTTATGTGACCAGTAAGGCTTCTAGTCAACACTAGGCTATTAGTTTTGGGGGAGCTAAAGTTTTATGCAGATTTCTGACTGCACATGGGAGTGGTGACTCTAACCCCTCATTTGTCCCAGGGTCAACTACAATTACTTTTTCACCCAGATTTGGGGCTTGGATGAAAAACCCCATATTTGGATTGGAATTCAGTCATAAAATGTGGATGAGAGGTTATAGGGAAGTGAGGAGAGCAAGAACATTCCTTCTTAGCATATCAATTGAAGGTACAGAAATAGCTATTTTTTTTAAGATTTATTTATTTATTTATTTGACAGAGAGAAATCACAAGTAGATGGAGAGGCAGGCAGAGAGAGAGAGAGAGGGAAGCAGAGAGCCTTATGCGGAACTCGATCCCAGGACCCTGAGATCATGACCTGAGCCGAAGGCAGCGGCTTAACCCACTGAGCCACCCAGGCGCCCCCAGAAATAGCTATTTTTAAAGAACTGGACAAGTTGGTCCTTTTTTTTTTTTTAAGGAGGTTTTGGATGGATATCTGAAGGAATGTCAGACACCTTGTACTGCAAAGGTCAGTATCCTGAAGCTTAGTTTTTGTGCCTTAGGTTTTAAAATTGTGTCTTACTCCAAACTGAGTTATGGTAAAAAAAAAAAAAAATGCCCCAATTAGGGGCACCTGGGTGGCTCAGTGGGTGGGGCCTCTACCTTCGGCTCGGGTCGTGATCTCAGGGTCCTGGGATCGAGCCCTGCATCAGGCTCTCTGCACGGTGGAGAACCTGCTTCCCCTTCTCTCTGCTTGCCTCTCTGCCTGCTTGTGATTCTCTCTCTCTCTCTGTGTCAAATAAATAAATAAAATATTTTTTTTAAATGCCCCAATTAAATTAGATTTTGTAAGACCCAGTGTATGGTAGCATGCAGAGAAAAAGCCATCCCGCACATATAGAATGAGTCAGGACACAAGCATCATAAATTTCAATTTTATAGGAGTCCAGGCTCTCCAGGAGTAGAAAGAAGAGCTTTAGAGGATATATGAGGATAACTGTGGTTCTTTGGGTTATGCAGAATCAAATTCAGTATGAGGCAGGGAGGATTTTGGAAGAACAGTGGGTGCATCAGAGAAGGAAGGTTCTTCCAGATTTCAAGAAATGAAGTGTGAAGAGGAAAAGGTAGAGGATGGCGGTTAGGAGGGGAGCATGTTACCAAGGAGAGCTTGTGACACTGTGTTTATCACCCTATTGACAGCATTTAATAAGGCGACTGGAGTAAAGTGGTACTTAGCCAATGTTAATTATTGTGTTGAATGTACCATAATTGTATGAAATTATATTTAACTGGGGACACAAGGAATGTTGCCTATGACATAGAACCTGTAACTAGAAAATCAATTCAAAATAAAATTAGTAGATCATAGTTAAAGGGCTCCCAGTTTTGAAGCTGACACAGGGATAATGATACTTGCCAGGCCACCTTGTCTATCAGGTTATCTGGTAAATGGAGTAGAACTTTCCTGGGAAAACCTGAGACTATTCTAGACCTTCCAGGATGCCTGCCATGGACAGAGCCTCACAAGGGAGCCTTGGAATGAACTGGTATAAGACTCTCCCCAGGGATCAGTTAGAATGGTAACACTTCACAAGAGATTGTTGGCCTTATTACAGTTGGCTCCCAACAGAAACCAGTTAGAAGCTCACACCTGCCTGTGTACATGTCCTCCTTGCCCTATAAACAAGCTGCTGGTTTGCAGCAGAATTCACTACACCCTCACTCTATGCCTGTGGATCCCTCCTCTGGGTCTGAGATCAGCACAGCCAATGTCATCACCTTCATGTACCAAACTCCATGGAGAAGGTTAGTGAATGTGCTCACTTCTGCATGAAAGCTGACCCTGAATCAGTTGAATCCATCAAAGATGAATAGCTCCTGGCTCTCTCAATGACCACCTGTGTTCAGATCACATCAAGCTCTTCACACAGAGGTCATGAAGGAGACTCCATTAACCCCCACCTTGTCCACTTCTCCCTCTCTAGATGCCTAGCTCTGTTTCTCCTTTTCCAGTTCTCTCCCAGCTACTCCATTCTCTTGATCACCCCTCTGAGGTTCCATCAGGTTCTCAGAGTCTTCCCACCAGCCCTCATGGCTCTGGCTGGGGGGCATCTAGCGCGCATGCATCTGGTGGGGCCTGTCTGATTTATGAAGACCTGTCTCTAATTGCTGCAAAGAGGGAGACAATCCAGAAGGTCGATCTTGCATTTCTAGAACTTGAGGGAGCAGAACTGTAGTACCTGGCTATTTAGTTCTGATTCCTCATGACCAGGGAGCCATGGCAATCCTGCCTGGCCAGCAGTCTTTCCACATTTGGCTTTTCTTCTCATTTTTTTCTGTGCCAAAATTTGGGTCCTTACTTCTCTGTCTCTTGATGTGCTTCTCTCTGTTCCCTCCTGCAAAGATCCACCTGGTCATCACTTTTCTACATATACCCCATCTTGTCACATAATGCACCCTCTTTTCCTATTTCCTTCTCTTTGTTTCAGTCTCTCTAATTCTCTCTTTGGCTTTAACATTTTTCCTTCTTTTTTGTTTTGTGTGGCTGGGATCTTTCCACTATCTCTAGGATTACTTTATCTCATTTCTTTTTATTTTCAACGCTTCCTCCTCTTTATGTTTGTGCATGGCAGTATTTTCTATTTATCTGGCCTTTTTCTTTCTTGTTCCCTGGAGAAAGAGAAACTGAGAAGTGATTCAAGGATGATCCTCTCTTAGAGATTGTGCTATAGATCTTGAGGCTGCTGTGTTTTTTTTGGCAATGTTTCTGGAAGTCAAATTAAGAGAAAATGGGACTCACATACATTGGGGGGGGGGGGGGTGCAAGTACTGAGTTAGATAGAAAGACCCACCTGATAGAGAGAGGCAGGAACCATTAGGATGGAGGTGATCCTCCTCTTTCTCTGGGCTTCTGCATGTGGGAAGCTGGCCAGATCTTTACAATGTTCCTTCCACTTGTGAAGTGAAACCACAAGGGAGACTGAGAGGAAACAGAGATCAAAACTAATGTTTATTTATTGTCTAATCTGTGGCAACCTCTAATTACATGTTATTTTAGTTCATCCTTGTTTTATATGAGAAAAAAACTTGTGTCTCAGCTAGCCAACTCCACATTATAGTAAGTGAGAATTGAATTTCAGGTATGCTTGCCTCCAAAGTCCCTGTACTTTATGCTGTTAGCCTTACTGCTTCCCTATAAGGTAATAGATCAGGTTTTTGATGGTTTTTGAGTCTCTAGATATGTAAGGATTTGCCTTAAAAATCATTGGTAGCTCAATGTGGTTTTGACTTGAATCTCCCTGATGGCTAGTGATGAGGAACATTTTTTCATGTGTCTGTTAGCCATTTGTATATCTTCTTTGGAGAAGTGTCTGTCCATGTCTTCTTTCCATTTTTAACGTGATCATCTGTTTTGTATGTGTTGAGTTGGAGTTCTTTAAAGATCTTGGATATCAGCCCTTTGTCTGTACTGTCATTTGCAAATATCTTCTCCCATTCTGTGGGCTGCCTCTTTGTTTTGTTGACTGTTTCTTTTGCTGTGCAGAACCACATGGTCATGGTCCTTGCAATTGATGCAGAAAATTCACTAGACAAAATACAGGATCTCTTTCTGATTAAAAGTTTTCAAAGTATAGAGATAGAAGGAAAATTCCTCAATTTCATAAAATCTATGAAAAACCCACAATAAATATCATTCTCAATGGGGAAAAGCTGACAGCCTTCCCTTTGAGATCAGGAACACAACAAGAATGCCCACTTTCACCACTCTTGTTCAACATAGTATTCGAAGTCCTAGCAACAGCAATCAGAAAACAAAAAGAAATAAAATGTATTCAAATTGGCAAAGAAGTCAAACTCTCTCTCTTCGCAGATGACATGATACTTTATATGGAAAACCCAAAAGATTCCACCCCCAAACTACTAGAACTCATACAGCAGTTCAGTAATGTGGCAGGATACAAAATCAATGCACAGAAATAAGTTGCTTTCTTATACACTAAAAATGAAAATACTGAAAGGGAAATTAGAGAATTGATTCCATTTACTATAGCACCAAGAACTGTAAGATACCTGGGAATAAAACTAATCAAAGAGGTAAAGGATCTGTACTCGGGTAACTGCAGAACACTCATGAAAGAAATTGAAGAAGACACAAAAAGATGGAAGACCATTCCATGTTCATGGATTGGAAGAATAAGCATTGTTAAAATGTCTATACTGCCTAGAGAAATCTATACTTTCTTTTTTTTTTTCATTTATTTATTTTCAGCATAACAGTATCATTATTTTTTCACCACACCCAGTGCTCCATGCAATCCGTGCCCTCTATAATACCCACCACCTGGTACCCCGACCTCCCACCCCCCCGCCACTTCAAACCCCTCAGATTGTTTTTCAGAATCCATAGTCTCTCATGATTCCAATCAAAATTCCACCAGCCTTTTTCAAAGAGCTGGAACAAACAATCCTAGAACTTGTATGAAACCAGAAGAGACCCCAAATTGCTAAGGAAATGTTGAAAAAGGAAAACAAAACTGGGGGCATCACATTGCCTGATTTCAAGCTTTACTACAAAGCTGTGATCACCAAGACAGCATGGTACTGGCACAAAAACAGACACATAGACCAGTGGAACAGAGTAGAGACTCCAGATATGGACCCTCAACTCTATGCTCATATAATCTTTGACAAAGACCAAAAAATATCCAGTGGAAAAAAGACAGTCTCTTCAATAAATGGTGCTGGAAAAATTGGACAGCTATGTATAGAAAAATGAAACCCGACCATTCTCTTACACCATACACAAAGATTAACTCGAAATAGACAGAAGACCTCAACATGAGGCAGGAATCTATCAAAATCCTAGAGGAGAACATAGGCAGTAACCTCTTCAACATCAGCCACAGCAACTTCTTTCAAGATATGGCTCCAAAGGTAAAGGAAACAAAAGCAAAAATGAACTTTTAGCTAAGACTTCATCAAGATCAAAAGCTTCTGCACAGCAAAGGAAATAGAGAAACACAGCTAAAGTGAGTTCCTAAAATGTTGAGAAATGTTGCTAAGTTGTTTTTTTTTTTTAAAGATTTTATTTATTTATTTGACAGACAGATATCACAAGTAGGCAGAGAGGCAGGCAGAGAGAGATAGAGAGAGAGAGAAGCAGGCTTCCTGCGGAGCAGAGAGCCCGATGCAGGGCTCGATCCCAGGACCCTGAGATCATGACCCGAGCCGAAGGCAGCAGCCCAAACCACTGAGCCACCCAGGCGCCCCTAAATGTTGCTAAGTTGTAACAGAGTTGCCAGCAGAACTCTCCAGGGGTTTACACTGATGATTAGCTGTCCTTCCTTAAAAGTCATTTACATCAATCTTCCAAATATCTTCTCAGCCATGGATCCATATGCTTTTGTCTATACAACTTTGTTAGGTTCTACATGGCAAAATTTCTTTTCCATTGCCTTCCAATTTTATTCTTAAATTCCTCAAATTTCATACAGCTCTGTTCGTGAAAATCATGGGATTCCAAAGTTACTTCTCAAATTTTAAATCTTTAGGGGCATCTGGGTGGCTCAGTCGCTTAAGTATCTGCCTTTGACCAGGATCCCAGAGTCCTGGCATCAAGCCCCAAGTTGGGCTCCCCGCCGACAGGGAGCCTGCTTCTCCCTCTCCCTCTGCCACCCCCCACACACACCCACTTGGCTCTCACATTGTCTCAAATAAATAAACAAAATGTTTTTTTAAAAAATCTTTAGAAATGCCGCAATTACAGGGCATTCTGAATAATGTACAAAATCAGAAGGAAAAACAATTATTTTTTTCTGGCAGGGAGCCCAATGCCCAACTCCATCCTGGGATTCCAAGATCATGACCTGAGCCGAAGGCAGTTGCTTAACCAACTAGCCATCCAGTGCCCAAAAATGCACTTTTCTGAGAACAACCTCTGAATCTGTCAGTCATTAGCAGCTATTTTTTCTCAAGTTGATGTTTTTTCTTCTTCCACACTTTTTCCTTGAGTATGTTATTATTTTATTACTCTGCAATACTGTAGCATTTTACTGAAGCCCAACAGGAGCTCTTAACCATATCACCTTGCAGTTAAATCACATATCGTAACATATCCCTACCCCCAGCTGTACTGCATGCTCCCCCAGAATGTAACAATGCTTGAAAATACATTTTTAATTTGCAGATTCAGTTTTCAAAAGGCTTCAGGCATTTTGAAGATTACTGACATTTAAAAATGTAAATGTCTTAAGTAATATTTTTTATTTATCCAGTGACCTAGAAAAGGAAACTTTAGATTTGTTGAGCATTTTCCCTACTACAAATATGTTTCTGTGTAATTCACACACACACACACACACACACACACACACACACACATTTTTGATTGAATGAATAAATTTCTTCTTAATCTTCACAACTACCATACCCACAAATGTGTTTTTCTTCATTTTACTCTCAAGAAAAGTGCTCTCACACACACGTTTTCATACAACATTTCAGAGAAGCATGGACACACTGAATCTTCTGACTCCCTAGAGCTCAATGAACTCCAGGATAAATATAACCACCTTAAAGTTTTTCTGCTCAGGAAAATAGTGCCTTTGGCTTTCAGGTCATGAAATTATGTGTTTAATCCAAAAAAAGGGAAGGGATTAGAGCATGCAGAAGAGAAACTAGATTTCAAGCTGTGTTAGATGTGAAATTACTAGAGGCACATTTTATTTACACCAGACCTGCAAGAAGATGGCCAACCCTTACAGAAGCTGAAGCTTTCTAAGAACACGCATGATTTTAAACAAGGCTGATAAGTTCATTTACAACTTAAGTGAACCATTTTCATTCCGAAAACAAACATACTCTCCAGAATAAATGAATGATACAGTGCTGTGTGATATTTTCTTTCCTGTGGTCATAGCATGCTAGGAAAGCTACAGAAACGTTGTGGCTAACTGTTGAATGTATTCAATGGTATCCTGCTTCTCTTTGGTGAGTAGGACAGGAATCAGAACCTTAACATTACAATGAGACATTTTCCCACCCATGTAGGCTACAATAGCACACTTTGTTCATTGTCCTCCTGAGTTCAAGGAATGTAGACTTCTCTCCCTGAACTCACCAGCACTATACCTTGAGCTTTCAGCATACACGTATCAGAGAACTCCTCCCTCTCAGGATCTTCCCAGACATCTCTGTAACTCATGGTTTCTTGTTGTAATCAAAGCTCTAACACATTTTTGTTTAAATTTTATTTCCATATATGTGATTATATCACTAATAATTGTTAGGGATTTTAAGGGGTGCAGTAAATAACACTGCTATTTATTCCACTTGGTATTTTTTCCTGTCTTGTCAAAGATTATTTGACCATAAAGTTGAGGGTCCATATCTGGAGTCTCTACTCTGTTCCACTGGTCTATGTGTCTGTTTTTGTGCCAGTACCATGCTGTCTTGGTGATCACAGCTTTGTAGTAAAGCTTGAAATCAGGCAATGTGATGCCCCCAGTTTTGTTTTCCTTTTTCAACATTTCCTTAGCAATTTGGGGTCTCTTCTGGTTTCATACAAGTTCTAGGATTGTTTGTTCCAGCTCTTTGAAAAAGGCTGGTGGAATTTTGATTGGAATGGCATTGAAAATATAGATTGCTCTAAGCAGTATAGACATTTTAACAATGTTTATTATTCCAATCCATGAACATGGAATGGTCTTCCATCTTTTTGTGTCTTCTTCAATTTCTTTCATGAGTGTTCTGTAGTTCCTCGAATGCAGGAACTTTATCTGTTCCTGTACTCTGTATGCTTTACCTCTTTGATTAGTTTTATTCCCAGGTATCTTACGGTTCTTGGTGCTATAGTAAATGGAATCAATTCTCTAATTTCCCTTTCAGTATTTTCATTTTTAGTGTATAAGAAAGCAACTTATTTCTGTGCATTGATTTTGTATCTGCTACATTACTGAACTGCTGTATGAGTTCTAGTAGTTTGGGGGTGGAATCTTTTGGGCTTTCCATATAAAGTATCATGTCATCTGTGAAGAGAGAGAGTTTGACTTCTTCATTGCCAATTTGAATACCTTTTATTTCTCTTTGTTGTCTGATTGCTATTGCTAGGACTTCTAATACTATGTTGAAGGGAAAATTGGACAGCTATGTGTAGAAGAATGAAACTCGACCATTCTCTTACACCATACACAAAGATAAACTCGAAATGTATAAAAGACCTCAACATGAGGCAGGAACCCATCAGAATCCTACAGCAGAACATAGGCAGTAACCTCGGTCATCAGCCGAGCATCAACATTGGCCACAGCAACTTCTTTCAAGACATGTCTCCAAAAGCAAAGGAAACAAAAGTGAAAATGAACTTTTGGGACTTCAACAAGATCAAAAGCTTCTGCACAGCAAAGGAAACAGTCAACAAAACAAAGAGGCAACCCACAGAATGGGATTTGCAAATGACAGTACAGACAAAGGGCTGATATCCAAGATCTATAAAGAACTCCTCAAATTCAACACACAAAAAACAGTTAATCACTTCAAAAAATGGACAGAAGACATGGACAGACACTTCTCCAAAGAAGACATACAAATGGCTATCAGACACATGAAAAAATGTTCATCATCATTAGCCATCAGGGAGATTGAAATCAAAACCACATTGAGCTACCACCTTACATCAGTTAGAATGGCCAAAATTAACAAGACAGTAAACAACATGTGTTGGAGAGGATGTGGAGAAAGGAGAACCCTCTTACACAAGATGATGCAGCCAGTTTGGAACAGTGTGGAGATTCCTTAAGAAATTAAAAATAGAGCTTCCCTATGACCCTGCAATTGCACTATTGGGTATTTACCCTAAAGATAAAGATGTAGTGAAAAGAAGGGCCATCTGTACCCCAATGTTCCTAGCAGAAATGGTCACAGTCACCAAACTGTGGAAAGAACCAAGATGCCCTTCAACAAATGGATGAAGAAGATACGGTCCATATATACAATGGAGTATTATGCATCCATCAGAAAGGATGAATACCCAATTTTTGTATCAACATGGACAGACCTGGAGGAGATTATGCTGAGTGAAATAAGTCAAGCAGAGAGAGTCAGTTATCATATGGTTTTGCTTATTTGTGGAGCATAAGGAATAACATGGAAGACATGGGGAGAGGAGAAGTGAATTGGGGGAAATTGGAGGGAGAGATGAACCATGAGAGACTGAGAAATGAACTGAGGGTTTTGGAGGGGAGCAGGGGGTGAGGGGTTGGTTGAGCCTGGTGGTGGGTATTATGGAGGGTAGGTATTGCGTGAAGCACTGGGTGTAGTACATAAACAATGAATTCTGGAACACTGAAAAGAAATTTAAAAAAATTTTTTTAAATAGCATGGCTCTTCCCACCTGGTTCTGAATCATCTGAGAAATAAGACAGAGTCTGCAGGTGGAGGTTAAAACATTACCTTTACTAATAACAAAGCAGACATTGAAGTCATTGGATTTCCTAATTCAGAAGCAGAGAATTGGACAGAAAAACCTATTCCCTGGTAACTAGCAGGAACATACAGCCACAAAGCCTCCTCAAACAGGGGTAGAGCCTGCCCTGAAGAAAGCCACTCACTCCCAAGAGGAAGGTGAGAGGAAAGGGATAGAAAACACGTGCTTGGTTTCTCCTTCTAAAATCACCAATCTGGTAAGCTACTCCATTCCCCACCGATCAGTGTGAATAAGGAAGAGAAAGGTCAAGAGTGCTATGCTATCACAATTTCATCCATGTGAAAGGAAACATCAGGAATATGGAAGAACTTCTTCCCTACCTACCCTACCCCTAATAGTATCTAGCGTTCTGTTCTCTAATCCCGTTAAGTCTACAGTTAACCATAGGGTATAAGATATTAAAACAGTCCTACTTCCACTTTCGTGTTGGCTGGTCCTCCAACACAAATCCCTGCTCTGTTGTGAGGCTCTTGGAACTTTTGGAACAGTTCTATTTTGCTTATAAGTGGTTCTAAAAGGAATCAGAACAGTAAGTTAGTCAGCTCTGAAGCCAGTCTAGACCCACAGCTGAAAACCTATACCCTATTCCTCTCTCCTTGCCAAACTGTGCTCAACTACATTGTCCAACATAACAAAGGTTCTTCAATGAGATTAAATTATATCCTGAAATTACAATAAAAAGTCATGGCATGTGTGAACTACTTTATAAACTATTGTTAATTTAAATGAGATTACAGACCCTTGACTCTTTAAACAAGAAGTCCAAGGGGTCATGGGTAGTTATTTATTTTCTATCTATACCCTTGGCATGAGAAAATCCTATGATCCTCTTCTGGTTTAACAGAGAAATCTCATAATCTACACCTTTCTGAAAACAGATCAATTTAAATACTACAATGGCCATCATTAAGGCCACCAATAAAAATGATATTTTAGAGGTTCACAATTAGGTTTAAAGCATATAGCAACAATTTCTGATGTCCAGTCTCAAAAAATTCTTTGTCAGAAACAACCACAAGGACATGTTTTATGTTACAGAGTAATATGAGATTGTCTACAGCTAAAGGAGAATGAATGCTTTATTATTTTCTTGCTTGTGTTTCTTCAAATAACAGTTAAGAGAGCATGTGATTTTCGAGTCAAGGTGCTAAAATTCAGTTAGCACTGGGACAAAATTAAAAGTCCTGAGAAGGTCAAAACATATACTATGAAAAAGTAAGAGCAAGTAAGCTTATTAACAAGTGGAATATGTGACAGTTAACGTGCAGTACATATGTGACTTAGTATTATTATTTAAGTAAACATTGATCATCTATGGTATGGATGTTGAAGAACTAACGAGGTCATCACCACAATTCTCTTCCAGAGTGGCCCACCTGGTCAGACCATCCTCCCTGGACCAGTTCTTCTTCAAACACCATGGGATTTTCTCTGTTATTTGCTGCAGTGATTCAGTGATAAACATCATCACTAGCCAAGCAACAGAATGAGGTAGGATGTGATTTTCAAGTCATTATCCTATTTATTTATACAAATGCTTGACTAGTTAACCCTAGTAGTTAACAGGGCACTAGATGCCGGTTATCATGGAGTATTTTTCTGGGACAGTGAACCGCAATAAGCATTTATATACTGCTATAGGTCCTAGTGTTTTCTTCAGTTGAACTTCAGTTTTTTCTTGGGCAAGTCCCAGGTTTATCTGGAGCATAGATCACTGCCTTCCCTTGCCCAGGTTCTGACCTCAAACCCAACATGTCCATTGGGCCCATGATTCCAGGCCGCTTCTTGGGTTAAACATTGCTCTCTGACCCTCCCTGCCCTTTCTGGGCCCCAATGAGGAGAAGTTCTAGGTACAGTTCAAGGGGAATGTTCCAAAGTATAGACGATGGGAATGGCCTACTGCTTTGACCTACCAGGAAATCATCTATTAGGAATCCAATATGGAAAAGAGTAGCAGTTAATGGGGTAGGTCTCTTCTAAAATTAAGATAGGCAACATGAGATGTTTAAATCATTAAGGGAAGGCAGTCCAACCAGAGGTAGCTGAATGGCAGATAGCCACACCAAATATGAGAAAGGGAGAGAGAGAGAAGAAAAGAGTGAGAAGTGGAAGTGGAGAAAGGAGGGGGAAAGACTATCAGAGGGGGTAGAGTAAGAATGTGTAGAAAAAGGAGCGAGAGAAAAGGAAATGAAGAAGAGTGGTTAGCAGAACTGAAGGTTAAGAAGGAATATGCTAACCCTGTATAAGCATCTGAAAGTAGAAGGGATCTAACTGACATCCTAACTCCAAGACAAGATGAAGAGTACAAGAGAGATTTAACATGAACATAATGACTTCCTAAAAGTCACAATAATGAGAAAAGAACATGAGGATTCTGAATGTTCATTCTCCGATGACGGGAAAAGAATAAGACTAATCCTGGAAGCAAAGGGTCAGATCAAAGTTTTCATTCCAGAAAGGCTAAATTTATGCCCTACTCATAGCTTCCCTGGTCTTACAGCAATGGATGCATCCTTTCCACCCAAAAGCATTTATCCCTAAGTTCCAACCCCTGTAGGAAAATTGTATCCTATTGGGAAAGCATGTGAGAGCTTAGAGCCAGGCCCCATCTCCAGCATGCACTGCATGGGTGGTGGATACAGCAGCACAAACTACTGGGAGAAGGAGTCTGGAAAGAGGGTAAGCATGGCGGTTCCCAGAGTTATGCAAATCATTCTCCCTTAAGGAGCAATGCTGAAGGCTAGAATGTGACTGTTTCCTCTGAAACTTCAAACCATTCATCATTTTAAATATATACACTAGACTGAGCATTTTTTTCTTCTAGAAAAATATGTCTTTAAACATCTCCCAAGTACTTCCTAAATATGATCTTCTATCAGCTAACAACCATCATGCCCTCCCCTCAAATACTTCATTCCTTAAATTCTTCATTTCTTAAACTTGTCCTCATTTGGCATGGGTTCCAGCCCAACCACCCTAGTTTTGCATCTCTGAACACATTTTGGTTACTGGCCTACCCTTCAATATTTATGGCCCTGGAGCAGATGCAGTACTTCATTTGAGGCCTGACCAAACCAGAAGAAACTATATCCTTTGCTTCCTCAATTTTTGATATTACAATTCTATGTATGCAGCCTATAGTGACACTGGCATTTTCACTGCTCCACAACACTGCCAATTACATAGTTTACTAAAGTTCCAACATGTCTGCCACTACTCATTTTTCTTCTATAGCTGCATCTCTTGGCCCAGGTGAGTACCTAACATTCCCCTACAACTGTCTCACCTTTGCCTTTCCTGTTCTACCTCCTCAAGCAGGTCCAAGACAGTGGACCTAAGGAACAGCAGCACAGTGACAGAATTTATCCTCGTGGGCTTTGAACAGAGCTCCTCTTCCACTCGGGCATTGCTCTTTGCACTCTTCCTAGCCCTCTACAGCCTTGCCATGGCCATGAATGGCCTCATCATCTTCATCACCTGGACAGACCCCAGGCTCAACAGCCCCATGTACTTCTTCCTTGGCCACCTGTCCTTCCTGGATGTCTGTTTCATCACCACCACCATCCCACAGATGCTGATCCACCTGGTGGTCAAGAACCACATTGTCTCCTTTGTCTCTTGCTCGACCCAGATGTACTTGGTCTTCTGTGCAGGTGTGGCCGAATGCATCCTTTTAGCTTTTATGGCCTATGACCGTTATGTTGCCATCTGCTACCCACTCAGCTATGCTCAGATCATGAGCCGGCAGGTTTGTGTGAAGCTGGTGAGTACTGCCTGGTTCTTCGGGCTGATCAATGGCATCTTTCTTGAGTATCTGTCATTCCGGAATCCCTTCTGTAGAGACAACCACATAGAAAACTTCTTCTGTGAGGCCCCCATAGTAATTGCTCTCTCTTGTGGAGACCTTCAGTTTAGTCTGAAGATGATCTTTGCCGATGCCATCGTGGTGCTGCTCAGCCCCATGGTGCTCATTGTCATCTCCTATGCACGCATCCTGGCCTCCATCCTTGGCAGAGCCTCCTCCTCAGGTCGTGGAAAGACCTTCTCTACTTGTGCCTCCCACCTGACTGTGGTCATCCTTCTCTACACCTCAGCCATGTTCTCTTATATGAACCCTCGCAGCACACATGGCCCTGACAAAGACAAGCCTTTCTCCCTCCTCTACACCATCATCACCCCAATGTGCAACCCCATCATCTATAGTTTTCGAAACAAGGAAATGAAGGGAGCCATGATGAGGGCTCTTAGGAGGACCAGCCTGGCCTAAGCAGAGTTTGTCTAGTGGGAAGCCTCCTGGAAGAGAAGCTCCCTCCCTGAGTCCTGACAACTGGGTAACTTTCCCATGCTGAAAAGCTCTAGGAAAGAGCATTCATAGTTTTCTTCCCACTGGCATCAGACCTGGAAGATTATGTTGATGTCTAATGCTCATATATCTGATTTATTTCCAGTATTGTTTTCTCTTGGTCCTTTCTCAGGATAATTTGAGATTTTCCTATTTTTCTTCTTCGTCTTTATAACCGGATCTTATAAGGACATAAATGTACTTAACTCCATTTCATTTTATTTGTACAGTACTTTCACATGCTATTCCCAGCCTGAGTTTTGCATTTACATCTGGAAGTAAAGTTTTCCTCTCTTTCAACTTGTCATTTTAGTCTTTTCTTTCTCATGTTCCACTCTCGTGTCCTGAATCCACCTTCAGCCACCCCATCTCTACATAAGAAAAAGTAGAGGGAAAAATTAAGGAAAAGGAGATTAGGGAGCAGTGTTGACATTAAGAAAAGTCAGAGAAAAACAGAAAATGAAAAATATCATCAGCCTCAACTCCATATCTTGGGCTCCACTAGCCCGTGAGGGAGAACTTACAGTGGCATTAAATTGCCACCATAATAATGCATTCAACTTAAGTTTATCCTTGTGTGTAGAGGAAAGGAAGGTGAGAGAAGCTAGTGTGTCAAACCCCTTCTCCTACCTTTCCTAGTTTCCTAGGTAACATGATTGCCTGGTATTTCTCTTCTGATCGAAGTAGTCAAAGCCTCTGCAAGCTTCTCAGACTACTAGTCACTCTCCTTCCCTGGTGTAGACTCCCAGTGAACTCCCTTCTCCCTACTATTTGCCTTTTTCCCCAACCATCTTTCATTTCATTCCAACTCAGTCCTACTGCACCTTAACTTCCCATCTCAAATGGATACATTTCATTTCCTGTGCTTTAAGGAATACCTCTCCACATTACCTCTACCACTGCAGAAGCCTTTCCAATACCAACCCTGACCTCTCTCACTTCCTCTAGCTTCTCTCCTTAACCACATTTAGCATCTCTTGAGAGGTGATTATATTTTAGCCATTCCCTTTCTTTGAAAATTGCATTTTTTTTTCTCTTTCATAATAATAGAAAAGGGGACAGGGCAGGGGCACTGGGTAGCTCAGTTGGTTAAGCGTCTGCCTTGGGCTCAGGTCATGATCAGTCTTGGGATCAAGTTCGTGTCAGGCTCCTTACTAAGGGAGCCTGCTTCTCCCTCTCCTGCCCACTCATGCTTTCTCACTATCTCTGTCTCTCTTTCTCAAATAAATAATTTTTTTTTAATCTGAGAGAGAAAAAAAGGAAAGACACGGGGACAGGTCTGTTCTTTATTTCCTGGTGCCACTTCTGTAAGATAAATGCACCTCAGTTAGGATTCCCTCAAATAGATATACTACCCTTTCCACATCATACTTATCACACTACTTTCTGCAATGACTTTAAAGTGGTAGCTTCACTCCACAAGGTTGTAATCTTTTGAATCCAAATTGGTTAATCTCTAGATATCCAAGGTCATGTGAGAAGGCCTTCTCAGTCAGCAGGAAGAAATTAAATACCTGTGTAATTGAGAAGAAACAATAAACATAGAACATAAAATTTTCATTATCAAAGAGAAGTTACACTAGGCAAATTAAATAGACAAAATTAAGCATGAAAGAAAGACTTTATTTAAGACTATTGCAGAATGCCTGAGTGGCTCAGTTGCTTAGGTGCCTGCCTTGGGCTCAGGTCATGATCCCAAGGTCCTGCATCAGGCTCCCTGCTCAGTGGAGAGCCTGCCTTTCCCTCTCCCTCTGCCTGCTGCTCCCTCTACTTGTGCGCTCTCTCTCTTCTGTTAAATAAATAAAATCTTAAAAAAAAAGAGAAAGAGATTATTGCAATAGGAAGTTGAACTCAACTCTACTGAAACAAGTGGCTGGAGTTACTAAGAGCTGCAGTAGGGCCACCTTTGTGTGGTGACTGGTCTTACTCAAAGGAAAAGTAAGCTTACAGGTTGTAATTTTGCAATTGGAGCAAGATACCCTTTGATTTGGGGCCCCTACCCGTCAATAGAGACTAGGAAATAGGAATGCTACCTAGGAGCTACCTTGGTTGAAATGCTTTAGACAGTTATGGCGGATGGTGAGCGTGGCCAGGAATGTTGTAAAATCAAGCTGAGCGATCTAAAATTGTTTTCTCAAGGGCAAGCACTTTCTCATCCAATGCCCTGGGGCCGGGAGGACCGGGCACCTGGCATGAACTGACCCTGGACGGGCGGGGTCGGGAACAGGAATGGGAACAGGGGTTGGCGGGCGGGCGGAGCTCTAAGGCGCGGGATGCGCTCGGGCGCGAGGAGCCGCCGCCCTGCGGATCTCCCCTGCCGCAGCCTCAGCCATGGACCCTGGATCCCGAGGCACATAAAAAGCCCCCAGGGACCGCGAAAACGTCTGTGAATGCAACGGTCTCCCTGAAATGCGCGTCCCGTCCCAGCCCTCTCGTATATCCAGATGCAAATCCACTTGTGGGAGGCCGCACACCCCCGGCCTGAGAATGTGGGCAAGCAACCCAGGAATTCTAGCTGTGGTCCCACCTCAACCCGCCCTCAGGCTGTGACCTCACGGGGCGCTCCCTCCCAGCTAAAGCCGACACCGGGGCTCCCGAAACTGTTCCGAGCTACACGCCCAAACTACCCATGAGGCCTCGGGCCCTCAGCCGATTGCAGGAGGGGAGGAGATGGGCGTGGCCCGCGCTAGGGGGAAAAAAAAAAACTGCCAATCAGCCTTCCGCAGCCTCTCGGATCACCGTTACCGCAACCAATGAGCGCTTTCTCCTTGGCTGCTCGCGGGAGGGACCCCGCTAAGGCCAACACCTCCAGGAAACACGAGCTATTTTGGGGGGATTGGGCTGCAACCTGTCATGCTGGAGACGCGGGTTTTAGGGCTAGGATTTCCTCGCAGCTGAGTGGAATTGTTGATAGGTAGAGCCCCTTTAGTTGAGGTTGGGCTGGGATGACGGCGGAACCAGGCTGGAGGCAGGGCTGAGCGGAGACCTTTGCCAATCACAGCGAGTCCTCGTACCTCCTAGACTTGAGCACGGGTCCGTAGCCTAGTTCTTTCCTGGTGGTAACTCCTCTTTTAGCGAACTGAACACTTGTGGAGCTTCTCTTCCTTCCGGGACAGCGCATTGTCTTCGGAACATCCTTACCTACCCTTTGCAGTTATGCCAGAAAGTCTTCCTTGACCGCTTCCCCTTTCTGGGTTCACTGGACTTAATATTTGGAGTTCCTGCATAACCTGTGCATTTTCCTAATCCTGTACTCTCATTTACTTTTCTGTCGTCGCCACTAGTTTGTGATTCATTTGTGAGGTTTTATTTTAGCACAGTATCTGGAGGTGTTGTAGCGCTATTTTCTCAATGAAATCTTAAGCAGAATGCTGATGTATTAACCAAATGACAAAGCTCTTCTAGTAGGTGTAGAGTATGAGTGTCCAGAGCCTTGAACACCCGCCTCCCACCCTTGAAGCACTCATTTTTAGTGACCTAAGCTAAATATCCACCTTAATACATAGAAACATGGTTTACCCAGGACGTGAAAATTAAACAAGTCCAGATCCTCTAGGAGCACTCTTAAAATCTCATCTTTTTGAACTTCCAATCTGATTGCACATTTGTTTTTATTTTCCAGTCTACAGACTACAGTCTACAGACCAAGATATTAATTTGCCTACTCAGATCAGTTTATCCTGGCCCTCTTTATCCACGCAGCTCTGGGCCTGGGAAGCTGACCTGCATGGAAACATGTCAACAGATCCCCTTACCACTAGCTTTCTATTGGGATCAGCCAATGAGTAGTCTAGGCCAAAGATTGGAGGGAAGTAGGAATGTGAGGTTAGGCTGATTAATCCTCTAGCTCCCTGTGGGGTTGTGACAAGCTCACCTGAGTCCCTTTCTAAGATCTCAGCCCCTGTCATGTAACCTTTTCTACCTAGTTCTCTGTTTCTCAGTTTTAGAACTGCTACCTCCATTAACTCTTCAGGCTTAGCCCTTTTAATACCAGATTTGGGGTACTGTGGCCCCTTAGCAATTTCCCTGCACCCTGCTCACATTGTTGTAAATAATTCTTTATGAAACTTCCAAAATGTCTTGATTTGAGAATGCCATTGTTTCCTGGGATACCTAATAGAAGACTGTTCTCTTACTGAGGCAATGAAAACAGGTATTTCAAACATTTGGAAGGCTGTATGATGTAGTAGAGAAAACATGGGCTTTGAAGTTAGAGAAAACAGAGTTTCATGTCACTTATTATTCATATTCATTTGGCACCTGTTCTGCAGTCCTATTAGTTGTGGTAGATGTTTTAGAGTGTGCTATAGCACACAGCCCATTCTCCAAGAATCCTTTTTTTCTCCCACTGCGGTGAGCCCTGGCAACCAAGTTAGTATCATGGAACACCCACCACCACCAATATCACCACAAGCAGTGCAGTAAAGCTAGATTAAGTCCTCCTTCCTGGTGTGCTGTGGGTTTAGTCATTTCTGGGCTAGAACAGGCAAACACTTGAGCTATGGAGCAGTTGTCTTCTTCCATGTATGTGAAGAAGCAAAGAAAGTTGGCAGGCGGGGAGAATAGGTTGAAGTCAGAGGACAGAGAGAAGCAAAGATAGAAGACCATATTTTCAGAAAAAGAGCCTGAGATAATTGCTGCCCTGGTTTCAGTCAGCTTTGGAGGACCAGCTGCATTCTTGCTCTTGGGTTTTGTGAGATAAACTTGCATCCTACAATAAAGTTTTCTTCCTCAAAATTACTACAGATGGATTTATATTTCTTGAAACCAAAAAAGTTATTACGAAAAAAGATATTACTAAGGTAACACCTACCTCAATGTGGTTATGGGGATTAAAAGAAATATTTCAAATGTGTAAGTCAGTGTCTCCAAAAATTTTACTTTCTCTAAATTTAAATAGCATCCCATGTGTTCAGAGCATCAGAGATATCTGTTCTTTGTTATTTTTCAAATAATGAGTCCATTTTGCTGTCAGTATTTTTACAAGTTTTTCTTCATTTCAACTTTTCCTTTTCTAAGTGTTGTTCTGTTCATGGTCTAGGCGCTGATAAATTTGTGCTTTTCTATGTTTTATTTTGAAGTTTTTGTCCCTTGAAGGATCAAATTAATCATACTCTTCAGTTCATGATACACCATCATTGTTGCTGCAAGGAAAAGCCCTTTTGTTTAAATCTTTATTTCTTTATTCTGTCATTACACTCTATCTCCACTCCCATCCACAGCCCTAACAATAGTTAATTTTCTAATGTGTTTAAATGTGTTCATAGAAAATAGTTATTCGTTAGGCATTTATTTTTAAATGTACTACAAAACTACTGAGTTATATGTCTATTTCTGTGTTTTATGTTTTTTGCTAAGCACTGTTTTTTATCTCTATCCATCTTGCCAGATGCTGACATTTAATGTTACTTCACCTGATGCCTAGTATTTCATGGTGTGCATTTGCCACATTGTACTCATCGACTCCTCCAGTGATGAGCACACTCATTGCCCATGTCACTGCAAATAACCCTGCAATGAACATCCTCATTGTAGTCCCTTTCTGAACTTGTAAATAATTCGTTTTATGTTACTTAAGAAAAGGACTGCTGGGCTGTAGGGTATGAGTCTATTTAATGTGTCAAGTAATGCCAGCTCGCTTTTAGAAGTGGTAGAAAGAAGTCTTGCAGCAGATTTCCACATTGTTGACATCTGTAATCTAGATTTCTAGTTTTTGTTGGTTTGATAGGTATAAACTAATTTCTTATTGTTGGTTCAATTCATATTTGATTACTAATGGTTTTGATTAAATTTCCATATGCATATTAGCTTTTATATATTCTTTAAATTGCCTGTTGATATTTTTTGCACCTTTTTTTTTTAATTGGGTTGCTGTCTTTCTCCTGTTTTTGCAAGAGTTCCAAATATAGTCCTAGGATATTACATCCTTGTCAGTTTTAGACAAAGCAAATTATTTTCTTCATTCTGCCATCTACCTCTTAGCTTTGTCCATGGTGCCCTTTGTAGAACATAAATCTTTGTTTTGTTATTAAATCCCCCAGTTTTTGCCTTATGTTTGTATTTTTGAAGGTATCGAAATATGTGGACTACTCTCTTAGTTATGCCTATTCTCTGCCTCGCATCTCTAAATCTGAGTTTAATGGCAAGGTCCCTGTGGTCATTCCATCCAGTCCTCATCACTGGACTCTAGAGTAATTACACTGACTAAATTTCATTCTTAGGCGAACACCATCTTCCTTGAGCCTTTTCCCCCTTTAGAGCTGCAGGCTATGAAAATCATATCTTTTAGTTAGGTGAAGTCAGACTTCAGTAGCTCTGGACTGCATCTCACCTGACCTCCTTGACTATCAGGAAGAACCGAAATGGCATAGTTAACTTTCTTTCAAGATCTTCTTCACCCTCATTTTGCTAATCAATTCCATCCTTGTGGATCAGAATTAGATCTAGAATCATCTTAGCTCTGCCGCCTTCTTCCTTCTGAAGGATTATGTTACATTAAATCAACTTCTGCAACTTCGTTGTGCCAATTTCATGATTTATTCCTGGGGTCTGTAATCCAGTTTATCTGTTTGGGCAGACTAGACATTTTTATGATGATGTCACTTCTTTTCCTCTCCTTTTATCTTCACCTAAATAATTCCTTTCCTGTGTCCATTCTCAAAGATATAAAATCCCATCTAAGAGTATCTTCATGATGTAAAGTGCTACTCTGACTTTCCTTTTATCATTTTCTTTCGTTTTTATTTTATTCCTCCTGCTTACTGTCTTTTGTCTCCTTCCTTCTTTCCTTTGGTCTTTACACTTTTTCTTCCTCCTTTCCTTTCTGAATTTTAGAAATGCTAAGAGTAGGGGCTTATACATACTGACTTTCCCTAGATCACAGCAAAGAAGCCATTTCTGTCCCCACAGACATGCAGTTTGTATCATGTGACTGCCATTCCCTCTCCAGGTGCTCATCAGAAACCAGTTCTTTTTATTTGGAACAATGTTACTCACCTTTTCTCACTGCCATGTTCTAGTCATGAGTCCCATCCTAACAAGTTTCTTTATATCTGTGAGAAATTATTTTCCCCATTGTATAAAATCTCGTGTTCTATTTGTATATTACCTGTACTTTTTGCATTGGTGTAGAGGCCATAAATATTTTTTCCCAGCCCCTTTCAACTTACTTTCTCCAGAGAATTATGAGATGCCAACTCAACTACTGCTTTTATTCCAATGTCATACTTGATGTCCTCTGTCGTATAAAATTTTGTGGGTTTTCTGAGCATTTCTTTTCTTTTACCTTGTCTTTCCCACCACTTGGCCCCCAGCACACACACGCACACACACACACGGACATACACACACCCCATTCCCATTTTAAAATTAAACTGCTCTTCATTCAGTTGACGATGCTTACAGAAAACAGATTTTCCTTTCAATCTTCTGAGAAGCACTCTGTCCCAATTCAAGAACACACCATTCCCTTATCATTAAACTGTGAGCAATTTAAGGGCAGAGGCCATGACTTCTTTGAGTCTGCCCCAGTGCCTACCACCTTCCATGATACACAGTAGGCAGATGGGAAATACTTGCTGGCAGATTGACTCAGCGTGGTTCTGTTCTTGGAGGTCTTCTTTCCATCATGCTTATAAGAATTATTCACCTGCTATAAAAGGAATGTTGACTTGTCCTTTTTACTCTTGAAGCTGAGCCACCATAAGCTTCCCTTAGTATATTATAACCACTTAAAACAAAGCAAGGCACAGTATCATTCAAAGGGAGGATTTATATAATTTAGACAAATGGGATTCTGCTCCTAATACTGTCGTTAATTGTACAACTTTGGGCATGTCATCTCATCTATTTCTTAATTATATGCAATGAGATCACATATATTCACTGTAGGAGACTATACCTTTTAATAAGGTACTTAGGGTAGATATGAGGTAAATTTCTCCCCACTGAGGGGACTAAATGGAGAGAAACTATTCTCAGAATAAAAGAAAGAATTTGCTTGTTACTCGGGAGCAGGCCAGAGGAGGATGAGAGTAAAGGTGGGATAGGGTGGAGGAGCCTGTAAAGGCAGAAATTCCTCAGTGGGACTTTTCCTTGTGACCACTCCTCCCTCTATTTTTTTTAATTCAAATCTATAGTAAAAGTTTTTAAATGCCTAGTAATGTTATATTTGTTATTGAAACCAGTGAATGGGCTGGTCTGTTTTATGTGTCCCAGAGCTGATAAGAAATCAAACTAAGGTGGCTTGCATGGACTCAGGTGTGTGGATGCAGAAAAAAGCAGAAGCACAATAAACCATAAGATATAATAGAAATTGTATGGAATGCTGTGGAATTCTCAGAATTTAGCATTGGAATTTGAGGCAAATTTAATCAGATACTTTAAGAGATAAAGCTGTCTCTTCAGACATCTGAGTTATATATAAAAAGCCTATATGATCATCACTAAGATTTCTTTCAGCAGTAACATTTTTGAAGATTCTAAGATATGGGAACACATTTTTTTATTCCCAGATCTAAAAATCCTATAATTTTTCATTTATGTACTCATTTATGTATTTAAGTTTCAAACATTCATTTCCTGCCTATTATGAGAAAGTTTCCACTCTACCAATTTCATCATTTGCAAACATTCTCCCTCTCCCCCATCCCCATTTTAGCATTTCTGAAATGGGATGTGTCTTATAATCAGTAATCAATGTCATCTTACAATTACTGTTGGCCAAACAGCAGTTATGACATAGTTGCCACTGCCTACACATGCCTGAGCCTCGTTGTTATTCTAGGTAGTATGACTGGAAATCCACAATCCAGATGTTTCCGTTAATTAACCATTCAAGGACCATTCAAAGGAATATTAGTCCTGGTTGTTGTCTGAACATATTCCTTGAACACTTCTGGCAAGATCAAAAAAGTCCCAGCTTTAAAACTTGCCGAATAGGTTTGTGGCCTGGAAGAAATTGCCAAAGACAACAGTGAAGCTCTTTTTTTTTTTTTTTTTTTTTTTAAGAAATGCTGCTTCAATAATACTCAAAATGACCCAGAAAATATAAATGTTTGGAAAAATACAGACATCAGCAACCCTGAGTCAAAAGTGATTCATAAGTGTTAGACTCAATATGAAGAAATTATAAGAATTCCATAATGACTTTGAATTTGTGTGCATCATAGTGATACAAAAAAGTTCTATTTCTAAATAAGTCTAAATGAGCTCTTTAAACAGATTGAAAATTTAAAATAAAAGTGATAAAGTTTAGTTGACAGTATTTTTTTATAATACCTAAAATGATGTGCTACACAATTGATGGTGCTTTAAAGTCAATAAAATACAGTAAATACTTAAGAGACTATAAAAATGAGAAAGAAGTTCCAGCCTTCAAGATATTCATAAGCTAGAAGAGAGAATAACAAGCACATTAAATAACATAAGTAAGAAAAAATATAATTATTGTCCCCAAAAGAAGTAAGATCTGGATATTTTTTAAAGATTTTATGTATTTATTTAACACAGAGAGAGATCATAAGTAGGCAGAGAGGCAGGCAGATCTTTTTTTTAAAGATTTTATTTATTTATTTATTTATTTAACAGAGAGATCATAAGTAGGCAGAGAGGCAGGCAGGGGGAAGCAATCTCCCCGCTGAGCAGAGAGCCAGATGCAGGGACCCTGAGATGATGACCTGAGCCGAAGGCAGAGGCTTAACCACTCAGGTGCCCCAAGATTTGGGTATTTAAAGGAGGAAGAGATATTAGGAAAGGCTCCATGAAAGTAGTAGCATTTGAGAAGGGCCACAAAGAATTGGTAGGATTCCAACAGGCAGAAACAGAATAGGGTGGGAAGAGAATCAAGGACCAGGAGGGACTCATTCTGTCTACTGGTCCAGAGATTTAAAAGAACTGGGATACCCTTGGGAATCATTTCTAGCTGACTGGATGATATAGGCTTCCAAAGATGGAAAGGTTGGTTAGAAAATGTACCTAGGAAATAAATGTATGGGTTTTAAAAAAGTATGTCAAGGTCTTATCCAAGGGAACCTTGACTTCCTACAACCACTGGATTTTATGCTTAATTCGGGAAGTAATGGGGACATGATGCAGATTTCTGAGGAGAATGAGTGCTCAGAGCTGTGGTTTAGGAAGACTAATCTTCAGGATTACAGGTGTGTGAGAGGCCAGGGGAGACCAGTCAGGAGTTTATTGCAGTTTGTTTTTATATTGCTCAAATACATTCTATTTATTGTTTCCTTGGCCACCCACTATTTGGCAAAGAGCCAGGCCTTTAGTAAGCAGTTGGTAGCGCTTGCTGAATTGAAAGCCATGAATTCACTGAGGGTCCCCTTGTATGACCCTATCTTTCACTAGGTGGCGCCAAGACAGCACCATTTACAGAGCAGACTGCCTTTTAGAAGCACGGTGCTTCCAAGTAGAGAGGCTGTTTTTGTGAGGGAATCCACCTTCTGGGGACAATGTGGAAGTTAGGGGAACTGGTAGTTGGGATAACAGACTGGTGATTACTCCTTTAATACTTCTATTTCCTTTCTTACTGTCGAGAATATCTTGGCTGAATTTCTATCCCTAGTCATGTACATGTGGAAAGATGCCTAGAAAACCTGCCTTTTCAAAGACGCGAGCTGTTGTCCATCTTGCCAGAAGTATAGAATTACATGTATTGTACTGTTCCTTAGTTCTGGGAAAACTTCTCCGGGAGCCATTTCATTACACATAATCAAGCAGAGACCATAAGTTGACTCTGAGGCCACATAAAAGTGCATAGTTACGTTAGAGGCCATTTTGCATCTCTTCTAAAAATAATTATTTCTCTAGAACAGATTTTACTTGTACCAGGTGATAGTTGTAGCTTATCTCTATGAAGTTGTATGTCTTTTCATTTTGAGATTAAGAGCTAACCCTGAGAGATTTCCCTTAGACTGGTGAGAGATAGAAGTGCCAGAAATAGAGTTATGACGAGTTACACATAGCGTGGTGTTAGGTGCAGACATAAAGTGCAGTGCTGAACTTTTGGGGGATGAGGTGCACCTCTTCACCCATATTCATCAGCAGTGCTCGGGCAAATTCCCAAGTACAAAAAGACTTGGAAATAATGGGAGACAGGATTCTTAGCACAAGTGTTGATATAATTTGAATTTGTTGAATAGGTGGTGAATAGTCAGATTTATACGAAGATTTCAATTCACTGTGGCAAATGCTCTGGAAGCCCCAGGAGGCAGGGGTGCCATACAGTACTGGCTCAGCAGGGTCATCTCTGGCTTGGTATTCTTCAAGCTAAAAAGTTTCATTCCTCTTCAGCTCTGCGATCCTTTTTTCTTAATTCTCACCTTTAAGAATTAAGCTGAAACAAAAGAAGTCTCTAGAGAATGTTCATACTTACACACTTTTGCATTCGATTTCAAGAGGCTATGGCCTCTGGAAGTTCAATAATGCCCCTGTCCATAAGTCCCAGGTTAGATGTCTCATCTGAGACTCACTCATCAGGAGCATCCCAAAGGGGAAATGCAAGGGAAGGATAGGGAGGAGGGAGAAATAAGGTGGTGGGAGGCCAACCTGTGCTGGACCCCAAGGAGATCCTGGGGGAGGTAACTTTAAAGAGCTGAAGAATTGTTTTTTCTCCAGAGATTTGTATCTGGGCTTTGGAGGAGTAGCTAGAGAACTTCTGGGAGGTCTTGGGCTAAGGGACTTATGACACATTTAGGACAGTGGGCATAGGAAGGGGAACTGAAATGGGGCCAAAGGGTAAAGAGCTCAACCCAGACCTTTCTATAGAGGCTAAACAGCTTAGCTGCCTTGGGATTCCTGTCAGACTCTGCAGAAACTGAGCTGTGGGAACAGGAAAGAGGCACAAGAATGGAGCAGTGTCAGAGAATATCCAGGAGCACTGGCTTCTTCCTTTCAAGGAGCAGGTCCAAAAGGCCATCTTCTCAGTGCCATTATTATATTATCATCCACTAGACTCTGATGAGGGCCACAAACCAAAATTTGAACGGCAATTTCTTATTCTCATCAAGAAGATGAAAAAAGACTAAAACTAATGTTATTTCCTTTTCAGGACTCTTAGATTGACTGAGGAAATAAGGGACCTGAATATCTAAATAATAGAGCAATTAGCACAGTAGTTCCAATTTAGGGTTCTTTAAGTCGGAAAACCTGGGTTTAAGTCCTGGTTCTGCCAAGTACTAGCTGTGTGACCTTGAGAAAGTCTTGGCGTCTGTTTCTGGAACTGTTAAGTGAAAATAGAAATAGTGTTTACATCTCACTGGAGATGAAATTGGGCAGTGTCCAGCACATGGTACGTGCTCAGTAAATAATAGCTATCATTGTTATTGGTGCTGAATGCTGGAACAATAATAGGAAACTATCTCCCAGCCTTTGGGGATACTTCAACACAAATATACTTTAATTGCCCTCTCTAGGACCCCACCACCCATTCCCCAACAACGGCAACCAAAGCTTCCTTTGGTCATTCTATACAGGGCTGGCCCCCAAGACCTTTTTGGCCCATAACTGCATGGCATTTATGATGAAAAGCCCCATGTCACCTTGGGAATTTCATCATCCCTCTTTATTTGGCTATCGTAAAAGTTAAGAGTTCTTTAGATGGGGAAGGATTAATATAAAAAGAGAGCTTCTAGGACCTTCTCTAGGTTGTTTTATTTCCCCAGAGGACCCAGTCACTACCATCACCACCCCCATCCCAAGAGAACTATTAAAAAAAAAAAAAAAAAAACTAACATTTGCACAAGAGTTCCTACAGGTCTTAGATATTTTTATCCCCAGCAACTTCTTGTCCCCATTTTACACAGGCAGAAATTAAGTATCAAGCAGCAAACCAAGTTTCAAACAGTCATTCAGTGTTGGAACTGAGATTCAAACTCAGATCTGTGGTTCCAGAGCTCTTTCAACCTCTCCGCAGCAACCAGCAGCAAGAACACAGGTACATATAAATACACATATACTCATGTGCACAGCCCACACACACACACACACGTGGACACACACACACACACACACACAGCCCTCCAGCTCATTTGTCTTCCCTAGGGCAGTCCTGGGAAATTCCGTAGCCCAAGGGAGCAGACTAGAGCTGATGTCAGTCTAAGCTCCACAGGGAATACCTTACCGGCATTCTCCACTAGAGGCCCAAGGCAGTTACTGTTTTGTGATGTGTCACTCTATTCCAGAGATCCCAGGCAATCCCTCCAGAACAATACCCACAATACCCAATCCCTAACCCTCCCATGGAACAGGTGTCATGCCTGCCCTTCCACAGTTCAGATTTGGAAGTCATCTCTCAGGGAGCAGGCGCTTCACTGAAGCCGCTTGCACATCTGGAGTTCTGCTACTAAAAACCAGAAGACTCAACACAGACGCTCCCCCCCACCCCCATCCAGCTTGAGTTCAAGGTCTGGGATGCAAGGGAAAGTAGATAGAGCTGGCAATGCACGTCCGGACCAGGGCAGGGTTGGTAACTCCTTGGAACAGAAGGCAAGGAGAGAGGAGGGAAGGCATGGTCCCTGCAGTTCCCCCCTAAGCCCTGGTCCATATAGAGGGCCCAGAAGCCCCACCCTGACATCCCCCTAGTACCAGTCAGCAAGGAGGGGAGATGACGCCTCTTTATTAAGGTTAACACCAAGGAAAGCATTGAGAAGGAATACACAGCGGAGGAGAAAGGGCACACAAAGTCACTACTTAAGGAGGTGGGAGGGAGGCACATCAGTTAAGAACCTCAGGACAGCCACATGCTCCATGCCCTGGTTGTAGGGGAAAAGAGGAAAGGAGAGGGGAAAGCGCCATGATAGCCGTGGACTCACAGAAGGGTTTGAAGCCCCCTGAACCTAACACCAGAGCCACAAGCCCTGCCCCTCAGGGCTCACACACTACTACACAAGTCAACACACATAACACACACAGGACATTATGGAGGCAACACCGAGAGGCAGCGGGCAGGGACAAATTGACAGGAAAAGGAACTGAAGTTAAGCGGGTATAGCCAGGAGAGAGACAGTTTTTGGCTGCGGCCCCCAAGAGTCCCTCAAATGTCCCCTAAATCTGGGCTGCTGCTGAGCACCCCCAAGTCTCTGCCTGTGTACTGGGCTCTTTGTTCTCTAAGCCCCAGTGGGTGGATAAAGCAATCCCCGATGAAGTCAGTGACAAGGCAGGATCCACTCTGCATGCAAGAATCCTAGAGGTTGAGCTATTATGTCTTCATGCACATTCATAGCCAGCTCCTCCCAGCCCAGGGGCCCTTGGAACCCCATTCACCCAGATTCCTAGGGCTGCAGTTCCCTCCTTAAGCTTCCTTTACCAATCAGCAGCCGCAGAGATCTGTGAGGGGGAGAGGCTTCTGCAGAGCGCTGAATATCTTGGATTTCAGCAGAAGGGTAAATTTTCTGTTGCCAGAACAGAATACCCCCAATTCCTTAATTTCTAGGTAAATCGTTAGAGATTATTTGCCATAGTCCTAGATAAGTCCTTTTTCAGAATAGAAAAAGCAGAATTTTATTTACACAATTCAGGGGTTCTCCTGTTGGCTGGGGAGGGGGAATGGGCAGGGTAGGGGGATGGATGGGAGTCCAGAGATGGGCGCTTCCTCTCCCGGAACCTCACCTTTCCGCAGTTTGCTATTGTCTCCCTTGGTTAGGCAGAAAGAATTCTTGATGCTCCCAAAGTCCTTCACCCTATAAATCCTTCCTCGAGGGAGTCACTCTGCCTGACCCACAAGAGCAGCAGTCGAAGTGAAGCATGCTGCACCGCACCGTTCAGTCCCCTCGCGTCATGCACTCGGAAACCCAAAGCCAGCCCAGGAAAGTAGTGCCCCTCGGAGTCCCCTCACAGAGAGGCCTCGCCCTCCAGCTGCAGCAGGGTAATGTCGGGCAGATCGAGGGGCTCCACAAGTGGCCCGTCCCCCCCAAGGAGACCAGCACAGGGGCTCTCGGGGCGCTCACAGTGACTAGTGGGTGTGGCGGAGCTGGGCATCTCCTTCTCTTCATCGTCGTCCTCGTCCTCAGGATCGCGACCCAGCAAACCGCTGTCCCCGATCCCAGGCGAAGGGGTCTCCGGCTCTTGGGGGGCACCCCGGAAGCTCCCCTTGCCGCCGACCACGCCCAGACCGCCCTGGCGGGGCGCCGTGGTCATAATCTGGCACATGGAGACGATGGCCCGCTGGTTGGCGCACACGTCGTCCGAGAGCACCTGGATGTGCGAGGCCTGCTCGTCCAGGGCCCCCCGCATGGCCCTCACGTCCTCAAACAGGGCCTGCAGCTGGGCCTTCAGGTGCTCCATCAGTTCCTTCATGCCGCCGTTGTACTCTCCGGAGATCACGTCCCCCACGGCCGGCACGGTGGACACCTCCAAAGGTGCCGGCATGTCGCCGCCGTCCTTGGTCATGATCTCCAGCGGACCGTCCTCCATTGAATGGCAGAAGCGGGCGGTGGCGGCTCTGGGTCCGGTCCAGCCCGGCCTCCGGGGTGGGGGGAGGGACAGGGATGGGGGAGAGGTCCCCGGAGGGGCGGGGAGGAGCCGAGGGAAAAGGAGGCTCCCGAGAGGGGCGGAGAGCCGACGTGAGAAGATGAGTCCCGGGCGGAGGGCGCGGGCAGGATCGGGGGAGGCCGGGAAGAGCCGGCGGGACGAGGACCCTGCGAAGAGTCCCAAGTCGGCGACTCTCCGGCTTGCCCCGGGGCGAAAGCGCCCAGACCTGCCTCGCCTCCTGAATTGAGCCCGTGTCAGCGCCTCCCTCCGGGCGCCACGAGCTGCAAGTGCCCGCTGGTTTTCTGGGTCACAGAAGCTCTCGCGGAGGGGTCCGGGTGGAGGCCAGCAGTGGGTACCGCTCGGGACTACCCCCGGCCATTAACGGGCAGCGCCCGCGAGTGTGGTTGGAGTGGCAGGGGCGGGTCTCGCAGCGGCGCCGCGGATGCTCCTCTGTTTCCAAGGCGACGCACGGCACGTAAATGACGTGTATCTCCATGGCAACCAGGAAGTGGAGAAGAAAAGGAAGGATGGTTGCGAAGCTGCAGTGGGGCTCTAGAGTCTGAACTAGCGGGTGGGGCAGGAGGGGAGGAGACGCTGCAGTGGCCTCAGCTGAGTGGAAAGAGCGTGCAGCTGCGATGCTTAATAGGGAAGCATGAGAGAGCAGTTTGCTGCATAAACCTCCAGGTCAGGGAGAACTCGTCCCTCCCCCAGTCTGGGTACTAGACCCTGAGCGCAACCGCCTTGCAAGGATTTTTCACCCACCCGCAGTCCTTTCTCGGAGGATGGCGCTAGAGCCGGGTCTTGTTACTCTGTCCTCCAGCCGTCCGCAGGAAAGCAGAGAGGGTAGAGAGGCCAGCGCTAACAATCCCAGACCTGAGCTGGGCGCGGTTGCGCGCTGGGGCAGAGTAGGCCCCGCCCGGCCTCCGCGGTGCAGAGGGCGGGGAGGGCACTGAGGAGGTGCCCGCCTTTCTCTTTGGCTACTGCAGTAAATCAGCCCTCTCCCTGCAGATAGCACAGAAGCTAAGGAAAGATGGGATTCCCTTACATAGGAAACGAGACCCAACCGTTCCTACCCTGGGCACAGGGAATTTTTCCATGATGATGAAGCAAAGTACTTAAGTTTTGATAACGAAAGCCTCTTAAGGGCAGAGGTTTGTCTCCACGCCCTCAATCACGGAATTCCCAACAGCTAAAATAGTGCCTGGCACGTAGTAAATAAATGCTCTATGTATTTATTGAATGAATACTTTTTAACAGGAACCACTATGCTCCCATTCCCTCATCCAGAACTCTCCAGCCCATCACAGAGCTGATGCTTGGGGACCTGAATTCAATTTTGTTTCTGCCTTTTAATTCAGAGAACTTGGATAAATAATTTTCCTGATCTGTTAGGGGATTGGACTGGATAATCTAAAATATTATTTCTAACTGAATAGCACTCTGCATTAGCTCACAGGTGAAAGGGTAAACTGTTGGCCGTGTGTGGAAGGGATGGGTGGGGACAGTGTGCGGTAGTGCAGTTCCCCCTCCACAGGCCCAGTGTCCATGTACAGACACACTTGAGTGCCTCAGCCTTTGTGACAACTCCTTTCCCTACTGGAGAAGTGGAGTGGGAAAGGAGAAGAGGAAGAAAACTTTAATATGTTTACAGATGACTTGAGACTGAGAAGCAAAAGCACCTGGGCAGCAGCATACTAATTAGTAATGACCCTAGTAAACTGGGAGAAGCCAAGTGGTCAGAAACTAAAAATGAATTTCATACGAAGAAATGAATCTTGTGGAGAAACAAACTGTATCACTTCAAGCTGGGGGAAAGCTAGGTATGGGTGAATGTTTGGTACATCCTGAGCATGTTACCTTGAGATTTCCCTGGTGGCCTGCTCTTATAAGAGTGGGGCTAGCCCAAAGAAACCTTTGTAGCACTAAAGAACTGTTTGGTTTATGTCTATTTTACTATTATTAAAATAGAACTAAATGGGAGAAATAACCTAAAGAGCAGGAAGTTTAACCTAAGGCACTGCTGATGTATTACACAGCCATTAGAAATTTGATTTCCCAAAATAAATACTTGAACAAATTAAAAACCCTACAGTATGATATTTTCTAAAAACAAATGATTTGGTCCTATTTGCTTGCTCATTCCTTCTTCTTTATTCCACCAGCTTGTGGCGCTCTCACCTTGGTTGTCATTTCTACCTTCACCCTGTTCTCCAAGGGTTATTCCCAAAGCTTAGGAGAAGACAGAAATGCTTTTCCTTGGTTTTCCTAAGCACAGCTGAAGTGGGCTGGTATTTACAAAAAGTCTTTACCAGAAAACCATAGGAAAACTAGAAACAAAGACACACACACACACACACACACACACACACACACACACGGCTGAGCTTACACAGCACAAGTTTCTGATCTCATATTATAGCAAGCATGTTCTCAGGGCATGTGGATTCAACCATGCTGTTCATCCTTCTCTGGAGAGCTCTGCCATAGCCATAAAAGACAGGACTTCTGAGGTTTTTTGCCTAGGTCTGTTACTTCACATTCTTGACCAGCACTTCACCTGAACGATTTCAGCTTGTCAGTGTTCTCAGCCTTCAGGTGGGTCCCTGCCTTCTACCTGTAAAGATGACCCTGCCCCTTGTATAGGAACTCCCATCTTGGTATTACTCTTACATTAAACATAGTCCCCATACACTAGGAGCTGACTTATGTCATCATAAAGGGCTTTTGCCACTATTGTTGAGGATACCATGTATGTCAAGTCTTTCAGCATAAGATTACATCATGCTGCCCAGAGATGCTGGCATGAAGTCTGCTGAGAGTACAGGGGGTCTGAGCCTAGAGGGAAGGGAAATTATTGGAGAAGCACGAAAGAACATGGGAAACAGGTGCAGAGATCAAGGGGTGTGGCTGATCCAGTCAAGTTCCAGGTCAGACATTGAGAGCCAAGGGTAGGTGGGAACTGGGGGAGTCGACTAGTAACAGGACTTGAAAATGTGAGGAGGAGACAATTGGTGCATCAGATTCAGATCCAGATCATTTTAGGAATTCTGTGTGAAATGGAACTAGGAAAAATAAAAGTGTCTAGCTACTGAAAAATAAGGGGGACAGATACAGAGAGCAAAGAAGCCTCAGTTTCCTGGTGGGGTTTCAGGGCTGGGACCTCTGGATGCCAGTGCCCCAGGGTTTGTTGAATGGATCCAATCCCAAGCAGAAGGAGGCTCAGTGGGTACTCTGACCATGTCATTAGAGTATTCACACATAGCATGTATGCCCTATAGCAAGAAAAAAAATAAATAACCCCTTCTGCTTCTTGCCTTTCTTTTATCCTCAGGTAACCACCCTAGCTGTTCTATTCCTTCATCATGAGCCAATGGGTGGAAGAGATTCCATGGTACATAGATACAGGTCAGGTACACTTAGTTCCACATATCACATTCTAACTAGAATTGTGATTCTTAGTTGTTTCTGCATTTTCCTCTATCCGGCATCCAGTTTATCTCCAATCTATCTTTTATATAGCTGGTGTACTTTTTGAACTATAAATTCAACAGCTGTGATGAAGATGCTGTCTTGACCCAGATCAAGAGTGATGATCAAAATCAAGGCAGAGCTGACTGCTACACTTAAGGTCCACTATCCCAGATGGTGCTCTCCAGATGTAACTTTTATGGCATTGAGGTGCCTTAGGGCCCATCTCAGCGTGATATCACATTCAAAAGAAACACCTCCAACAGCCAAAAAACTAAAAAGCACTTTATTTTTATTATAGTCTCTGGGAAAACCCTAAAGAAATTTGCATTCTCAGCACAAAGCAAAACGCCTTGAACTTTTCTTCCCTCCTTCTCTACGCATCTCACACATCCTGACATAGCTGTAGCTCCCATTCCCCCTCCTTTCGCTGCAGACACCTCCAAACTTTCAAGTCTGTCCCTGGCTTTCTCACTTGCCTGACTACTTCGCCTCTTGGATATATTCTTTTTCTCTTCCATGAGAAGGAATTCCTTGTCCTTGTTTCATCTCCTTTGGTTTTGCCCTCCATTCTGAGCAGGTACTTGGAGCGCCAGCTGTCAATGACAGAGTCTCTTCCTAGAGGGCAAGAAAGACTGAAAATACTTGTAGGTTTGGTCTGTCGCATAGACTAAATATTTTCATTATGGAAGGGTGTTTTGTCTGATATTACAAACTGTTTTGCTCATTTCCTCTACTCTTTTTTTTTAAGGTTTTATATATTTGAGAGAGAGTGAGTGAGTGAAAGTGGAGGGGCAGAGGGAGAGGGAGACACAGATTCCTCTGCTGAGCAGAGGGAGACCCATGGAGTGCTAGATCCTAGGACCCCAGGACCCTGGGATCATGATCTGACCTGAAGGCAGACACTTAACCAACTGAGCCACCCAGGCCACCCCTCATTTCCTCTACTCTTATACAGAGAAATGGACGTGGGAGTTTGCAAGGATCCCGAATTGTTATGAGCCCCTGGCTGGAAAGGGGGTCCAAATGTCCACAGTCTAAAAGCTCTATTGTCATAGACATGGCCATGAGGTGAGCCCCAAACACACATCCTCACCAGAAGATGACAACCAGAGCAAGACTTTCAGTTGCTTGCTCTGTGCCCCCAAACTATTTTTAGGAATCTTAAAAAGGCCATCTCCTGCCCACACATTTCTTTCTCTTCCATAATAACTTTATTCAAAGCAAGAATTCCTTCTTGTGGAGTCTGAAATTCCACTGAAAATCACCTGTCATTCCAATTAAACCTGTTGTGCCGGTGTTTGTCCTATCTCCCCTTTCTGCATTTCTGCAACAGCTGCTTTTGTGTTAACACTTGCAGAGGACTTTTCCCCTCACTGGATAGTCATTTATCCTGTGCCCTCTGACAGGTCTAGTTCCAGTCCAAGCGTTGTGGGGTAGTTGGCCACAAACTGCCGTTCGGAGTTCTGGAGCCAACCGTGATGTCTGGTACAGGGTCTCATGTACCTTCCACCCTTACTATATATTTTCTGCCCCCAGAAAGTTGCCAACAGCCCAGGGACTGGTTTTGCCCCAAGTTACAATCTTCATCAGGCACTGACGTGCTTTACCACCAGAGAACACTCTCAATTTTTGGTGCCATGGGACAATTTTGCTTGACAAATTGCCTCTCCGGGAGTATCCTTCCAACTCAGAGGAAATTATGTCTCAGCATCTGGACAGGGTATGGACTCTGGTATGTCTGCCCTTCCAGTTAGAGGAATTTTTAGAAATTCAGTGTTCCTTTATGCTGACCTATGCAAACTTCCAGGCCTCTTCTCACCTGTCACATCTTGAGGAAGTCTGAGGCATTCTATCATAGACAATTCAAACACAATTTTGTAGGTCTTACTGATACATCTAGTTATGCTATCTCTATACCTCTTAGACATCCTAAAAATACTATCAAAAGTAGTTTTTAATTCCCTTTTACCATGGGGTGGTATCCCAAGGATAAGCAAGGCACTGCCAGCTACAGTTGAGCAGCAACTGTGCGGGCGTGTTATGCTTCTAGTCAACACACATAGACAGAGACTATGTATTCATAGTCTAGTTCATGACTAGTATTCATGATGGTGAATACTATGAAATGTGGATCAACTTTTGGGGACACAGTTGATCCCCAAAAGTTGATCCACATTTCAAAGTACTGAAGCAGTGCTGGATCTTGTGCAGAAGTGAGGAGAAGGATTTTCGCCCCAACTTTTCCACACAGACCCTGAAGCCCCTGTTTTAAGAAGTCTTACATGAAAACGGTCCCATCTTCTATAGTCAACCATAAGTCCACAATTTACAGGGACAATACCTGCTTTGTTTTTAAGGCACAAGGATCCCCTTCACTCCAGAACTCTCTAGTCCCTTTACTTTGTTTTACTCTACTCCACAGCAGTTAACATCTGTTATTCTATATTTTATTTGTTTGTTGTCTTTCACTTTCAAATAGGGTATAAGATCCATTAGGGAAGAGGTTTGGTTTTGTCCACTGTGACATCTCCATCACCTAGATTAATGCCTGGTACATGGGAGTTGCTCAATAAATAATTGTTTAACAGATGAATGAATGAAGCCTGAATCCATAACTAGGAAAAGAAACATCACCCTTAAGGATATGTAGCCTGCAGAGCTCCAACTCCTCCTTATCCTAGAGAGAAGCATAGCTTCTTTGGTTTCACCCATCTACTTTAGTGATTTCTAGCTTATGTTCATATAAATAATCCTTTGAGTGGCCTTTAAAAAAAGGAATACTTACTATAAGACACACAGAGGTATCTACCTCTTGCAAAAGAGAAAAGTGCTTATGGCTTTGAAATGATTTCACATGATTAGAATATTGAAATTCCTGGTGTTTAATTGTAATGAGATCTGTGAGACCTAAGTCCCCTCTGCTTCACACTTGTGGATTTTTATTAGTGTTTGGGGGAAATTCTCTTTACTGGAAACAGTGATTATGGAGAAAGGTTCTTTAGAGATGGAGCATGGAGGTGATGCTGGGATATCATTATAATCTAAGGTCTAATGGAAGAAAGGAAATAATCTACAGAGATGTGAGAGAGAAAGAAAGCCTAGAGAGAAGGATAGCACAGAGGATAGACAACAGTATCATTCCCTGAGCCACTGTGAGGGCAAAAGGCAGGATGATGCATTTATGTCAGATTTTTAAGGGGCTTCTTTTTTTTTCATATTTCAAGGTTTTTTTTTAAGATTTTATTTATTTGACAGAGATCACAATTAGGCAGAGAGGCAGACAGAGAGAGAGGAGGAAGCAGGCTTCCTGCTGAGCAGAGAGCCCAATGCGGGGCTTGATCCCAGGACCCCTGGGATCATGACCTGAGGCGAAGGCAGAGGCTTTAACCCACTGAGCCATCCAGGTGCCCCTCACATTTCAAGTTTTTACTTAAATTCTAGTTAGTAAAAATATAGGGTATTATTGGTTTTAGGAGTACAATTTAGTGATTCATCACTTAATGTAACACCCAGTGCTCATCACAATTGTCCTCCTTGAACTCCATCACTTATTTAGCCCACCCCCTACCACCCCTCCAGCAACCCTCAGTTTGTTCTCTATAGTTAAGAGTCTCTTATGGCTTGCCTCCTCTCTTTTTTTTTTCCTTCCTCTATATTCATCTTCCACAAAGGAGTGAAATCATATGGTATTTGTCTTTCCCTGACTTATTTTTCTTAACATAATACACTCTAGCTCCATTCCTTTTGTTGAAAATGGCAAGATTACATCTTTTTGATGGCTAACATTCCGTTGTGTATACAGACCACATCATCTTTATCTTTCCGTCCGTTGACGAACATTTGGGTTCTTTCCACAAGTTGGATATTGTTGATAGTGCTGCTCTAAACATCAGGATGCATGTGCCCCTTCAAATCAGTATTTTGTATCCTTTGAGTAAATACCTAGTACTGCAATTGCTGAGTCCTAGGATAGTTCTATTTTTAACTTTTTGAGGAACCTCCATACTGTTTTCCAGAGTTATTGCACCAGCTTGCATTCCAGCGATAGTGTAGAAGGGTTCCCCCTTCTCTGCATCCTCACCAACATCTGTTGTTTCCTGTGTTGTTAATTTCAGCCATTTTGATAGGTGTGGGGTAGTATCTCATTGTGGTTTTGATCTGTATTTCCCTGATGAGTGATGTTGAGGATTTTTCATGTGTCTGGTAGTAATCTATATGTCTTCTTTGGAAAAATGTCTTTTTGTGTCTTTTGCCCATTTCTTAACTGGATTACTTATTTTTGGGGTCTTGAGTTGGAAAAGTTCTTTATAGATTTTGGATACTAACACTATCAGATATGTCATTTTCAGATATCTTCCCCCATTCTGTAGGTTGCCTTTTAGTTTTGTAGACTGTTTTCTTTGATGTGCAGAAGGTTTTTATCTTGAGGAGGAGCCCCAATAGTTCATTTTTGCTTTTGTTTCCTTTGTCTCCTGTCTAGTGGGAAGTTGTTACAGCCAAGATCAAAGAGGTTGCTACCTGTGTTTTCCTCTAGGATTTTGATGGTGTCCTGTCTCACATTTAGGTCTTTCTCCATTTTTAATTAGTTTTTGTGAATGGTGTAAAAAAGTGGCCCAGTTTCATTCTTCTGTATGTTGCTGCCCAGTTTTCTCAACACCATTTGTTCAAGAGACTGTCTTTTCCCCCAGATATTCTTTCCTGCTTTGCTGAAGATTAGTTGGCCATATAGCTGTGGGCCCATTTCTGGGTTTTCTATTCTGTTCCATTATCTATGTGTCTGTTTTTGTGCCAGTACCATACTGTTTTAATGACTACAACTTTGTAATATACCTTGAAGTCCAGAATTGTGATGTCTTCAGCTTTGCTTTTCTTTTTCAATATTGCTCTAGCTATTCAGGGTCTTTTGTGGTTCCATACAAATTTTAGGATTGTTTGGTCTAGGTCTGTGAAAAATGCTGGTGATATTTTAATAAGGATTGTATTAAATGTGTAGATTCTATGAGGCTAGCATTACCTTGATTCCAAAACCAGAAAAAAATCCTACTAAAAGGGGAATTATAGGCTAATATCCCTAGTGAACATGGATGCAAAAATTCTCAACAAGATTCTAGTAAATTGAAACCAACAGTAGTACATTAAAAGAATTATTCACCATGAACAAGTCTGATTTATTCCTGGGCTACAAGGGCTTTTCAATATTTGCAAATCAATTAACATAATACAGTGTATTAATAAAAGGATAAGAACCATATGATCCTTGCACCATATGATGCAAGAAAAAGTCTTTGACAAAGTACAGCATCCAGTTTTTATAAAAACCCTCAACAAAGTGGGGATAGAGGGAACATACCTCAACATCACAAAGGCCATGTATGAAAGACCCACAGCAAATATCATCCTCATTGGAGAAAAACTGGGAGCTTTTCCTCCATGGTCAGGAACAAAACAGGAATGTCCACTGTCATGATTATTATTTAACATACTACTAGAAGTCCTAGCTTCAGCAATCAGACAACAAAAAGAAATAAAAGGCATCCAAATTGGCAAGGCAGAAGTCAAACTTCCACTATTTATAGACAACATGATACTCTGTGTAGAAAACCCAAAAGACTCCACCAAAAATTTACTAGAACTGACACACAAATTCAGTAAAGTTGCAAGATACAAAAATCAATGTACAGAAATCAGTTGCATTTCTATACACCAAGAATGAAGCAGCAGAAAGAGAAATTAAGGAATCAATCCCATTTACAATTGCACCAAAAACTGGGAATAAAGATAACTGGGAATAAACCCAACAAAATAGGTGAAAGAGCTGTACTCTGAAAACTATGAAACACTGATGAAAGGAATTGAAGATGACACAAAGAAATTGAAAAACATTCCGTGCTCATGGATTGGAAGAATGAACATTAAAGGGCTTCTTGAAAGTGATGGATATCTGAGATGAAGGAGCCTTGATTGCTTGGAGGACTTGAAAACTAGCAGAGTCTTGCTTGTCTGAGCTTAGCTTGGAAAGAAATAGATTTATATATGCTTGAGACTGGCTCTGTGATATTTTGGCACCATACTATCCATGTTTTAATCACAAACCCAAAGTTGAAAGAGCCCTGAAGTGACTGTGTTTTTCAAAATAGGAAGATTACTGAAATGCACACAGACACTTCTCTAATTCATTTCCTCCTCCCCATTTCTATAAACTATCGCCCTCAGCCCACAAGGACGACAAGAACCCCTGGTTCGGATGCATCTTCTCTCTCTTCTCTCTCTTTATTTCCGCAAGTCTACACACTTATATACGCTTACATGACCAATCAGTGAGCAGGATACAGGAGCGAGCGAATCAGGCTGTGCACCTAAATGAACAACTTCGCTAGCAACCAATGCTGTTTACTTCCTCTTTGGGTGTTCCGCTTAGTCTCACGAGGCAATCCTAACCTGGCAACTAGCCAGGCGCCATCTTTTAATGGCGGAGGCTGCCCTGGCCAGGGGCCTGCCTCCGACATCTCCCCTTTTTTTCTTTTATGGCAGGGATCGTGCCTGTCTTAGGTTGTCAGTGGCGGGGAATATCCTTACCCGTCATCAGACGGCAGATATCAATGATCTGCGTCCTGTCTTAGGTTGGTATATTTCCCCCACCAATCTTACCCGTCGTTGACTACCGATCCAGCATACTTAGCCACACTTGGGGGGATGTTCCAGCCTCGATGGCCAACAAGGCATGCACCATGGCTTGCTGTTGCCTAGGTTGCTGTCGCCTCCAAATTTGCAGTTTCCTTACTAGCAGAATCAAGCCCACTACGAGGATTGTCATCAGACCAATTACACTAGCCCATTGTTTCGTAAAGGTTAACACATCTTGCAATGTTTTGATTATCTCTGGGAGGGTTGCAAGCTCAACTCTGGTGTTATTTATCCTTGTTATGCCTAGTAGCAGGTGCTGAGTATAGTTTTGGAATTCTGCAGACTAATTCCCCCGCAAGTATTGGGAGAGATGTCGGGAGACATTCTGTTAGTCACTCATATTAGTATAGGCTATGGGAGTTACACAAATTGTCAGGAGGGGTACTATACATCCCAGTCCCAATAGGGCCCCCCATATGTCCACTTGTTCTTGAACCAAATCCACTCTCTGGTTGACTATCAGGATTCCTGCTTGCAGATGTGCATTGATCTGAGTCTGTGTTTGAAGGGCAGCCGCCGTTCCTTCTGCAAGGGTGTTCACAGCTTCCGCAGTGGGTATAGTTGCAGCAAGCGAGACTGCTGCTGCCGTGGCAGCTGCTGTAGATATAGCCAATGCTGTCACAATGGCAGCTGTGATACCAAAATCTTTCTTCTTTCTGGATAGCACCACCGGTAACTTGTCCTCTGGAATGGAAACTGGGATAGGAACATGGGTAGGGATACGCATAATCACAGCCAGCTTGAAGGCCGTGACATTCCAGCACTGGGAAAGATAGCAATTCTTAGTGCAATTCAATGTATCATTCAGCTCACTAGCATTTGTTATGAGGAAAGGGAACGGTGGCCAGACGCATATGGGAGTGGGCTGATAAGTAATATTATTGGGACAAGACACATTAACTGTTGTCTCAAAGATACTAGAGTCATTTTGTTTATAAGAACAGTTGAGGAATTTGCCACCATTTAACATGGACACTGCTGAGATATCAGTACATTCTCCTAGCAAGTTACAGACCTGCCATGCATCAAAGGGAGAGGAGGGAATATGAGAGAAGAGTTAGTCACTGGTAAAGGATATGGCCATGCTTTAACCACTGCTCCCAGCTCTCTGGCTTGAGTCTGCCGCAGGAGGTATAGCATCCCCAGAGTTATCATCAGCATCTTCAGCATCATGACTGGTGTTCGGAGGCAAGGCTGCATGCACCAGCCGCTTTGGGATCCAAATTGGAGCCTCCTTTTCCTGTGGAAAAACACATACAGACCCCCTACTCCATACTAACACTGGATGTGGTCCATTTCACTTTCCTGTGAGGATGTCCTTCCAAAGTACTAAAGGCTTAGGGGAAGCAGCAGCATCACTTGC
>NC_081562.1:83198772-83283221 GCF_022355385.1 Mustela nigripes | reverse complement strand
CATAAGCATCTTCAGCATCATGACTGGTGTTTTAAGGCAAGGCTGCACGCACCAGCCACTCGGGGATCCAAATTGGAGCCTCCTTTTCCTGTGGAAAAACACATACAGACCCCCTACTCCATACTAACACTGGATGTGGTCCATTTCACTTTCCTGTGAGGATGTCCTTCCAAAGTACTAAAGGCTTAGGGGAAGCAGCAGCATCACTTGCATGTCTGTCTGAAGCTGATTTACCCGTTTTGTCCAACGTTAAAAAATTCAAAATAAAGAGAATGGTGTTGAGCTTATCTTTAGGGGACCTGAAGGTGTCCCCTATTCCCCCTTTTTGTTTATAAAGCACATTTTTTATTGTAAGATGCACGCGCTCCACAACACCCTGTCCTTGTGGGTTATAGGGTATTCCATGTATCAAGTGAATGTCAAGTTGTTGTAGGAAGGCTTTAAAGGGTTGTGAGATGTAGCCTGGACCATTATCTGTCTTTAATTGGCGTGGCTTTCCCCATGACGCGAAAGCCTGTAGGCAATGGGCGACAACATCTCTGGATTTTTCCCCCGTATGCACTGAGGCAAAAATTATTCCAGAGCAGGTATCTACAGACATGAACATATCTTCACTTTCCAAATTCTGAAACATATGTGACATCCATATGCCATATATGATTAGGTAACAAACCCTTAGGATTAACCCCCAAGGACAGTGCAGGTAGTAAGATCACGCAATTTCTGCAGGAGATTATTATGTCCCGTGCCTGTGCTTTTGTTATGTTAAATTTGAGGCAAAGAGTTAAAGCATTCTGTTTCTTCAAATCCTCCCCTAAATGGTCCCATTGAGGTATGTTTAGCAAGCCTTCATCTAGGAACCATGGAGCCGCCTTTTCCACTGTATTCAAAAAGGCCCGATTAGTTTTTGCTTTTAGTGGAGTTCCATTGGCTTTCAGCAGGTCTTCTAAAAAGACCCTTCCAACCGCACTTTAGATACTTCAGATCCCATTATGAACACACAGACAACAGACGCGGACGTTAAAGACTCGCTGCTAAATTCCGCTCTAAAGCCGCCCCGCTTCTTATTGCGGAATTCCCACTTTTGAACGTGGCCTTTACTCCCTGCTTTACTGCGGAATTCCCACTTTTGAACGTGGCTAATGTCCCCGCTTACCTGCAGACCTTTACTCCCCGCTTTCCTGTGGATTACCTTGCAAGATTCCTTTATTTAGTTCCCGGGTGCCGGCGCCATTTATCGCCCTCGGCCCACAAGGACGACAAGAACCCCTGGTTCGGATGCATCTTCTCTCTCTTCTCTCTCTTTATTTCCGCAAGTCTACACACTTATATACGCTTACATGACCAATCAGCGAGCAGGGTACAAGCAGGAGCGAGCGAATCAGGCTGTGCACATAAATGAACAACTTCGCTAGCAACCAATGCTGTTTACTTCCTCTTTGGGCGTTCTGCTTAGTCTCACAAGGCAATCCTAACCTGGCAACTAGCCAGGCACCATCTTTTAATGGCGGAGGCTGCCCTGGCCAGGGGCCTGCCTCCGACAATAAACAACACCATACCTTAGGCTCTTGCTATCTCATGCCCAGAGGATTGTAATAGCTCCTTTCTCTCAGCCTTTCCTCTGCCCCTTCCTTTCTCTCTCCTCCCTGTGCATCATTCTCCCCTGCAGCAGTAGAGGAGTCTACCTGAAATTCAGAGTTGAGCCTTTTCACAGCCCAGCTGAAATGTTCCAAAGGCTTCCATAGCTGCCAACTTCATTTTTTTCCCACCACTTTCTGCTCCACTGCTTACCTTCCAGATGCACAAATCTGCTTGTAGTTCTCATGCACCCAGCACACTTTCATGCCACCCTGCCTTTATTCACACGGTCTTCTATGTTTAATGCCTTTCCTGCTTTTGTTTCCCTTTATGTTTAGACCTTCATCAGTTGTGGAAATATAACACAAATACATACACGTAAATAGACATACATTACAATTTAATGAACAAAGGCAATAGATCACTGTCTAGGTAAGAGACAGCAGTCATCTTCCCACCTCTCCCCAAAGACCCCCACTGCCATACTGGAGTCAAACTCTCTCTTTCCTGTGCACACCTATTATCTTGATTGTCATGCTAATAATTTTTCACTTTTCTAGATAGTTTATCACATATTTACACATTCCTAAACGATATAGTCTGATTTTGCCTGTTTTTGAACGTTATATGGATGGAATCACAAGGACTTTATTCTCTTGAACTTTATGCGAATGGAATCACACTTCATATGAATGGAATCACACAATTTATCTTTAGTGTTTCATGTACTGCTTTTTCGCAACATTAAATTTGTAAATATCAATGTTTTGGGGGTAGCTGTGCTTCATTCATTTTCATGGTTCTACTGTGTTTCATTTTCTGAACATACTGCAATGCATAAATATCTGCATTTACAGTTGCATTCTACTGTTGATTGACAGTTCAGTTGTTTTCACATTTGGGGCTCTTACTAGTAATACTGCTATGAATATTCTAGTACATGTCTCATGGTATGCATAACAAATTTTTCTAAAGTAGAACTTCTCTGAAGTTTATACATATGGATGGATTTGTTTATCATAGGGTATCCTTATCTCCAGCTCTACTAGAAAATATCAAATTGCTTTCAAAAGTGGGTGTAATAATTTATACTCTACCAGCAAGGCAAAAGTTATCATCATTCCATATTCTCACCAACACTTGGTATGCCAGACTTCTAATTATTACCTTCTCTCTAATATAATCCAAACTGTCTAGAACAGTGCCTGGCTCATAGTAAGCATGCACTAAATATTGTTGAATAAATTCATATTTCTTAATTTCCAAACATGAGAATTTTCTGATTGTCTTTTTGTTATTGATTAATAGCTTAAATTCATTGTAGTTGAAAAATACCTTCTGTTGAATATCAGCTTTTCAAACGTTGTTGAAATTTGCCTAATAGACAAGTTTATATATATATATATATATATATATATATATATATATAATGAAAGAATATGTGTTTTGCATTTGTTGGATGAAAGTTTTAGATATATCCATTAGTACAAATTTTAAAACAAATTTATAAGCTCTTTATATTACAAATTACAACAAGGGGTTATTATAATCAACTATATTTGTGAATTTATCCTTCTGATAATTTTTTTCTTTATATATTCTGGTGCTAGAAGTGTAATCTAAATTTTTTAATAGTCATAACTTCTAGTGAGTTGATTGATCTTCATCATTAAGTGGTTTTCTTCTTTACTAATTATGCTTTTGTCTTAAATTTTGACTGACATTAATATAGCTGCACCTGCTTTCTTTTGAATGGGGTGCATGATGTTTCCCTTTCCATTCATCTACTTTCAGCCTGTTTCCTTAAGTTTTAATATATTTCTGGTAGACAGCATATAGGCAGATTTTTGTTTTGTTTTTTATCCATTTTGGCAGCCTTTGTCTTTTATCTGGAGCATTTAGTCTAATTATGTTTAATATTGATAAAATTAATATTTGGATTTAAACTATTTTGTAGATTTTTCTATTTCTCATTCTATTATATTTTGCTTCCTATATTTTGAAACTCTTTATTAGGTTTTTGACAATTTAAGATTATTATATCCTGAATTGACCACTTTATCATTATGAAATGTCTTTTCTTTATTCCTGGTATTATCCATTGCTCTAATATTTAGTCTGATGTTAAAGAAAGCATTTCAGCTTTTTTTTATTAGTGTTGGCCTGGCATATCTTTTCCGTTTTTTTCATTTTGTTGTATTTATGCCTTTATATTTAGAATATGCTTGGGTCTTATTTTTATCTAACCTGACCATCTCTATTGTTTAAATGTGATATTTAGACCACTTATATTTATTATAATTATTGATAAGATTGGTTTCAATCTATCATCTTGCTATTTGTTTTCTGTTTGTCCCATCTGTTCTGTTTCCTTTTCCTTATTTCCATTCCAGTGTTTACATTAATTGAATTTTTAAATGATTCCTTTTTACCTCCAGTATTGATTTACTAGCTCTTCCTCTTTTCTTTTTCTTTTCTTTCTTTTGCCCTGTTGTTGTTATTATTACTTTAAAACAGTTCTTTCAAAAGAAATTTCTGTGCTGATGGAATTGTTCTAATGTATACTGCTCAGTATGGTAACCACTATCCACATATGGATATTGAATACTTTTAGTGTGACTAGTATGATTAAGGAACTAAATTTTTAATTTTTTCAAATTTTAATTTTAATTTAAACAGCTATGGATAGCAAGTATCTACTATATTGGACAGTGGAGCTAGGGAGTTTGTAATATATGCTTCAGTTTATCACAGCCCATCTTTAAATAGTATAACATTTTTCATTTCCTCCCTTACATTCTTTGTGTTTTTGTTGTCATATATATGCTATGTTATATATATGCTTCTACATATGCTAAAATCTCAAGTGCATTTTTATTATATTTACTTTAGTCATTTATCTTTTCAAGAGATAAATATGCAGGTAAAATATTTTTATATTTTACCTACATTTTATCACTTCTCACACTCTCTATTCCTTTGTGTTGATCCAAATTTTCACATTTTTTTCTTCTGCCTGAAGAGCTTCCTTTTAACATTTCATTTTTTGTTTGTTTGCAATAGTCTTTATTTTCCCTTTCGTTTTTGAAAGACATTTTTGCTAAGCAAAAACTTCTGGGTTGACCTTGTCTTCTGCCTCACATAGCTTTTATAAGAAATCTGCTGGCATTATTTGTTCCTCATTTCTTTGTTCATCTAGAGCAGAATAGCAAAGTTTTCTGGAAAGTGCCAGATAATAAATCTTCTAGCCTTTGCAAACCATAAAAGGCTTTTAGGCTGTTGCAACTACTCAACTCTACCAATGGAGCACAAAGCAGCCCTAGCAAATACATAAATGAGTGTGTTCCAACTAAACTTTATTTACAGAGACAAGTGGTGGGCCAGATTTGTCCCATGGGCCATAGTTTGCCAATCCTTGTTCTATGTGTAATACATCTTTTTTATCTAACTACTTTTAGAAATTTTTGCTTTACCTTTGGTTTTTAGCAGTTTGATTAGAACATACCTTGGCATGTTTCCTCTAAGTTTATTCTGCCTAGATTTCATGAGTTTCAAATTTGGAAATTTTTTAGCAATTACTTCTTTTTTTGTTTTTAAGACTTCATTTATTTATTTATTCGTCAGAGAGCGAGAGAGTGTGCTCAAGCAGGCAGAGACAGAGAGGGAAGCAGGCTCCCTGCCAAGCAAGGAGCTTGATGTGGGATTCAATCCTAGGACCCTGGGATCATGACCTGAGCAGAAGGCACCACTTAACCAACTGAGCCACCCAGGCGTCCCTAGCCATTGCTTCTTATTTGAATATATTTTTGGTCCCCAACTCCTGAAACTTCGGTTGCATATGTGTTAAGCTGCTTGATATATTTCCAGATCTCTTTTGTCCCGATCCTTTCTTTTTCAGTCTTTTTTCTCTCTGTACTTCATTTTAAATAGTTCCTATTTCCAGATCTTCAAGGTCTCTACTCTTTTCTCCTATAGTCTATAATTTGCTATATTTCCTCCTGTGAAAATTAAAAATGTTTTAAATTTGATAATCATGATTTTGTTTAATATTAAACTTTAAAATTTGTTTTCAAGATATTACTTGAAAATTTTCAAGATATTACTTGACTCACAATAGTATTTTACATATTTAAATTCAGTAAGTCACAGAATAAAACTCTTCGCTTGAACAATATAATTCTCCTTTAATAGCAGTGACTTTATATAAGAGGTTTGACTTCAAACTGTCTTACTATTCCTTTCTTGAGCCTCTATTGTCCAAAGACAGGCACATTTCAACTCATGTCTTTTTTTTTTTTTTTTAAGATTTTATTTATTTATTTGAGAGAGAGAGAGAGAAAAGGACAGAGTACAAGGGGTGGGGAGGGGCGAGGGAGAGAGAAAAGCAGAATCCCTACTGAGCAGGAAGCCTGATGCAGGCTCAGGCTGGATCCCAGGTCGTGGAGATCATGACCTGAGCTGAGGGCAGATGCGTAAGGGACTGAGCCACCCAGGCTCCCCTCAACTTTTTTCCTTAATGAATATTTTGCATCAAGTTCCTGAAATTTTCCACTTCTTTCACACTAGTAGAAACTCTTCCAGTTGCAATAAACAATGACACTATTTCTTCTCTGGTTAGATGGAATTCATAAGTGGGCCTGCTTTCTGCTATGTTTGCTAGCAATGTCCCGGGTGGCGGGGGGGGCTTCAAAGCAGTGCCAAACCCTTTATTGTGGGAAAACCAGTATTTTCCCACAGTTGACATTTAAACCAACAAATACAACCCATAATTTTTGGAACATTTCTATAATGCATTCTCAAGTCTGCCTTTAGTTAGCTTGCTCCTTTTTCTATACCAAACAAAAAGTAATAATAATTCTTATAAAAATGCAAGAGAAATTATTTAACTTTATGAAGTATTTCCAAGAGTAACTTTGTCTTTTGAATATTAAACTTCATTTCCACAAAACACTTGAAAGTCTGGGTGCTCAAAGAATGATAGCAATTTAGATAAAGGGCTTCATTCTTTTAAGTAGAGAAAATACAAGTTCTTTTTTTAATATTTTATTGATTTATTTGACAGACAGAGATCACAGGTGGGCAGAGCGGCAGAGAGAGAGAGATGGGGAAGCAGGTTCCCTGCTGAGCAGAGAGCCCAATGCCATGTGGGACTTCATCCCAGGATCCCAGGATCATGACCTGAGACGAAGGCAGAGGCTTTAACCCACTGAGCCACCCACGTGCTCTGAGAAAATGCAAGTTCTTGAAAATCCCATCAAACACACTAGTGAAATTCTGTAACGAGCGTCCTCATTTCTTTTCCCAACAGGTATATTGTGAAGGCGGTCTTGCTCTCAGAGGCACATAATGCCTGCAGGCAGTCCAGAGGTGGTTTGTTAAATGCCCCCTTCCCCTTTTTTGTACATGGAGACCATCTGTGAAAAATGTCTCTTCACATTTCCCTTGAACAGAAGCTAAAATACTGAAAGGTTTTTAATTGTGACTTTAAAAAGTTTTTTTCATAGATGATGATATCCCCTATCTTTCAAGCATCTGGTCCCTTGTAACTGTGTAAAAACAATTTACATATTCAGTATCAGGGTATTATATATCATCAGCTTTACAGACGTTTTCTGGGGATCATCAGCCTCAGGCACTGAAGAAACAGTCTTCTGTGATTCCTCATTCAAAGATTCATGCACAGCTCCGCATCATTCAACTTGCTCACATTCTGCAGTGAGATTAGTGCCTTCTTCAGAATACTTATAGCTTGCAAATTTTATTTACACACTTGATTCTTAACTTACTTGATTTTACATTTTTATCACTTCTTACACTGAACTTACTTGCTTTATCCAATAATAAACATAAAATGTTTCATGATATCAGTATTGATATTAACAAAACTACAGAATGAAATTTAAGATTCTTTGCAGTTTGTTTTGTTATTAGGGCATATCCCACAAAGAAAAGACAAAGTCCTGCATTCAAAAGTCATGTGAAATAAATCTTTTTTGTTGAGGGGGGGGTTTGTGTTACCACACACATGCTTAGGCTTATTTGCTTTGTTTTTAATTTTAGGGATTGCTCTTTTTTCTCTTTTTGATTTAATTTACTTTTTGACTATGTAAAATAATTATACTATTCTATAGTCAAAACTACAAAAGAAAAGGTATACTCAGAGGAGTCTTTTCCAATCCTACCCGCTAATCCTCATTCCCCATCCCCACCTCCTATAAATAGCCATTTTAATTAGTTTCTAAATCATTCTTTAATGTCTAATTTTGGACAAGAACTAGGTACCCATATACTGCTCTGCACCTTACCTCACACAATATTATGACAATCATTCTATAGCAATGCAAAGAAATACTCCTATGTGTGTATGACTATGTCCACTATGTACTATAATTTATTTAACTATTCCGGTCCTCTCTCTTAATGGCATTCAGGATATTTATAGTCTTTTGTCATTAAAAATAATGCCACAGGAATAACCCTGTGCATATATCATTCTGAATTTGTGCAGATGTACTTTTAAGATAGTTTCCTAGAAAATGGGCTGGCTGGGTTAAAGGCTGACTGTCTCTATTTGTAATTTTGCTAGATAGTTACAAATTCCCCTCCTTGAGGGCTGTATCATTCTACACTTCCACTGGTCCATATCAGTATGTCTCTTTCACCAGAACTGTGGTAAGAGTGTGCTCTCAAACTTTTGGGTTTTTGCCAGCACAGTAAGAAATGCTATCTCAATGTAATGCAATTTGCTTCTTTTTGTTGTTGTTTTTAAAGGGTATATTTTACTACTTTAAGGGCCCACTTGCATGAATTTTTAACTATGTTTATGTCTTGTGCTATTTTCCCACTGGATTTATCTTTTTATTTCTAGGCTCTCTTTTTATATTAAGGAGATTAACCTTTTCCTGTGGTTTAAGTTGCAGATATTTTGTCCAGTGACTCATTTGTCTTAGGTCTTACTTGTGGTGGTATCTGGGTCATACCATTTTTAAACATTTTCATGTAATGGAAGTTGTCTTCTATTGATTCTAGATTTCAAGTCATAGAGATGTATTCCTCACTACTCCCATGGGTAATGATTATACAGAAACTGACCCATGTTTTCTTCTGTTGTTTTTAGGGTTTCCATTTTTGTTATGTTTAGTTAACTAATCCATGCAGAGTTTATCTTGCAAATGGTACCCAGTTTTCTCAGCAACATTTATTACAAAGTCCATTTCTTCCTTGTTTTGCAATTTCTTTATCATATATGAAATTACTTTATATACTGGATTTATATTATGTTTCATTGTGTAACTGTCTATTCATGTGCCAGTTCTACACTTTAGACTGTGAAGGCTTTCTAGTATTTTAAATGTCTGGTAAGACTGGCCCCTCCCCATTGCTTTTCTTTTCAGCGTTTTTCCTAGAAAGTCTTATTTAGTTTTTTCCATATGAACTTAAGAATCGATTTATCTAGGGGTGCCTGGGTGGTTCAGTCAGTTAATCATATGCGTTTGGCTCAGGTCGTCATCCCCGGGTCCTGGGTCCTAGGTCCTGGGTCCTGGGTCCTCGGGTTGAGCCCAGTGGAGTCTGCTTTGGGCTCCTTGCTCAGTGGGGAGTCTGCCTCAGCCCCTCCCCCCAGCTGGTGCACACTGTCTCTCTCTCAAATAAAACAAAATCTTTTTTAAAAAAAGAATCAATTTATCTAGCTAAAAAACAAACAAAATCTTGTTAGACTTTTTACTGAAATTATCTTAAATTTACAAATTAACTGAAGGTATGTCTTTTATTCATTCAAGTTTTTTACTTTTGTATTTTGGGGAGTATTATAAAGTTTCCCTGTACGTATGAATCCTACTGACTTCTGTAAATTGCTTTTATATCCTGCACTTTGCTGAGTTATCTTTTTATTTTCAGCAGTTTTCCTATTGCTTTGCTTTCATTCTCTAGACACGTGACTATATTTTCTACAATTCTCATATATCTAATTTCTTTCTCTATATCAGTGCTGTGGCAAATACCTCAAACACCGTGTTAGATGTTATAGTAATAGTGTAGACACCCTTGTTGTGACTCAGACATTAGTAAGGATGCCTCCAGTGTTTTCCCATAAAAAGAGTAAGCTACTGGTAAGCAAGATGTTTTATAATGTTAGGAAAATACTCTTCTATTCCTCTTTTAACAATTATTTTTATTAGTAATACATCTTGAATCTTCTTAGATATTTTTTTCACAATCTATGGAGATAATCACAAGTCTTTTCTTCTGATATATAATATTAATAAATATGTTAATGTATTTTCTAACATTGGACCATCTTTTCCTTCCTAAAGCAATATCAACTTGGTCATAACATATCATGTTGTTTGATTCTATTTGCTAATATTTTATTGGGGATTTTTGCACTGATACTCATGAATGAGATTCATCTGTACCTTTCTCTTTGTACAATCTATCAGATTTTTGTCCCAATGTTACATTTATTTTATTAAAGACTTTTTGAAGTCATCCTTTTTCTGATCTTTAGAGTGGATTTAAGATGATCAGTCTTTAAAGGTTTCTTTTGAAACATCTTGAATAATTTTAAGGGTAATTTAAAAATATATACAGTGGAAAAAAGATAGTCTCTTCAATAAATGGTGCTGGGTAAATTGGACAGCTATGTATAGAAAAATGAAACTCCACCATTCTCTTATACCATACACAAAGAAAAACTTGATATGGTTAAAAGGCCTCAATGTGAGACAGGAATCTATCAAAATCCCAAAGAAGAACATAGGCAGTAACCTCTTCAACATCAGCCACAGCAACTTCTTTCAAGACATGTCCCCAAAGGCAAAGGAAACAAAAGCAAAAATGAACTTTTGGCACTTCATCAAGATTAAAAGTTTCTGCACAGCAAAGGAAACAGTCAATAAAACAAAGAAGCAATCCACAGAATGGGAGAAGATATTCACAATGACACGACAGACAAAGGGCTGATATCCAAGATCTATAAAGAACTCCTCAAACTCAACACACACAAAACAGATAATCACATAAAAAAAAAAATGGGCAGAAGACATGAACAGACACTTCTCCAAAGAAGACATACAAATAGTTAACAGACACATGAAAAAATGTTCATCGTCATTAGCCATCAGGGAGATCAAAATCAAAACCACATGGAGATGCCCCCTTGCACCAGTTAGAATGGCCAAAATCAACAAGACAGTAAACAAGTGTTGGAGAGGATGTGGAGAAAGGGGAACCCTCTTCACTGTTGGTAGGAATGCAAGTTGGTGCAGCCACTTTCGAAAACAGTGTTGAGATTCCTTAAGAAATTAAAAATAGAGCTTCCCTATGACCCTGCAATTGCACTACTGGGTATTTACCCCAAAGATACAGATACAGTGAAAAGAAGGGCCATCTGTACCCCAATATTCCTAGCAGCAATGGTCACAGTCGCCAAACTGTGGGAAGAACTAAGATGCCCTTCAACAGATGAATGGATAAAGAAGATATGGTCCATATATACAGTGGAGTATTATGCCTTCATCAGAAAGGATGAATACCCGACTTTTGTATCAACATGGACGGGACTGGAGGAGATTATGCTGAGTGAAATAAGTCAAGCAGAGAGAGTCAATTAACATATAGTTTCACTTATTTGTGGAGCATAAGGAATAACACAGAGGACATTGGGAGATGGAGAGAAGTGAGTTGGGGTAAATCGGAGGGGGAGACAAACCATGAGAGACTGAGGACTCTGAGAAACAAACAGGGTTTTGGAGTGGAGTGGGGTAAGCCTGGTAGTGGGTATTAAGGAGGGCACATATTGCATGAAGCACTGGGTGAGGTGCATAAACAATGAATTTTGGAACACACACACAAATTTTAATTTAATTTAAAATTTAAAAATTCTATCCAGTATTTTGTTTTCAGCAGGTAGCTGGTCTAAGTAATCTACTCCTTGTTTCTCGTGAAGAAAAAAACTTCCACCTTTCTTTACCTTAATTACTTCTTCTAATCCTTCAAGAATTTATTCGGTTATAATCTTCTTTCAAAAGTTTTCTCTGAGCCCCCAGGTTGTGCTAAGTTGCCTCTTGTCTCTTTTCTGGGCTTCTACTGGATGGCATTTATTCTTGCATTACTGTATAATATTGAAATAATTCATTATGTTATCATTATCTTCCATTAATCAAAAGTTTCTTATGGACAGGAATCCTGTATTGCCTCTACTTTTTAATTCCCAGTATCTAATGCCAAACACCGTACCTGACATTGAGTAGGAGGCTTAATAAATATTTAATGAACTAATCTTTGATCAGATCCTCCCAACACACACGCACACACACACACACACACACTACCTGTTTCCTCTCAAGTTCATCTAAGAGAATACAGTAAAAATCTAAAAGTCATTGTTGGCAGACTATACCCCCTCACATTCAATTTGTAGTCAATCACCAAGCTCTATCTATTCCGACCTAAAATATTTCAAATTCACTCACTTCTGTCCCTTTATATGGCCACCACCTTAGTCCAAGTCCCTACTACTTCTTGCCTAGATCACTTACTTGCTATTCTTCCTATTCTAATCATTGTTCCTTCTATAATCCATTCATCAGAAAGTCAAAGTAACCCTTTAAAAAGACAGATGTGATTATGTCACTTGTATAAAACCTATCAATAGTTTCTTCTTCTTTTGGGATAAAGTTTAGAATCTTTAGTATGTCCACAAAGACCCTGGCTAATCTGGAGCATCTATCCTTTCCAGCTTTAACTTGTGCCCTTTGCTTCCTTATCATTCTGGCCTCATACTCTTCTTCCAACTTCATAAACTTTTTCCCACTCAGAATCTTTGAATACTCTTGACCATTTTCTAGAGGGCCCACTCCCTGCAGCTTTGATCTGGTTATATCCATTTATTTTCCAAATCCATGATCAAAGCAGTTTTCTTTTACCTCCCAGATTTACTGAAACTCTACTGAATGGTCATATTATCCTTCATACTTTTCCCTTATAGAACTAACCACTACTGTGATTATTTTTGTGTTTCTTTTTTTTTTTTTTAAGATTTTATTTATTTATTTGACAGAGATCACAAATAGGCAGCGAGGCAGGCAAGGGCAGGGGGGTGATACGCAGGCTCCCTGCTGAGCAGGGACCCGGCATCATGACCTGAGCTGAAGGCAGAGGCTTTAACCCCCTGAGGCACCCAGGTGCCCCTATTTTTGTGTTTCTTTGCCTAATGTTTATTTCTGACACTAGCTATAATTTTCCTGGAGGCAGGGACCATGTTGATCTTATTTTCAGCCATATCTTCAGCATCTGTCATAAGGAATAGCACAGTAATAGAATTTAATAAGTATTTATTGAAATGAATGGTTGAATGATGAGTGAATGAACAAAACTAGTTAACTCAATTCTGAGCAAAAGTCTGAGAAATAAATTCTCTATTTCCCCCTCTAGGGGGAGACCTACTCCTACTAGAAATAGCAAGGGGCTCAAGAGAGCACAAAATTCTCAAATTAACAGTTTCTAAAGCTTCTTAAGTCTCTGAAATTGTTTCAGAGAATCCAATCATTCCTTGCTAGTAGAACTCTCCAGGTCAGTCTAGACCACCCAGTGGTACCAGACAAGCGAGCATTTCCTCTGTTAATTTCCCTTCCTTGAACAATCTTGAAATCCCTCCTGCTTGTGTTTCTCTATTCCAGTCTTGGTTTGCTAGGTGATTTAGCTATAACTGCCCACATTCTTGGAAAAAATATTATCTATGTATATGTAATTTAAATATTATCATTAACATTGTTATTTCTATTTTTATTGCACCCCCCCAATCCTTTAGGCATTCTTTCTCTACAAAGTCTCAAAATGTTTTAAAATTATTCTAATTGTGGAAAATATTGGTAACCTATGAGGCCAAAAAAATAATAAAATATTGATGAAAAGCTAATTTTCAAAAAGTAGCAATTCATAGATTTCCTTAAGCCTTGGGGAATGTTAAAAGGAAAAAGAAAAAGAATAGAGTTTGAATATTGGGAGCATGTCTGCCTCTAAGCAGTTTCTGAAAGAAGTCCTTGTTTAAGCCTGATGACACGTCTTGGGAGACTACCCCTGCTGCACACTAATACTGTTCTTTTCTCTGCTGAACTACTTTCTCTAGGACAAAGTTTAAATGTAAAAAAAAGTTTCACAAGGCTTATATTTCTCTGTACTTTTTTTTCTTTTCCTTTGTTTCTATTTCCAAAGCTCCTTTTCAAATTTCCTTTTAATTGTTAACTTCTGACTTCTTTCTCAGGGTCAAGGACCAGTACATAGAGGCATTCCACTATTCCTGTCTTTGGGAGGTCAGTTAGTTCACTTTAGTTCAATGCATATATCCAATACCTACTGTGTGTCTGGGACTGTGCTATGGGGGAGGGAGGAGTGAGTGCAGGAAATCCGAATCTCTGCCTTCGAGGTGCTTACAGTGTATCTGGGAGCACCAGACAAATACAAAATATATAAGAACCACCATCTGCACATCAGGTAGTACAGATCAGTAAATTGATACTTAGATAATATAACTTGCTTAGACTGGCAAAGTAACTAGAACTAATATCAGAACTGGAAACTTGGTCCCTGTGGTATTTACATATTATTTTGTTTTTCAAATAAGGGATAAGCAATAAACAGTAACCCTAAAAACAAGAAATTCAAAATAGAGAGAAAATAAACCATTGTATTAATGAACCAAAGCTAATTTTCCCAACTAGTCTGACACTTAGATCTTATTTTTTTTTCACTACTTTGCTAATTTTGACTGATCCCCTCTCTCTCCTTCACTCTTAGAGTATCACAAACTTCCTTTTCATTCTTTCCCCCCCGCTCTTTGGGGACAAGAGAATAGCTCATTTGGAAGGAAACACGTCTTAAGTCACCTTTCTCTAGGACAGGTGTCAAGAAAACGTTGTACCAACATTACCTAAGTGGCCCCCAAAGAAAGATGAGTCCTTTTTTAGACAGAAGAATAATTGATAAGTTCTTGCCAGAATCCAGGAAACTGTAGGGAAAGGCTTCATGTTACCACTTACAGAGGTTGTAAGACAGAATTCCTCTCCTCTAGTACATGGTCACTCTAGAGGGTTGCATGCAAAATCGGGAAAGGGTTTGGAGCCAGCTGGTGAAGAAAGGAGTTTTTCACTCCAAAAAGGGAGTTACACAAAAGCCTGCCACTGTGAGGTAGCCACAAAGCTCAAAAAGCAAGACACCCAGGTCTACAACCTGGGACAGCTTAATGGCATCTGCCCGGATCTTGGACACTAATACATGCTGATGGCAGCAATCATTACAAGCAAAACAGCATTATCAAATTTCTAGTTCAGGTCTGTGCCAAGGTCTGAAAATAGAAACACTAGTTGTGCTGTTAGCCAGCACCATCTAATGAACACTTCTTAAGAGCAGAACTGGAATTAGCAGAGGAGAGAAGAAAAAATAATGACCTAAAAGTTTTATGAGAGATGCAACATATCTAAAACAAGCAAAAAACAACTCACTTATATCAAAGCATGAAGATCACAAATAACAAACTAAAATGTATAGCCATGGAACTGGAATGTTAAATGCAAAATTCATAGGATGTGATAAAAAACCATTTTGTTTTTTTGGCTTTTATCATCTTTTAAAATTTGGGGGAGAGGGGGAACCTGGTGGCCATTGGTTAAGTGTCCTACTCTTGATTCCAGCTCAGGTCCCCTGCTCAGGGTCACAAATTAAGCTCTGCATTAGGCTCCATGTTGGGTATGGCGCCTACTTTAAAAAAAATACAAACACACACACACACACATACATACATACATACATACATACATACACATATATGCAAACATACACACATTTATATGTGTATATATATGTATATATACACAGAGAGAGAGAGAGAGAGAGAAAGGATGATCTTCCCCTGCAATTTTCCCTGAGTGGAAAATTGGGCAGATTCCCTGACTTTGGTTCATTCTTTGATAACTGACAATCCTTTAAGTACATCACTTTAAGCCAAGAAAGAGAGTCTTGATTTGGTAACTAGAATGTTTCCAGTCCAAGATGGTAATCATATACTTCAGTCTTCATTCTAAGGCACCAGTTTAAGACTTCTCCTCCCCGTTCCCATGTAAGGCCTCTTGTGTCTGGTGGCTGCCTGCCTTCAACTTTCCCCTTAACTTACCTCCTCCCCCCACTAGCTAACTGCTGTTTGACCTGCTGTGTGAAAGCGGGAAGCAGAGCACCTAGGAGATATGATATATGTGTACAACCTAGGTCTGGCAGGTGATTTAAATTGACTTTTTCTTGTAGGGTGCTTTTAAATGTTCTTTAGAAATCCTATCATCAGAGACCTCTCACCTCAGTCCTTTTGGCCTAAACAGATACAGGTGGTTGCCTATGACAACCTCTGTGTATGCTAAGATTCCTATGTTTGTCCATGTATCTCTAGCTTATGGTCACTGGCTTCCTCCACACCTCTAGACAGCCCTTTTGAATAAACCAAAGGCAACACTATGCTGACTGTCTTCTATATGGCCCATATCTGGTCCTAAGAAACATTTTTCCATTTATCATCCCTATCAAATATGAGAGTGCTGGCAGATCCCAAAGCATCCACCTCTGCTTTGTGGCTCCTGCCTTTAAATTATAGGCAAGTGCTGGTGCAGTTCTCTATGTTTTACAACTATGGGAAAAAACTGCCATAGAATCCCCTCTCTTGGCTCAAGGGTAAGGAATTAGCATGAGCACTAACTCTCCCTCTGGGTGGGAAGGGAGTGGGAACTGCATAAGCAAATTGTTCCTCAAGAAACCTCCACACAGACCCTTTCTCTCTATATTCTGTGTTCTCTCACTGTGAAGTAGAACTGTTCTTCAACATTGACTTTGTACATCAACGCTTTGTTGAAATAATTATCTGAATGGCAATTGACTGTTTTCAAATCCATCTCTAACCTTAATAATAAGAGAATGTGTTTCACCATCACTGTCTTCTCTGCACCATGAGCACAGAACCTGAAACAAAGAAGGTGCCACTAAATGTTTGATAAATGTATGAATGAATGGATCTGAAACCTCATTTGGTTGTGCAGTATATTTCTCAGACACTATGAAACAATCTGTATAGTTGGCCTATGGGAGTCTCACTGGGAGAGTCATCATTCTATATTTATAAGATGTTGGGAGTCTCCCAGAATTTGTACACCCTAACATTTACCAATCAAGAACTTTTGAGAAAGTAGACAACCCAGGGAAAAAGTCATAGTTTTTCAAGGAATAAATGGATAAACATGAGATAACTCGAGTTTTTATATGACCATGTAGGGTGTTAAATCAAAACTTCTCAGAAAAAAATTCCACCCAAACCGTGGATGTTGTCTGAATAGTTCATTTGGAAAGCCTAAAGCTGTACAAAACAACAAATAAAAAAATATATTTAAGACATTTGGCAAAATGTTAATATGTTAAATATGGATGACGGATAGAAGGAGTTCATGGTACTATTCTCTCTAGTTTTTTTTCAGTATGTTTGAACATTAATGTAACACAAATAACATGTAACATGTAACATGGCACCAGAAGAAGCAAAAATGGAAGGGACGCTATGTAGACTTTGGCATCTTATAATTAAGCCATAAATACTACTACTAATATGTAGTATTTTTATAGCCATAAAGCTATTCTTATCTTATGAGGAGTCAAAATTTTGGAAGCAGGAATTTTTGCTTAAAATTAAACAGATTCAGAATTGTAGAAATAGAAGGATGTTCAGGGATTATTTCAGCCAATTCTCTCACTTTACAAATGAGAAAACTGATGCCCCCAAATTTGGGATGAAGTAACTATCAATCTCAGAGCCAGGACAAAAGCTAGGTCTGTACTTCTGTACTCTGGTTTCTCTTTCCACCTAGGCGGCATATGACATTGAACTAAAACTGTTAAGGCAAGGAAACTCAAGTGTTCTATTTTCATTTGCTGCATCCTTTGACTCTATCATTTCTGGTGTGTACATGTGGAAGACCTCCTTCTTTTGTGCAGTGGATTTTCCAAGATTTTCCAAGACACAGTGGTTGAATCACTAGAACTAGACTTAGTAAAATGAAGCCCAGAAAGGCAGTCATCAACCCTTCCATAGATCAGTTGTCTGAAGCTTGTGCTCCACTTAAAGAAAGCTATGGGTGGTGTCAAGTATAGCACCATATTACTGGGTCCAGAGAGAGGGAGACCTAGCACACCTTGGCCCAGTGCATCATGCAGTGGACTTTTTACACATCTGCCTCTTGCCTCATTAATTCCCCAGCCAAGTAGAATCCAAGCAGATTCCAGGGAGAATATATACTGGGGTATTAATTGTAGACAGTTCTAGGCACAGAGGTGAGAGTTTGAGAGGTACTGACTAAAACAAGGTTAGGTCTGACAATACATGTAGTGGTTTGACTTATCTATGATCTTCCCTTTTGATGGCCAGGAAGGACTAAGGTTCACAGGATGAACTTCCCATTTTGGATCAGCACAAACACAGGTATCTCTTGCCCTTGTATCTGAAGGTTTAACATTCTCTAGGACCCTAGAGAATAATATAGATTTCTGGTTTAGAAGCAAGGGGCACAGAATCAAACTGCTTCCATTCACTGTTTTGATCAAATGCCTTATGGTAGTTAGGGCATGGGGATAGGGTTCTGGCCTCCACATATCATTCAAATTCCTTCCGCCTTTCCTAAGTAAATCTATGAATTAAAAGCAATGTAATTAATATGTAGCTACAGCTTCAAGTCAACTCCCCAGACTCCATCCCAATCAGCAGGCTGTCTCTAAGCCCTTCTTCCATAGAGCTGCCAATGACTAGAGCAGCCTTTAACCCAGAATATGGAATTGGTGGCTTACAGGCTGACTGTTGCCTGCTTGCAAATTGATTCTTCTTTAAAAATGTTGCCAATATTTGCAATTGGATAGGATTCACTTTTATAAAATTCTGGATTTTAGCTTCTTTTGAAAAATTGGACAACCTCACCATAGCAGAGTGGCGGGAGGTGGGGGACACATTTCCGCATGGCAAAAATCTTTTCAGTTTGGAACTCAGAAGAGGCTCACTCTTCAGACAAGACATGAGCTTTTCCAGTTCATCATCCTCTCGGTGATGTTCATGAACTCTCTGGGCTGTGCTTTACTCTAAAACTTATTCGATTATGTTGCTTAAAACGCGCTTTGGGAGGTAGGTGTCGGGGCGTTTTTGGTTAAACAGGCTGCTGGGTAGATTTCAGTCAACACTGACAGTCGTCCTGTGTAGGCTGCTTCACTCTTTACCTGCACCACTGCGTGCTGCTGGCTTCAAATGTTTGCGCTTTGCACGGAAAGTACATCACTGAGAGATGTCAGCATCTCTCAAGGTGGGAACGGTTCTGTCAGCATGTACGTCTTTTTCAGTCTTCAACATTTGGGCTACTACACCTCTTGGGTGGTCATCTTCGGTATGGTTCCCTTTGAGGGAGCGTGGACAGTATCCAGGAGGGTTCAGAAGAGCATACATGCGTTCCGATATTATGAATGATGGAAATCGCTTCCCAAAACGCTTCTTAATAACAGTTTAGTCTCCTGAGCAACTGAACCAGTGCAGCGAGTTTAGAAATTTCGAAATGCGGTGCTCAGGCCACCTCAGTTGGAGACAGAGGGAGGCAGCAGAGGGCACAGAAGGACCCACTGCAGGCCTGGTCCACGCAGGCGCTGCCGCAAAGCGTCGGGAAGAGCCTGGGCGGGAGTGCTTTTTGCCTACCGCTGCTGACCCGAGTTCCCGAACTGCGGCCGAGAGCGCTACACTGTGCCTGCGCGCAAAGCCTCCGACTGGCAAAGAACTTTATCTGTTAACTATACCTGGGTAGGACGGAGGCTGCCTCACGAGTCTGCGCAGGCGCACGCCGCCTCCAGCCATTGGCCGGTGCGCAGGCACCCATCCCAGTCAGCCTTCACATCCTGTAAACAGAGGGGGCCCGCTGGAGACGACAAGTTCTGCTTCCGGGTCACGCCTTGACAGCGGCTTTCACCACCCAGCTCAGCCCCGCGGTTTGGTGAGTGCGTACCTCGCTGCGGGAATGCCGGCAGCCAGGTTCCTTAACCCGTGGCACTACGCGCGGTAGCTCTTTCTCCATTCCCAACTCGGGTTTCGTTAGCCCTGGAGACAGAGACATGGTTCCTGGCCTTGGGAGAAACAGGGCGGGGGTTGGTTAGCCTCCGGAGCTCCACAGGCGTAGATCGCTCGACCTTCTTTCACCCATCGCCCCCGCCCCCCGCCGCAGGGAGACCTGCCGGCATTGCTGCGATCTTTGCGGATCCCATGAGGAAAATGACACCACACGTCCTCGCATTTCGTGCCCTTGCCCTTCAGCTCTGCCTCCGCAAGACGCAGCAGCCGCGAGCCGCCCCCCACCCCCGCCACTTCACCCCAGCAGGTGTGGTGGGGTTGGGGGCGCCTCTGGCTGGGCTGAGGGTCTCCCGGCCTGGACGGAAGCCGAGGGTTCACTGGCACAAAGGGGTTGAATGTCGCCTCTCTCCCCCTTTGCTTCTACCATCGCAATAGAAAACCCCTTGGTGTTTTTTCTGGGTCCGCAGTGAAAGAAAACCGGGGGAAAGACGCTTTTCAGTTCCAGCAGAGGAAAGGGGCTGCTGTCTGGAAATGGGTCAAGTTTACATTTCCTTGACCCTTCCCCACAGTGCATGTTGTTAATACGCCCCGAAGTTTCACTCTTCATCAGGAGCTTCCATGCAACAGCTGAGAACTACTGGTCATGTCCTGAGTTAGGAGTCAGCCTGGAGTCCCAGGAGTGCCCCGAAAATGATTGCAGCGTTTACTTTCTTCAGATTATCATGGCCCAGAAACGGATAACAGAACCAGTTCAGTCTAAGCTTTTCACTTTAGATGTTCTGTCTTCTGCCCCCACCCCCCCCCCTCCCCCCCCCCCCACCCCCCCACCCCTTCTTGGAATCTCTGGTTCAAATGCACCTCTGGTTTTTTCTCCCTTTCCCTTGCAACAAAAAAGTATAAGATACAGACCATTGTCTCTGCATGTAGTGGCTGTTAGGTTAAAACATATGCCAACTCTCTTCTATCTGGAAAGTTTCGGAGAGACATATAAACAAGTGTGTAAGCTTATTCATTCATAATAACGTATAGGAGAAGAATGCCCAATATGAATCATTGATACCTATGAATTGAACATTGTTAACCTGCTTTCTATTAATTAATACTGTATTAGTTTAAATAGATAAATGGCTACTGATTAGCAAAATAGAAACTATTCAAATTTATATTACATAATGCATAAGGGAATACTCCATTATGAAAAGCAAAAATGTAGTGTGAAATCAAAATAATTTTAGGTTTTTTCCTGGTGATTCACAGACCTGTACCCCTGGGGATAAAAATATATGTTTATAAAAAATAAAAAAATTTAAAAAAAAAATAATAATTTTAGGTTTTTTACCTTAGTAGTGATCATTTGCATAACATTTAATTATGCAAGGTGTGAATTTTTTAGGATTTAAAGTAATAATCTTTACATTAATTCAACAAATATTTATTGAGAACGTGCCATGTGCCAGGAACTTTTGGAAAATAACACTATCTTTACCCTCAAAGAACTTAGAGTTTAATAAGAACACATATTTCTAGAGAGCTGATATTGCATACTATATATTCTCTACAGTTTTTTGATATATACTTTTTCATAGAAATGCTCCACCTTGTTTGTTATAATTTTAAATGTTCCCCAACTAGTGCATGGGTCTTATACAGCCAGAACTCTTATCAGTTAAATTTAAGTATATTGCATTTTTTTCTTCCATGCTAAAACTCTTTGTCATATTGTGGTTTGAACATATATTATCCCAAATCTATTTCTTAGGCCAATTATTAAAATTTTTAATTCGTTTTGCCTCGTAAGTCTGCTTGTTTTCCTACAACCACAAGCAGATGTCATTGGTATGAACTTCAGTTTTTTTCTGATTTTTTTATACATGACTAATTGTCCTTTTGAGATTTTTATTTTAGAATGTCGCCCAAATATTTCCCGTGTTTTCTTTGGTGAAGACATTTTAACCTGTTTCATAGATGTCTCGTCATTGTTAACATAGATGTATTTCTTCCATAGCCTTTTCCCTCTCTTCACACAGATATTGATTACTTCTATAACCTTTAGTCAACCAGTATTTATTAAATACCTACTTTTTGTGAGATTCTGTGGCTGGTCTTACATGAACAAAAAATAGAAGACAGGGACCTTGCCTTCTAATTGATTACAATTTAGAGGAGAAACAATATGAACATAACTATACTTGCGGGGCCAAATATAACAAGTAAGCTAAAGGTGATGAAAAGGCCACAGAATCCAGAGGAGGGAAAGTTAGTTTGGGGCATCTTCAGCCTTTAAAAAAAATCCCCTTGCTTGCCTAGTCTTGTTTGTAAACTCCACAGAGCTCCATGAGGGTCTTGGGGCCGCTTGGGGAAATCTTGTTCCAGACTAGTTCAGAGAGTAGAATTGAGGTGCTGAAAGCCAGAGAATTTTCATCCAGATTTACCCAGCTCCCTAAGCAACTATTACATTCTATTTCTTTATGATTCCAAAAAATTATTACTTAGTCATTGATCACTTTGAAATCTACTTATACTGTTGGGAAGGCCTCAGAGAATTCCTAATCCTAGGGACAGGTATGCTCAGTGATGTTGTGTATGCCTAAAACTTCTTTGTTTCAGGCAGTTTGGAGCATGTGAACATACTCTGAGCCTTGATGAGTTCCAGTATGTGGTATATTATGCAGAGCATTCAGAGCAAATACTCTCTCTCAGAGCGCTTAATCCGAACAATCGCTGCCATTCGTTCCTTCCCACATGATAATGTAGAGGACCTCATCAGAGGGGTGAGTGTGCTGGACTGACGGAGAGGCCTGTGGGAGGTGAAGGGGGAAAGTTCCTGGGGAATCGTAATAGATTACAGATTGGAAGCATTGACTCAGCACAATATCACAAGGATTTTTTTTTTTTTTAAGATTTTATTTATTTATTTGTCAGAGAGAGGGAGAGGGAGACCACAAGAAGGCAGAGCGGCAGGCAGAGGCAGAGAGAGAAGCAGGCTCCCCGCTGAACAAGGAGCTGGATGTGGGACTGGATCCCAGGACCCTGGGATCGTGACCTGAGCCCAAGGCAGCGGCTTAACCAACTGAGCCACCCAGGCGTCCCAAGTTTTACAGTCCTCTTAGATGTATTAACTTGACCATGAAAATACATTTTCCTTGTGTTTTGCTTCTCTTTTCTTCTCCCTCTCATTTTGTGCATCTGACATTTTCTTCAGGAAGTATGTTCTAGGTAACCCTAGTCTCACATTCTTTGTGAAATCTCTGTCTGGATATGGTACATGTGGGATCCAGTAAGCTCAAAGTCTTCTATACATGTTTTACTAAGGGAGGAAGGAGACGAGCAAAGCAGAAGCGGTTTTTAAATCCTTGTGGTTTATAATAATTACACAGAGAGATATCACTTGCCATCTATCTTGACAACAGCTACCACTTGTAGTTCTGTAAGGAATGTCAATCCCTAAAGTGCATGGTAATTTTTGACTTAAGAAAACATCTTAACATGTCTAACCACTGCTATCCAGCAATTGTTATTTGACTAGTGTCCTAGACGGTCTTTGGTCTTTGATATCTTTTTCTGAATATTATTCCTGTTGAAGAGAATTTACAGGGTCATTTTTTGATCACTAGAAAATGCATCAAGATGCTTACTTTTTGTAAGTTCTTTTCAACAACTGTGGAATCCTTATTTACTGCCTGGAGCTCTCTAGCTGCTTTGAAGTTGGGTGGTGCAGCTTTGAGAAGAAAGTCATACAAACTTGTTCTCAGCAGGAGCAGTACCAGAGGATTCAGCAGTAGGAAGTTTGTCACATTCTAATTCTAGCTCTGCTGCTGAGTCATTCAGCAACTTTGGTCTGTCTTTAGGATCCCCAGCCCCTTTCATCAGATGTGAAACAGAAGTACCAGCAGGGACTAGGCAGCAGAGAATGCCGATGCTGAGAGACTACTTTGAAGATGTTTATAAACAGAAAGAGAACATTAACGTGACCTTATTGTTAATGATGGTCATCTGTTGAATGCAGAAAGAGCATGCCAGTTCTCTTGGCTTCAATCTGACAGACTCGGTTTCCTGACTTTTTCAGAGCATTATGGCCATAGAAAGTGGATTGCTTTTCCAGCTCTCCTGTTTGATTGATCCCCAGTTTTCCACCGCTTTTGCACATGAGGTTATGTCCTCAATGAGGTCTAGATGACTGTCTGGCAAATTACCTTGTGGAAAACCTTAATAATTTGATCTAAGGAATCAATAGTTCCTTTCCTTCATCTTCAGTGTATTCTCTTGGTGTGAATATTATTTAGTAAATAGGACTGGAAACTGGGACCAATGACGTGTTTATCATGCGGTCAGAGCTAGAGGCCTCTTCCGCCTTGGACTCAGTTGAGTCTCATCCTGCTCAGTGAGCCAGAGCTGAGCACACTGACCGGAGTTTCCTTCTGCCCATAGGGAGCAGATGTGAACTGTACCCATGGCACACTGAAACCCCTGCACTGTGCCTGCATGGTGTCAGATGCTGACTGTGTGGAGTTACTCCTGGAAAAAGGAGCGGAGGTAAAGTCTTTAACACTGTCACATTAATGATCCACTAAAGCTTGGGCTTCACATTTCCTTAACATTTCTGTCTCTTCTCCCATCTCTTCCCACCTTCTAGCCCATCATAACATTGGCATAGAGAATATTAAAGCAAAATGTAATGGTAACTATATACAGTGATCCAAAGGATTTCATTCCTTTGCCTTTCTTTCTTGTCTGTGGCTCCAGGAAGAGGGAGTTTTATTTCCCCTTTGTCCCAGCCTTCCTTCTGGGGTCGTTTACCTTTCCATTCATTCCTCTTCTTGCCTGTTGACTGTCCAGGAGCTCTAAGTACAGAGGACCCTCCAGTGATGAGTGGAAACCATTGACACCCCCTGCCAGACATGTACTTCTAATATCACCATTACTGGGAGATAGATCTCATTAGGTAGTCCATTGCTCAGATCACTGATGCTATTTCTGCCCACTCATTATTTTACATTTGTTATGTCTTGTTCATATCTTCTTTTTAATGTGTCTTATGGTAAGAAACATAGATTAATTTATATTGACATTAGCAGGAAGTGGCATAGGGTAGTGAATGGTTAAAAGAATGGACTCTGGAGCCAGACTTCCTGGATTTGAATCCCAACTCTGTAACTTCCAGGTCTGTGACTTTGAACAAGTTACTTAATTTTTCTTTGCCTTGGTTTCCCTATCTATAAAATGGAGATGATAGACAACCTTCTTCATAAGGTTGTCGAGTGTTTAGTACGCTGTCATGTAGTAATTGCTAAGTAAGTGCTTGTTAAATAAATAAATAAGTAGTTTTGACTGTTTGTAAGCGGTTTGGAAGTCGCATAGGCTGAGGCGCTGTTTGGAATCAGACGTGCCAGGAAGCTTACACGGGCCCCGAACACATTGGTCAGTAAGCCTAAGGGGCCAGTCCGGAGCACCATCATCTTCATACAGCCCTAGTGTTCTGTACTTACCATTATGTAGTCACTCTTGTGAGTTACCCTGAAATGAAGGCCAGTGATCAATGTCAATGGTGAAAATACCCTGGGGGGAAGTTTTTAGCTAAATAGAAGGTTGAACTCAGTTAAATATTCCAGCATATTTTTATTGTATTTTGAGGGGAAGAAAATATTGAAGTCTTTGTAGCCTTCAGAAATTATTGGTAATATTGATTTTTGGCAAGTCAGCTGCTATTCCAGTATTGAAAGTTCTGTGCTCTTCCTTTTACATGCTTTTATCCAGGTTCTCTTGTGACTGCACAGTGTATATTTGCAAGCAGGCTGATTGGATTCACAATTTGAGCTTCTCTGTATGGCTAAAGAACACAGCAAAACTGCATGGGCAGAGTTCGGCCTCATATCTCAGTCTAGCTGCCATTAGCCACAGAATAGAGTGAGCTGGGATAAGCAAAATAATCCAGAACCTTTGCTCTGGCTTATATATTCAAGCTCCTTTCCAATAAATATCTTCCAGAGTAGTTATAAGGATTTAGACTTCATCATCTCTTTCTTTACCCCTCCCCCCATGGTAGAGATCCTAGTGAATAATAAACAAGAACGTAGCAAAAACCTAATGAAGCAGGCCAGCTAATCAGTGCACGGAATAGAGTGCTGGTTGTTCTGAGACCGTTCTCTTCCTATTTGCTCCTGAGATCCTGTCATATCTCCTCTTGATCACCAGGACTCGTTGGGAATTGCTTGTTGACTCTCATATTCAGAACATGACTTAGCAAATGTCATGGATAAACACATGCAAGCTGCTTTTGCCCGCCCATCTTCCTCTTGGTGGTCTAGCTACTGTAATGTAGTTCCTCCCTCTTTACAGGTAAATGCCCTGGATGGTTACAACCGAACAGCCCTCCACTATGCAGCTGAGAAAGATGAGGCTTGTGTGGAGGTCCTTTTGGAGTATGGTGCAAACCCCAATGCACTGGATGGCAACCGAGACACCCCACTTCACTGGGCAGCCTTTAAGAACAATGCTGAGTGTGTGCGGGCCCTCCTAGAGAGTGGGGCCTCTGTCAATGCCCTGGATTATAACAATGATACCCCACTCAGCTGGGCCGCCATGAAGGGAAATCTTGAGAGTGTCAGCATCCTTCTTGATTATGGTGCAGAGGTCAGAGTTATCAACCTGAAAGGCCAGACGCCCATCTCCCGCCTGGTGGCTCTGCTAGTCAGAGGACTTGGAACAGAGAAAGAAGACTCTTGCTTTGAGCTCCTGCACAGAGCCGTGGGACACTTTGAGTTAAGGAAGAATGGCACCATGCCACGAGAAGTGGCCAGAGACCAGCAGCTATGTGAAAAACTGACTGTCCTGTGCTCAGCCCCAGGAACTCTAAAAACACTCTCTCGCTATGCTGTGCGCAGGAGTTTGGGACTCCAGTATCTGCCTGATGCAGTGAAGGGCCTTCCACTGCCAGCTTCTCTGAAGGAATACCTGTTACTCATGGAATAGGCTGGAGGAGACATTTGCCCCGTCACACAGGCTACTCTGGGGGAGGCTTTTCCCTGCAGTGCTCTCTTTGTCTTGGAAAACAGGAAAAGCAGTCGTTCCTGTTGTGTGGTTTGTATTTAGAGGCAACGTGTCACAACGGTAACCTCCACACCATCTCCCCTCCCCAAACCGAGCAACCAAACAAAAAAGATCCCTCACTTTTGTTTTCTGTTTATTGCTTACGTGGCTTTTTATATTGCACCCTGCAAAAGAAGAGCTCTCCCCCTACCCTCCCCTTTAGGGAAAAAGTGAACAGCGCAACCAAATTCTCTAGAAGATGAAGAGTATTTAAAGAATATGTTTAGTTTTCCTTTGGGAACGTGATTAAAATTTCAGAAGAATCCCTCTAGAAGCATTGTAACTGGTCAGTGAAGTTTAAGAAAATCCCCGCTAACAGATGTGGCCCAAAGATGAAGAAACAATGACCTCAGATGGTGTGCAGAAACACAGTTGGGCTGGATGATATGGATGATACCCGAGAGTGCCACGTCGTGGAGTGTGGCAACACTCTCCCAACAGCAAAGGAAACAGCAGTCTTTGCTTCTTTTCCATGGGTGTACCTGAGGGTTATAGTAGTGCAGCAGTGTTATTTCAGAAATAACACGGTCTTGCTGCTTTCCACATAGTAGAGGAGATAGCAGGTTCTGAGCAGTCCTAAGAACTCAGTGTCCTAAGGACTTGTCTACTAATGCAGTTCTTTCTCTTTGTGAAAGCCAATTTGCTCCAGCGGGCTTAGCAGGTGTTTGTACACCTTGGCTGAAGGTGTTTACTCCAGCAGGGGATGAGAAGGGCTGGGCTTTTCCCACTGGTCTTCATTTCCCTATAGATAGCTCACTCTGCTAAGAGTTGGGAGTTACTTTCCTTTCAGCTGTTTTGGAAACTTTGCTTTTTACTGATCTGTACAAGACATTGGGGGAGCCAAGGGTGTGGGGGAAGAGCAGTATAAGAGCTTCTTTTGAGATGGCCCACCTACTCAAAAAAGAACTGCTTTAGTGAACCATACTTGGTGAACAATACTCTTTCTTTTCATGTTCTTAAACTAGAGCAAATTGTTATTGATCTTGGATGACCCAGATGCAAATTTGAAAAACATTTTTTTTTCTTTTCACTGATTGGGAACCACAAATAAAGATAACTGGAATCTGCTGACATAGCTAATTTGAAAAACAATGTCTGCTTTTGCCCTTTTGCTGTTGGTGGGATTTTTTTTTTGCTCACTTGAAAAAAAAAAAAGAAAGAAATAAACACTTCTAAAAGCAAGTTTGGCAATTTCTACTATTCCTACTTTTCTCCACATTATTTAATCACTGGGAGTCCTGTTGGCTGGAACTCGGAAGCGGGGCTGTCACTACCCTCCTTATAAGCTGGTTTGAGGATACAGTGGTAATAGTGCTCGATATTTATTGTTAATTTCTCTTCCCCTTAAAGAACTGCGCCATGAGCATTTGGCTTCTTTAATTCTGGACTCCCGACAAGATTTCTCAGTTACTGTTTAGAACTGTTTTCAGGGTATAGAGGTAATATTTTGGACAGCCAGCAAAAGCCATGTAGTAGAGCTAATCTGTCTTCCACCCCTGGTAAAACCTGGAACCTCTTCCTGCTTCATTAAGCAAGTGAAAAACTGGGTTGGGAGGAATATGTAGGCTTGTGCCAAGAGCAACAACAGGACGCCATCCTGTCAATTTGGAGGCTCCTGAAGACCCAACTGTATGACACGGTCACTTGGCTGATGAGGAGGAAGAAGCTGTTGTTATGACACAGAACACAAATTGAACCAAATAAGAACTGACAACTTTGCAAAGCCATATTTCAGCCAGCCCACCAAACTTTCAAACATGCTTTCAAAATGTGCATGTGACCCCACAGATGGATTCTACCTTTCATCTAGGAAGGAGTACAGGGGAAGGGTTGAGAAGGAAGAACGCTGAGTTGTCAGAAGAAGAGTAAAGATTGTGGGGTGGCTGGAAAAAAAGCACCCCTGGGTAATAGGTATAGGATCAAAAGGTGAAACACAACATCATACTTAGGAGAGATTGGTGCACCCTACGGCTGCAAAGGATGCAGGAGGGACTGGTGTGAAACAAGGGTAAGGACCAGCATAGGATGTTCTAGGATCTTTTGTACAGAGCCAAGAGATGCTGTGGGAAGTATGCCAGGAGGTGGAGAGAAGTATGCGGGGTGATCGCATGGGCTGCATTTTCCCAGGTGTCTGAGTAGGGTCTGGTCCTTAGGGTTGGCAGTATGACATCTACTTGTGCAAGTGACAACAGAAGAACCAAAAGGACAGTGACCAGTTGGCATTTATTAGTGTAGCTATTGTCTGTCACTGCAGTAAAAGTAGTAGAGGAACCAAGACTTTGTTATCACAAAGAAATAAATAAAGCTTATTTTTAGGAAAATTCTAACCGAGTGGCTGAAATCTAGCAGTAGCACGAGAGGAGCCCAGTCTTGTGTGACAGGTGAAGCTGGGGTAGAAGTCATGATAAATTCTACCTAAAAGGAGTTTCTACTCACTGTCTACCACCCCAGCTCCCTGGCCAGAGCTGGTCATGGCTACAGTTGCAGAATAAAAGGAAACCTAAAAAAAATGCACTAAAACACTTGGGAATACACAGACTTGGATCTATCAGGGTGAGCTGACCATGATCAGACAATCCATGACCCTCACTCCAAAGAGGGTTAGATAGAAGTTTCTCCAGATCGCTTCCGACTGATGTGCTCCAGGTGGGCGTGCTCTGAGGTGTCCAAGTCAATCTCGTACTTGGCTAGGATTTTGAGGATGGGCCTCAGCTTCAGCCACCACTGTTCCTTGGGGATGCGGTGCCTACAGAGAAATGAGATAGATGATGATTTCACCTTTTAGCACCCCAAGTGACTCTATCAAACGCTGATGGGAAGAAGGTGAATAGAAGAGGCTGGACTTTAGGGCAAGAGCTAAGATCTGAAAGAGGTATGACTACCCGTGTTAGTCCCAAGATAAAAGGCAAACAGGCTGGGAAGAGGAGATCCTGAAACTACTAGGGAAGTAGATGTACTCACTCAAAATCCGTCTGGTCCTTCAGCTCAGTCACTGGTTGAAAGACCAGAGCCCTCTTACGCATCCCCAGAACACAGCCCGAGTCTGGCGTGTTGGCAAAGATCCTCCCTGTAATAAAGGATGGTCAATAAGCTTCAGTAATGGGAAGCCAACCTCTGTGGAGGGGGCTTACCTTCTTACCCCACCTACCATTACGGTAACTCTCTTTGATTTTCCCAGACATCCAGTTCATAGCCTTGGCGCCCATCTTAGTGGCAAAATTCCTGTCAAACGGAGTTGGGCTCCCACCCTGAAAAAAGAGTTTTAAAGTTAGAGAGGGAAATACTCTAATGAAGTGGCAGAGACACCCAAACAAAAAGGAAAGAAAAAGGAAAGAAAAGTTCCCAGGTTTATAGCCAGAAACAGGAATCCGGAAGTCTAACTCTGAAAGGAAATCCTGGGACAGTGCTGAGAACCAGGGTGAGTTGGCGTGGCAGATTTGGCCGTTTATCAGGTGTAAGAGCTAACTAATTAGATAAAGGAGTAATTGATCTCACAATTGCCTCTTCTCGCTCCACAGCTGCCAGATCCCATTGTTTACTTCTAGTCTGGCCACTCAGTCACTTCTCTGCCCCTCTTGAGCCTAGCAGCTTTTGTCAGTTGCCATAGTCAGGGACATAGAAGTGTTCCTTGTGAACCGATATGGATGGCCTTAGTAGCACCTCTGAATAGTATAAAACATCATGTACATTTTCTCCAAGCTAAGCGAAAGTAGGTGGGAAATGGGGAACAGATTGTCATACTTTATCGACTTGGATATCCACTACCCATTCCTACAGGGGCTAATAGCAAGCTCATTCAGACTTGAGATACTGGGAATTCTTATGTGGGTAGACAAAGGTCAAATGTCCATACGTAAGCAGGATCAGCTGGAGACACTGAGGATGGGGAAGCCCAAGACCGCTAGTATCATCTGTGAGCGAGGCACACCAGAGGTGGGGACTGAATGTGGATGGTAGAGAGGAATTCATTTCCCCTGGAAGCCCCAGTTCTTGGGGATGGAGCCCAATACCAGCAAGATGCCCAGACTCATTTCCCAGGTTCCTTACAGAGGGCAGCATGGTGTGGTGGGAAGAGCACTGGCTGTCACCCAGGCTTGATGAGTGGCCCTGACAAAATTGTTTCTCCTCTCTGGGCCTCGCTTTCCTCATCTGAACTGGTGGTCCTCAACTAGAGATGATTTTGCCTCCCTGGGGACATTTGGCAATGTCTAAAGACATCTTTTTAGTTGCTACAACTCAGGAGGGAGGTGCTACTGGCCTGTAGTGGGTAGAGTCCAGGGATATTGCTAAAGCACCCCACCATGCACACAACGGCTCCCCACAATAAAGACTTATCCAACCCTGAACAGCAATGGTGCCTAGGCTAAGAAACCCGCCTTCATAAAGAGGATGGACTCATAATCTCTAAGGCCATTTCCAGAGTAAAGATGCTTAGATTCTATGCCAGTACAAGACTGCAGGTTCATGCTCTGTGGTGGCACTGATGGCCCCTAGCAGATTGGAGGCCAGCAGGAGGCCCAGTGGCTACTGGGGGTAAGGCCATCTGGTGAAGGGTGTGACAGGGTGTCTTCCCTACCTGCTGCATGTGGCCAAGCACATTCTTCCTGCTGTCAAAGATGCCCTTTCCCTCCTCAGAGTACAGGTTGAAAATGAAGTCAGTGGTATAGTTCTCGTTGCACTTCTCATTCCTGCCAAGTAGAAACCAAAAGCCTGTGACTTTGGTTATCTCCCTTCCCTCCAGACCCTTTTCTGCTTTTAAGCTTTCTTCTTCCCCTTTTCTGTCTCCTCCCATGGCACAGGTTTTCTGCATTTGTATCCAAATTCCTCAGGGTGTCCCAAACAGATTCAGTCTGTGGGCTAGAGCCAGAGCCTAACTAATTCTCTTCACTCAGGAACAAGCCGTGGATTAGATACCTTAATACCAAGCCCCTCTTCACAGTGGTTTTCATCTTTTGCACCAGATGTTCAACATTTGCCTGAAAACAAGAGAGTAAATCCTAAGCTTGGCTGGGAGCGGAGATAGCTGGGCAGGTGCACAGCGCTCTTGTTCCCCACCAGACCTCCCAGAAGGGGAGAAGGACATGGAAGACAGTTTACAATCCTGTGTCTAATTCCTATAAGAAGTTCAGTGTAGACTGAAATTTAAACAAAGATAGCAGAGGAGACAGAACTGGAAGAGGGCACATCAGAGACAGCTGTGGCAACTGCCAGTTCGCCCTTCCCCTGCTCCCAATGTCCCTTTCCAGGGGTTTCTGGTTCCTGTCCCTCAGAGGGCTGACTCTTGCTCTCAGCATTGGTCCTTAAATGGTTTGCTTGGGTGTGTGGCAGTAATTCACCTGGGAGGAACCAGTTCCTTCATCAGGGCTTTGAGCTGGGGGTAAAGGAGGCAGACTCTCACCTCCATTCCTGGCAGGGGTCGCATAGGTTCTTGGATTAAGGAGTTCCCTCAGCCTTCTGCCCCTCCACTTTGTGGCCTTTTTTTCCTCTAGTGGACTGAGATCTTGGAAAATTAGGATCATACAGTTCCTCTGTGAACAGGAGTCCAAGTTCCCCACCCCTCCAGCCCTGGAAGTGACAGGGAATGGAAGAGTCTGGAAGCAAGGGAAGTCTGAAGGGGTGGCAGGATGCAGTAGAAAGGCTGACTTTCTCTGTTGGTTAAATCCTCTACTCACTCGTTTAAGTTTAGAAAAGGCTTTTAACCTGTCTAAATCTTTCTCATCTGTATCATGGAGATAATGTCTCCTTGCATGTCTGTTTTGAAGCTAAAACGCAAAAACACATGGGAAGGGCTTAGCAACATGCCATCCTTCAAAACCAACACTCCAGACAACAGGAGCCGCGGGCACATGTGAGCTTACACCAGACAATGCCTGCGTGCTGCCCTCTCCCGCCTACTCACAGGGCCCCACACACCAGGCAGCTGTCCTTGTCTTGATCTCGCACAGTTCAGGTTGCTACAGGTACAGTGAGGACAGACGGGGGCAAGGGAGGGCTACAGTACAGGCTCAGGGTAGCCATCTACCTGCAGGTCCCGAATGGTGAAGGGCTCCTCAAAAATATAGGCGGCATCAGCCCCAGCTGCCAGGCCGGCCATGGTGGCCAGGTAGCCGCAGTAGCCGCCCATTGTCTCGATGATGAACACACGCCGTTTGGTGCCTGCTGCTGACTGCTTGATGCGGTCACAGGTCTGGCGAGACAGTGGGTCACAGTTAGAGAGATGGGGCCCGGGCTCTGCTGCCTGTCACTTCTCTGGCCCTTGCCACGACCCCGCTCTGGAATGCTCTCCTCTCCAGGTAGGCCGGGCCGCTAGGCCTGGTCAACTGCTTGCCTTCAGGGGTGGCAGGCACATAGGCCCACCAGGCTGTGGAACCCTTCTCCTCAGAAAGAAGCTGTACTCCTCCTTTCTGTTGCTCAGGGTAGGGAAATTAGGCCCTAGACCCTCAGGAAGGAGAAACCATGGCATGCAGAGTACTGGTGCCTTTCCAGGTTGGAGACGCCCAGGGGAGAATGAGCCCCACACATGTGGTCGAATAAGGCCTGCATAAAGGCCTGTGCATCCAGAAGCACTCTTCAAGCACTCACTTGGTTGGTACCAAAAAAGTGGCTCACTTTCTAGGAGCACATGCAGTCTAGGGGCTGCAGTCCCGGCCAGAGGCCTGGGAGGTAGCAGCAGGGACTCACCGTGCAGATAGTGTTCAGGGCTGTGTCAGCCCCCACACTGAAGTCGGAGCCAGGGACATTGTTGGAGACCGTAGCAGGGATGACCACAAACGGGATGCACAGCTCATCAAACTGCTTCCTGCCCTCCATCAGTTCCAGGCCCCCGGTGTAAGCCTGAGAAGAGTGGCGAGGGCAGCGATGAGGGGAGAGGGAGAGGCGGGGGAGGAGGGGAGGAAATGCGAGGGCACTCACCTCAAAGCCCCCAATGATGACAAGGCCCTGAATGTTAAATTTCGTGATGTTGGCACTAATCTGCTCAAAGCTCTTCTTGGGGAGAGTCCTAGTAGAATAGAGTGGGGCAGGGGTGGGCAATGAGGTGATGGGATTTGGAGAAGGGACAGCAAAATCCAGGGAGAGAAAAGCCAGAATTAGAAGAGTGCTTTATGTATAATTTCTTGACTTGTGCCCCCTTCCTCATGCCACCTCTCACCACTGTCCACGGGTCCACCTTGGGGCTTTACGTGCCCAAAGCTGCTAAAAGAGGTCTGCACGAGCATGCCTGCCCCCACTGAGGCCACTGTGGGCTTGGGGACCAAAGTCCCAGACGATAGCAGTGTAGATGCTGACCAAATGAACTGACACCCATATCTGAGGGACATCTTTAGGGGTAACTAGGAGGAGTGCTCCTATGATGCCCCTTACCTTTTTGTCCCAAGTTTGGAACCACCTTGGCCAGTCCAGCCCCCTACATAGCTCCAGCCAGCTTCCTCGATCTGCAAGAAAGGTCACACAGGTATGCACTGTGAACTGACACCACTTCCTGTGTTCTGAGCCCACCCCAACAGCCCCTGGTGGGAGAAGAAATGCCAGGCATCGGCCTTTCCCCACCTTGATGAACTTCTTCCACTATTACTGCTCATCCACAAATATTAAGTGCCTACTGATGCCAGACACCGCACTAAGCTTTGGGATAGAGAAATAAGGTATGTGATCTGCAAATGGTTCATTTTAGTGGCTCCTGCCTATTCATACTGCCCTAAAATTAAGTATTTACTTCTGTTCAAAACCTTAGAGGAAAACAAGGTAGAGAATGGAAGGGGAGGTTGGGGGGTCAGGGGGCAAGAGAAAGGAGAATGGACAGGTCCCCCCTGCTACACTTAACATCCTTGCGATGGCTCCTTGGCCCCAGAGTATGTGCCCTCTGTCCTTTTAGTCCCCATACCTGACCCTTGGCCAGGCCCTCGAAGCCATCGTGCACAACCAGCACCCGGTTGCCTTGGATGAGGCCAATTCTCACAGTGGAGCGCACGGCAGCGTTCATGCCTGCAGCCGGGGCCCCCACGTTCATCACGGCCACTGTGTGTGTGCTACCCTGGGGAGAAAGAAGCGGAAAGGGAGTGGGGCAGAGACAGGGACCAAAACCCCAGCAGAGAGAAGGGGGCAGGTCGGTAAGGGGAGCTTGACCCCGAGTCCCTGGTGGTCCCACAATCAGGACACGTGCCTCTGGATAACACCCCCCTTACCCTAGGAACTCTGGCATAGCCTGTTCCCTCATGCTAGGGAAGCAAAACTCTATCACCGATCAATAAGCAAAGCTCTGTCCCTAAGCCCACACATCACTCATTATGTAACGAATGAGAGCTTCCAAAGCATGATCCTCGGGCCACGTGATCTTTATGCCATTAAACCTGGGCCCCTGCCCCAGATCTAAATCCTCTCTGAGGGAAGGACCCAGCAATCTGCATGTTTAATAAGCAGCCCATATAATTCTGATATACCCCAAATACTGAGAACCACTACCACAATAGAAGTGGCTAAAGTACACTCAGACGTGGTTATTCCCAGATTTGCCCAGGGGGGGAAAAATTCCCATTCCTTGCAAACTACCTTGTCAGTCCTAAACTGGGTGTGGGTCTTGGGTTCGAGACGCCTGGGACACACTAAGAACATGGGGCCGGAATCTGGGGTGGCTGAGCGATTTCTTAATAGGGTCAGGGGCTTGGTACCAAAGATGACAAGGGGCAAGGAAGCTGGCCAGGCTGTAGGCTGTGTGGAATAAAAGTAGCACTTCGTAGAGGGAGACTGGGAGAAGGAGAGAGTCAAGGGCAGAGAACTCACCGGTGCCTTCGTGACTGGGGGTCTGACATGAGCCAGAAGTTTGTATACCTCCCAATTGTTCATGAAGCTCCTGTAAAAAGTAGAGAGAGAGAGAGCGGAGTGTCTCCAGGCCACTCCCCATGCCAGCAGCCAAGGGGGTCTGAAGTTTTGCTCGTGATGTGAAGTTCCACAGGGCGAACCCCGAAGGATATAACTGGGACACAGCAGGGACTAGGTTGGGGCTTAAAAGGGGCCACTGATTAATCCAACCCTCCCTGAGTGCTCTCCTCCCAGCCCCGCACGCAGCATGAGATGCTGCGCTTTCCCTAGAGAAACAGAAAACCTAGCTGGAATCAACACACAGAGACACCACATTACAGAAGATACATCCCAGGGAGAGACCCCAGGGATGTACTGTGCCTCCCGGTCACCTCCCCACCCATTCTCCTGGAGAAGAAACTGTTGCAGCGACAATAAAACACCCCTATTTGGGGTCTGAAGCTATATCTTTTTTTTATTTTTTATTTTATTTATTTATTTTTTTTTTTGCTTCATTCCAGTATCTGATTTCTGTAGCTAGGGAGCTTCTGGTCATTCCCTCACCGGCCTCTCAGCTTCATGGCTTCATCAAATTTCCTGTCGTTCATGGCCTTGGTCACATCCTTGGTCTGAGGAAGGAGCACAGCTAGAGTCACAACTACAGGGCAGGGCTCTCCGCGGCTGGATTTCTATCCCATAGGAACACCCGGCCCGTCTCCATGGTTATGACTGGTTCCTGCCCACCAGGCACCCCACCTGCTCCATGCCCCCCGACCTTGTGCAGAGAGAAGTATCTGTTTGTCCTCAGTTTGGGGAAGAATGAGCAGCCAGAGGAAGGAGCCAATTCAATGCTCTACTTACTAGAACATGGGCAGAGTGGAGGAGTGCTCACAGAATAGCATCTCCCTCTATGCCACGCCCATGCCACAACCTCAAAGCAGCCTCTAAACTGAGTAAAGGAAGACAATCACCCAGAGAGCGCAGTCAGGAAGAATGGCCAGTCCCTGCCATGTGTTTCCCAGCTACTGATTTCTTCTCCATGAGCCAGAGCTTTCGCTCTTGGGCTTCCAGAGACACAGTTCCAAGCAAGGTTCGAGTAGATCTGTGCGGCAGGTGGCTAGGACTCCCCGAGTCTCCGAGAGAAGCAGGGCAGGAGATGGGGGGCCCTCAGCACTGTGCATACAGACCAGCTCCAAGGATGGGCCGGACCCCTGAGCTCCCAGCCGCGATGTCTGCTCTGTGGTAGCAGAGGAGCAAGTCCTTCCTGTAAGAGCCACCTCTCCCTGAGCACTGAGCATTTTCCAGGTACTGCAGCAGACCCTTTACAAAGCGTCCGGCCACTCCCTCTACTAGCCTTCAGGGTGAGCGTCAGAAACCTCGTTTTGGTTCAGAGAAACGTGTTCAAGGTGGATACTATAGAAACATATAAGCCAGCCAGCCAGACCTTACTACTATCCCTGCTTTTCATAGTGTTTGGAGAGCTACTGCATTCCTCTTCCCATGAAGATGTGGTGAAAGCAATTGAGGTTGGATATTATGTGATGTTGGGTCTCATTACTTGGTGGGATACAGCATCTGTCACATTCTTTAGGAACAGTTACAGAAGGGGACCCTGAGACTCAGAGAGGAGACCGCTCCCATACAGAGCCTATTATGTTCTTTCCCCATCTGACTCCCCTGCTGTCTTTCCATCTGTTCCTTGCTCCACTGGCCTTGGAAGTGGGTCTCTTTCCCTCTCAGCTCAAAGACAGGCTCGGGGCTCTTAGGAAGTGGGGTTGAGGTCAGTACTTACCACCTGGACACACTCCATGAGGGGCAGGCGCACAGCCTGGTTACCAGAGAGGCTCACCACACAGGCTGGGGTGTCTGGGGTCCCCTCCAGAAGTGCCATCACGGCTTCCACACCCATCCTGCTGCCCTGCAGGAGCCCAGGGAGCAAAGGCAAAGTCTGGGTCAGGCCTCCCGATCTGGACTCAGCCTGGAGAGCCAGGGCACTCAAGGCCTGTCCAGATCACAGGGCTGAGCCACGTATCTGAGGACTACAGTCAGGAACTTACTGGGCTTTCCCTCCCTACTCAGATTTCATCTAAGCTTGATGATTCCTCATCCCCTTGCCATTAGAATTCTATCTGATTCCAGAGAAATGTGTCCACTGTAGTAATCAAGGAGGTTACTGAGGCTTAATAATTGATAAAATAAGGAAGAGTATGGTGTCTCTCTTCCAATGAAAGTAGGATAAGAGGGTTCAATTTGAGAGTCTGAAATTAGATCTTAATAATGGTATTAATGCTCAAAGCAGAGATCTGGGAGCTCATCGTTTGGGGAGCATAGAGTTTCCCACCAGTTTTTGCAACAGAAGGGAACTGATACATGTACAGGAATGGGTCAAGGGCCGGTGCCATCAGAGCATGGTCAGTGGGGTGCGCCCCTGTCACGGCGAAGTGCAGTTCTGTAGGCTATGAATTCCAACATGTGAGGGCCTCATAACCCCATGACTTACCAGGATTCGGTCAAAGGCTGATGGGGTCCCACCCCGCTGCACATGCCCCAAGACAGTGACCCGAGTGTCATATCCCAGACGCTTTACCACCAGCTAAAGAGACCAAAAGAGAGACAGAGACAGGGATAAAGAGTCAGAGGCTGAAAACAAGTAGAGACTAAGATAAACCCAAATGGCTCAACCTCTTATCTTATCACAATTCCTTGGACACCAGGAGGCAAGAAACATCGGGAGAGATGTACAGAAGGCCTAAGGGGAGACTCAAATCACTAGGGAAGGGGGCAGGGGATGGTGTCCAAGCCCTTTCTGGGTTCTTCCTACTTACATTCTTGATGTCCTCAGAGGTGATTGGTTTCCCATTCTTGTCGATTGCACCTTCAGCCACAATGATGATGTTGAGACGAGAACCACGGGTCCTTGTCTGGTCAAGAGCAAAGAGAAGAGAGCTCAGTGGAGGGAAACTGATGTGAAGGCAGCATCAGTGGAACAGGCGGGGCTTTTTTAAGGGCAAAATAAAGTGCCAGTACCTCACTGAGCCGGCGACAAAGATGTTCCTCCCAGTCATCATCTGGCGGACACTCAGGAATAAAAACCCAGTCAGCCCCGCAGGAGAGGGAGGTGACAAGGGCCAGGTATCTGAGATGAGAGGCAGAAGCATCACGCTAGGAGCCACAATCCATGAACAGCCTCACCCATACCCAGCAGGTCTGCCTGTCCCCATAGTCAGTGGAAGGTCTGAAGGTCTGTGGTTTCCTTCTTGGGGTGAGGTATCTTCTTGAGACAGCTTCTCAGTGGGCCTCTGTCCCTGAGGAGCACCTTCTAGTCATGCTCACCTACCAAAGCAGCTTCTAGTCTCAGAGCACTGTGTGTCCCTTCACACTGGAGTGTGCCTGGGCCCATACACACAGGCACAACCCCGCACGTGTGGGTAGGTGGGGGGTTAGGGCTGGAAGCAGGGAAGCAGAGGAGCATGTACACCTCCAAATCTGCTACCCCTGGGAGACCTCCTTGGACTCTCCGGGGAAGAGAAAGCCATTGCTGGCACTGCAGAATCAGTGACTCCAGATGGGGATCTTACCCACAGTGCCGGCCCATCACTTCTAACACAAACGTCCTCTGGTGGCTGCAAGAGAGAGACAAAAGGCTTACACAGTCCTCATGTCCCTGTGGCCAGGATCAAGCTGCCACCCGCATCCAAGCCATTAAAGCTCCCTGGGAGATGCATTTATGCTTCCAACAGGCTTCCAACAAGCTTCCTGAGAGACCAGGGAGACCCGGGGAAACACGTCAGCTACAGGGTAGCTGAAATACAGCAGTACATTGTATCAGTCCTGTGGCTCTGTTTCAGGGAGCGAGGGGGCCCGGGAAGGGAGGGAAAAAAGTGAGGTCTCGACTGGCCCGGAATCTCCAAGGATTACCCTGGGAAACCATGACACTCTGTCCTTCCTTCTCACACTCTCAGAGTGGTGGTGGTGGCCACCACAGTCACTATGACTTGGCTGAAAGGGTGGCTGAGGTTTGGGGCTCCCTGGATTCATCTCATATTGGCCCCTAATCATTTGGGAGACCCCCTGGGTATTAAAGCCCTCAGAGCTACAGTGTGGACAGTGCACTAGACAGCGACAAGAGGCAAACGCACAGCATGTAGACGGCAGCGCAATTTCGGGGCTCCAGGGATAACTCTTCATTAAAAACAGGATTCTGGCCCCAGGAAACTGGTTGTTAGAGTCTACAGCTCCAAAGCATTCATCTTCCCTAGACCCCAGCCCTTCAGCCAGTCCCAGCTGCCACCCTCCTACACTGCCCCTTACCTCTGAGCAGTAGTGGTGATGGCATCCACGATCTCTATGATACGATGCAGGGCAGAATCGGTGCCGATGGTCATATCAGTGCCGCAGAAGTCATTGTCAATCGAGCCCACCAAGCCCACGATGTTCAGATAGCTGGACTTTGTAGCCTCCTCTGCTGTGATCTTACCTGACAAAGACAAGCGAACCAGAAGCCACTGGGTGAGGTGCCTTGCATGCCAAAAGAGCAGGTGACTGGGGAAGGAAGGATCTGCAGCCAATGGGAACCATAAGCAATGGCAGAACAAGGAGGCCAGAAACTGTCCGTTTGCATCTAGGTAATGACTTCCTCCAGTGGGAGGACAGGGGTGTGTGCAGGCGCACAAATCATACTTATGACAACAACATCTCACCCGCTTTCTGGAGGTCACTCAATAAGTCACTCCACTCAGAACGGAAGGTGTCAGCCCCAGTGAGGCTGCCATCACCCCCAATGACACACAGATTGGTAATCCCACGCTTCACCAGGTTGTGGGCAGCTCGCAGTCTCCCCTCTCGTTCCCGGAAGTCCTTGCACCGGGCACTTCCAATGACTGTGCCTCCCTGTGGGGAAGAGGTAGAAGTCAGCTCCCAGAGGACACGGCCAAATCTGGGCTCAACATGCTAAGATTTCCTCCATTCCAACACTGTGATGGGCTGTCCTAACCACATGCCTTTCTAGAAAGGGCCCTGACATCCTGAAGGGCCATCTGTCCTTTCTAGAAGAGAGAGAAATGATAGTGGCTGAACTGTCATAGGGTTACTCCTTATATTCTGCTATACCTCTTTGAAGACTAAGATCAACCCATTTCATTGAAGACTCTGTCATCAAAGTGATTATCCGCAAGGACAGCAAAGGAATACATACATGTAGTTGGCTTTTGGAATAATCTCCATCTTTCACAAGAAATAGCACTGGCTTCAGTCCTGGAAATTCTCCCTAGTGACCTGACTTCATCAGACTGCATCCAAACTATTCTTAGGAGCTCATCCCAATGTGCTTGGTAGTACCTTTTCCCTCTTGAACTCACTGATTTCTAATGGCAACCAGGCACTGCCAATTTCCTCTCTGCTCCTCAGACTATGGTGCTAGTGAGAGGAAGCACAATACCTAGGTATTCACAGGAAAAATAGCTCTGAGTATTCCCAGGAGCGTATAGATACCCCGAGAGAGCTAAGTAACTGGCTCCATGCCTTTTGGGAGTATTGATGGAGAATTCTGGCTCATTCTCAGACCACTTTACTGCAGGCATTATTGCTTATAGAGAACTTTCACGAAGTACTGCACATTAAAATTTTTCCTATGGATTCTTAGAGGGTTGAAGTAAAGAATGGAGATACAAATGTAATTTGCAGATTTTTCAATAAATCAGAAAATAGGTATATGACTTAGATAAAGTGGCACGAAGGGTTCCGGATATAGTCAGCATCATCTTGGGGTGTTTTCTGGAAACTCTGAAATGCTATATTGGTTCCTTCCTCCCTTAAACACTTTGGTTTCAGGTGACATTATCTCCATCACATGAGGACTGGCAGATTTCAGCTCTACTTCTGGCTCTGGCTCCAGTCCTCTGGTAAAGTTATTTTCATGGCCAGGCCTTCCCCGTGATCCCAAAGCAGGTCCTGCTTACAAAGTGGCTCCTCAAGTCTTGCCTATGACCTTTCTATAAAGAGCAAACTGTCCTGTGACCACATTCCCGTCCCCATGCCACCCTAGGAAAACAGGGACATATTTTCAGACTCAAAGAGTAAAGGGCAGTCATGGCACCTCTCTTGTCCTAGAACCCTTCACATTGAGCCACATGGGGGGAACGTGAGCAACCATGAGGCCAAACCAGAGTGGGGTGCAGCAAGGACAAACATGGGACAGAAGTCTTCAGGAACATACCAGCTGCAGCATCATCGAAACACTCTCCCAGGTGGCCTCCCTGATGTGATCTCCGCCATCCACCAGGCCTTGGTAACCCTGTGAGGCACATTACACCCATTCAGCCTCTGCTAGGCCAGTTCTCCTAAACCCCCCACAATTAAGACAGGGTCCTGGGAAGAAGTTCTCAGAATCAAACCACCTCCTCCCATTACTGTTCCTGGATGCCCACGACACTCTTAAATTTAACACAGTCCAAGGAAGAAGACATCAACTTTCAATGCCCTCTTCTAGTTTCTTACAATCTCAAAAGGGCAGGATGTCCTTCCTGATATTTCATCCTAATTCCCCCTTCTTCTGGCTCATCCCATGTCCTCCAATCTGCTTCCCAGGGAACTAAATAACAGATGGCTTTGATAATAGCAGATGGAAAAGAGAAAGGTGTTGGAGGGAAGGAGGGAGAGAAGTGGGACTTGAAAAGAGGAAACTGGGAAGAAAGCAAATAAATCTCCTAAAGCGAAGAGCGGACAAAGAACGAGAGGGAAGGGAGAGAATGGTAGAGGAGTTAGACCCTCAGAAGGTTTAGGAAACTACAGAAACCTGATGAGACTCTTCCTTCCAAAGGTTCTATCTCTGGATATACTAAATTTTCTGTGAAATACTCTGAAATGAGGTACTTCTGTCCTAAATTGGACAAGCACCATGAGGACCCAGTCTGCAGACCCCTAGATCCCACCATCATTATCGGAGACTGGAGTGGCAGGGGATACTCATGGAGATGGGGAGCCAAGACAGGTGAGACATAGCATGTAACTGGGAGGAGGAAGGAGAAAGTAGGGAGGGAGGAGCAGAAAACAGAGAAAGAATGACGAAGAACAAAGTGGAGAACCAACCTCATGGACAAAGAAGACGCGGGCACCAGTGAAGATACCAACTCGAACCACAGCCCTGACAGCAGCATTCATACCTGCAAGGAGGGAGGAAAGACAAGAAGGAGAAGTTAGTCCTCAGAAAAGCAGCCTGGACTACAAGATATGACCCAGTCCTTTTCTTAGGCTTTTCTCTGAATCTAGAATACTTCTCTCCTCCAAGTCTCCCAGCCTCCCCACTAACACTGAATTACCATGTTTAGTGTATATGTAGCTCCAGATATCTCTCCCTTTCCCCCAAATCCCATCTTTCCTAAGACCTTTCCTCACCAGGGCAATCCAGGGAATCATCATCTTGAATGCTTACTGTATGTAGTGTTAGACACTGCTAAATGCTTATCAAACCTCATCTCATTGACTCCTATCCACAACTCTGAAGCTGCCTCCATTTTACAGATTTGAAAACTGAGGTCCAAAGAAGCCACAGTCACAGAGCCACTATCTCCACTGGGAGAAACAATTAGGACTGACACTAATTGGGACTAAAACAGAGAGGAGAGCCTTTCCCCTTTCTCACACTTAAGCATCATTCTTTTCCAGTAGCTACTGGAAAAGTAGCTACTCAGTGGCAAGAACAGTCTCTACCATGGATACCGTGGAGGAAACACCCCCCACAACACACGACACACGGTGGAAGCTATAAAGGCCGGAATATTAGAACCAGTGCTACTGATAACTGTACGAAGTAAGCAGGGCTTCCCTGGTGAGAGATGGAAGACACTCCCGAGACTTGACCCCAGTAAGCCCCTCCTACCTTGTAATGGGAGGAGGGGCTCACCGTGATGCTCAAGGAATCTCAAAGCCAAGATAGATCAATTTCTTGTGAACCATTTGAACCACCTTCCCTCAGATACCCCAGTTCATTTTTTTGTTTCAATCTCAAGTCTACTCCTAGGGTCCTTAATCCTGGCTAGAGAAACGCCAAATTCCAGTGAGCACTAGGGAAACCCGTAGTTAGAAGAATCCACAGCAGCAAACTAAAATCCATCAAGAACTACTACAAAATCCCAAACTGCCTGGAATGGAACAGATTAAAAAAGACCAAAATGTCTGGGGTCTTTTGGGGGGGGACAGTTTGCAGGCTGACAAGATTTGGTATTAGATGGCTATAAGGGCCAAATCAGATCGAAGGGCCATTCACTCATTGAGCAAATATTTATTGAATACATGCTCCAGGCACTATATAGGCACAAGGGAAATGGTAGTGAATGATACAGTCTAGGGATACAAAATCAAGGTAATGGTCCTCAAGACTTGCAAAGAATATAATATGGTTACAACATGGATCCCTACAAAGGGGATATGTACAAAGCACAGTGGGAACAAGGGAAAGGAGCATCTCAACTGGAGGAAGTCAGGACAGGTTATACAGAAATGACAGCATTTGACCTAAGACCCAAAGGATAATATCCTTATAAATCTCTTTTGTCAGATGGACACTTTGGGTGAGTGTTCCAGGCAGGAGAATAGCACAAATGAAGGCAAGAGTCAAGAAACCACCTTAGGTGGAGGCCTGGGTGGCTCAGTCAGTTAAGTGTCCGCCTTTGGCTCAGGTCATGATCCCAGGGTCCTGGGATCGAGCCCCACATTGGGCTCCCTGTTTGGTGGGGAGTCTGCTCCTCCCTCTCCCTCTGCCCCTCCCCTGACTTGTGCTCTGTCTCACTGCATGAGATGAAGCCACACACAGCTGGGCAGGCACCCGAATGCCACATAAGGAACTGTGACTCTTATTCTGTAGGCCAGGGTTCGACTGGAGATCCATGGGTGGTGGTTTTGGGGACTTCATGAACCCCATGAAACTACGAAAAGTGTTCTGGGCACAGGAATTTCATTTGGGAGAAGGTCCGTAGCTTTCATATGATACTTAAAGGGGTATGTGACCTAGAAAAAAAAAGTTGCAAATGATGGGGAATCTTTGCAGACTTTCAAGAGCAGAGAGGCATGATGCTCTGTGCGCATCAGAAAGATCACCATGGCAGCAACATGGAGGATGCAGGGGAGAGTGGCATTGGGGACAAAAAGGAGACAGTGGACGGGAGACACCTCAGAAGCAGCACAGCTATGCAGTTAGATTTCAAGGTGTTGGAGAGGGGGATGGAAACGCACCAGGAATGATTCAGGCGCGGGGCACAATGGTGGTGCAATTAACCGAGTGGAGGCGGGTTTTGAGTCAGACAGGTGGGGGTGCGGATGACACATTCATATTGGGAGACAAGGAGCTTGAAGTTCTTGTGGGACATCCACGTGGACTTGGAAGAGGCTGTCTCAAGAGAATATGTAGAATCCAAATGGGAAAGACAAGGGATGGAACCCAGAGGAAAACCAATACTGAAAGAAAGGGCAGGGGAAAATGGGATCCAGGAGGGAGACTGAGGAGGAGCCGCAATAAAGACAGATGGAAAACCAGCTTAGCGATGTCTTGGAAGCCAGAGGGGACAGTTTCAAGAAGCTGGAACAATGCTGAAGGCTCCCAAAACTGATCTCAGATAAGAACTGAAAGATTCGGCTTGCCTACAAGAGGTCCTGGTGAGCAGCGCTGTCAGAGTCTAGAAGTCTAGGTTCACATTCTCAACTTGAAGGGATCAAAATGGAAAAATCTGTGATGGAAGCAGGCTTCTCAGGAGTTTTAGGAAAAGCCTGTGTTTATGAAAAGAGCAAAGTCAGAGTCAATGCATAGCCATCTGTGCTCTAGGAAGGTGGAATAAAGTCTGTAAGATCAGAATAGAAATGACTGTGGTTTATTCATTTTCTAGACTTTGACAAGGCCTTTGGGATTCTCTTTGGGATACCTGGAGTTCCAGAGCACGAGCTCTGGCCTATCCTTAATTTTAAAAAATAAGGAAAAAGCATTCTTCTGAAATTTGTAATTTAGAATGTTGTTTCCCACTCCTTAACTGAGTAAGAGTAGGGGAAAAAAGACTTAAGAAAAACAAATGACTTAAAAGGTTTTAAGTGTAAACAATGGCTGTCAGGTAGGAAATATCCAAATTCATTGGGCAGAAGAAAATTCTTTCTCTTCTCTCCTCCCTTTACCTTCTCACCTCATCTTATCAAACTCCAGAGGTCATCCTTTCTGCCTCTAAGTTTGACAGCTATTTTCCTAGAAACCAAGTTTTAAGACTCCCTTCATCCCCTATACCGCATCTCAAACCCCCAGTTCCCTAGAAATCTCAGACTGGGATGTATACTAACTTTTACTAGGGAGTCCCAGTAATTCTTTGGGCTCTCCTACTTCACATTACTGGCCTATTCTGGCCCCAGACCAGTCCTGGCCAGGCTCTCCTTAGCTGTTCCACGTTGCCCTAAATAACCCTGTGTTCGCAGCTGTCTCACTTATTAGAAGCAAGACGAAGGATAAGATTACAGGCACCACCCAGGGGGTATTCTGGGTACAGCGAAGAGGGGCTCTGGAGAACATCAGAGGCACGTACTCTGGAGTTTCTAATTACAGCCTGTAGGGAAGAGGCGTTGGGGAGAACTACGGTTCTACGGGTGATGGGTCCCTATCACATGAGACAGAAACAAACTAATAAATGACTTGGTCACTACCTTTTTGAAAGCAAATGTTAAAAAGTTTCTTTCTACCTTAACTGAACTCTGAATGGAGGGGCGGGAGATCCTTTAAATTCCAACATGAGAAATAAATGTTAGACCTAAATTACACTTCTGAATATGTAATTCAAGTTATGAATCCTAAAACAGCAATCCAGAGAAGTCATCGAATCCCTATTCCTGTAAACCTCTAAAACCTTTGCAAACAGGATAGACATGCATTCGGAATGGACTGCCCCTCTGAGGACATAGGGCCAGAGCAGACAACTGAGATCCTTTCCAGCAGAATAAGCCAATGTCAGAATTCCCAATGTGGTATGACTGAGCAGAGCTGGGGCCATTCCTGGGCTGAAGCGGGAATTAGGATTTGTATCTACTCAGACCAGCTTCTGAACTCAGGCTGCTTTCTGGCCTCTCTTCTACCTTAAAAAGTTACGAGCTTTGCTGAACTCAGGGAATGACAGAGCTGTGGCCTGTCTGGATTTTACAGAGCCCAATCTCATTCTCCCATATGGCCCACAGCCTCTGGGGAAAAATTATTTCTATGCTCTGCTCTCCCTGGGAAAACTAAAGATCGTGAAACTGATCTCTGGGCAGGCCACTGCTGTATTTGAGCTGCTCCTTCAGCTGGGATCTCTCGGCTCTGCTTTGAGTTTTCTGCTTTGCTTCCTGCCTCTCTCAGTTTCATCCCGTCCCAACTGCTCCCGTGCACCTGTGATGTTATGTGGCCTCCCAATGGGATGTTTCCTTGGAGACACCGTGCCTGTCACAGGACCCCACAGGCCTGGGTCCAGCTGGCCCACCGCAAATCAGCTAATGCTAGCCTCTGCCTCCAGGAAGGATGATCTTCCTGTGAAGCAGGTGACAGTTCCTCTAAAATGAAGGTTCTGCTCAGGATCCGAAGTTAGAAGGGCTCTGCTGCTCTTAGACCCAAGTTAAATCCTAGGGGTGTGTGTGTGTGTGTGTGTGTGTGTGTGTGTGTGTCTCCTTTTTTTTTTTTTTAACCACTTCCCCCTCTCCAGAGAGCCCTTCTTTTTCATAATTTCCTAACCTCATATACCTCCCTTGGATTTTCAACAAGCTCCTGCTTCGCTTCATCCAATTTCACAACCCATCCTACCAAGGTTTTAGGGTCAACATTCAAGAGTTTATGTAGCATGGGAGTCTTTCCAGGAGAGAACAGAGAAGCAAGAGAAGCCAGCTAGCCTCAAGCAGGGCTCTGCATTCCCAATCCAGTCACCATTCCTGAACTCAGACTTCTCAGCCCTCCTCCCTAAGTGTCTTCGTTCTAGCATTCTCATGTTCATAATATATATCACAGGTGTAACTCAATAAACATTAGTTTAAAACATATTTAAAATCTCGATTTACTAATAACACTCGTGAGAAGGACTGTAAGAGCGAAGACAACCTGTGACCTTTTCGTCAATGTATCCTTAGTGCCCACCATCCTGCTTGCTACACAGGTGCTCAATAATTCCCTTTGCACTTAATTAGGAATATGTTTATTTAGCACTTACTATGTACTAGGCACTGTTGAAGCAAGAATCCATTCAATGAAGAGTTCAGTTTCTTGAAATCTACCTTGCCTGGGAACTTTTCCCTGGTTAGTCCTACTAAAGCCTAACGATTCATGATATAAGTGGGTTCTGCTTGTTTAAGGCACACTTGATTATTGTTATTAATGAACCTCACAGAAGAAATGTAGAAACACTCTAGAAATGTATGTTACCTCTCCTCCTAGAACTATAAGTTCCCCAAGGAAATCAACTGTTTCAAAACACACGGGACAAGGCCCCAAACAAAATGGGTGCTTAACACAAAGTCTGGGAAGCCTAGAGAGACAGAGGAGTGGAGTGAAGGGGAAACCAGCTAAAATCTCTTTCCTTCTCTCTTTTTCCAGCACAGTGTCCATGTCCTGGTGTCCCTCTCAAAGACAGTCTGCCTCTCTTCAAGGTATTATAAACTAGAATACATGAGACCATCAAACGAGAAAAAAAAAATCACATTCTCTACCTCCCACTTGCCATATACCTGATTCTCCTGACCTGCAGGTTTCTGGGACTCAACCCAGAAAGTGATTCTCTCCGGCTTTGCTGTCTGCCCAACCCACCCCTAGACCCCTGTGGGTCTGTACCAATTAACTGCTGCTGTTCCTGTTTGTTGGAGGGCTGAAGGAATGGAAGAGGAGGAAAAGGCCAGAGAAAACAGAAAACGGAGCAGAACTGTGCCTACTAGAAGGGAATGTGCAATCGGAATGAGATGCTGGACCCTGGCCAGTGCAGCAGCCCCACAGACATCAGAGGCAATAACTGAGGCTCTACGTAGAGTCCATCAAATCCCAATTCTGGTCCCTCCCTTTCCCCACTACTTCGGTGTCCTAGAAATGAATCCACCTACTGCTTTCTCAACAACTTTATCTCTTTAGTCTCCTTCTAATGCGGCTTGAGGAAACACCTGTCTTTCAGGTACCAAAAGACCCAAATGGTCCCAAATCTTCAGAGAAACCTGGAAAGAAGTTATATGAAGATTTGAGTAAATTACAGCAAACAATATCCAGAAGCACTAGGGGACTTAGACCTGACAGAGAATTTTGGGAAGACCCAGGATTCCAGCGTGAATCTACAGCAGGAGGACATTAAGGAGGACAGTTCTTGTTCTACAAGTGAAGGGAGTCAAGAAATTCAAGGGGGCCCACCAGCCATGTTTTCTGTCCGTCCCCAAGCAGCATCTTCCTCCTTACCTTGGGCATCCCCTCCAGAGGTTAACACGGCGATGGCTTTGCCGATCCCCAGGGTTTTGGCTGCATGGTGCTCTTCATGGGTCATGATCCACTCTGAAATTCAAGGGAATGACCCGTTAAGACACAAGTAGATCGAGGTGCTCGGGGAAATGGCTGTTTGACTGGTGAGAGCCGCCTCAAGTCAGACTCTCTCACTATACTAAGTCTGGGCTTTACAGCCTGGGTGCTTTGGACTTCTTCCAGAAGAAGGCCACACCCCCGCAGAGTGACAGGCTGAAATGTCACAGTAATCAAATCCAGCACCGCAAAGGTCCTAGCTAATCCCTCCCACCTCAATTGGAGCCTATTTGGAGAACAAGCTAAGATCAAGGGGAAGGGCAGTTCACTGAACAGAAATGAGAAAGCAGGGAGGAAAGTCAAGTTCGCTTCAAGGGGAAGAGAGGAGCTTTCATGAAGGGAAAGGCTGTTGCAGACAGCAGGACCCCGATGAGGTTTGGGGCACTGACTGAGAACCTGTCAGATGGAAGCAGGAAAGCAAGGGTGGGCTGGGTTACGGTGAAGATCAGGGTTCAGTTGTATGGAATCGAGCTAAGCTGGAGCTAGAGTTTGAGGTTTAACATGCACATTTGAGCTTGCACAAATCAATGCTTCAGGCTCAGGGACAGTTAAAGACATTCCAGGGCTTCTCTCGTGCTCTCAGGCTCCCTGCCTCCTGGGCATCTCCTGACTCCCCTTCAGGCCTTGCACCTCACACACGTTATCCGGCGGGAAGAGTAACAGAATCATCGCCACATTTGCAGGGATAGGGACACATGACATGTGACCACCTTCCTATTTTTGTCTGCAAGTCTTATTTATCTCTCTCACAGGAACACACAAGACACGCTTTCATATCCTTAAAATGTCAACAGAATCATCACTCTCCCGGTTACCCAGGCTAAAACCTAAATTTTTAAATTTATCTCCTCCTTACTCTCAGAGTCAGAATGGTTGCCAAATCCTTTTCTTCTCCCTTCTATCTGCCCTTACCCTTCTCTTCTGTGCGATCCTGGCTGCCTCTCTCCACCGGAACTGCCTACAATAGCTGCTCTCCCTCTGTTGGTTTCCCTTGTCCACTCTATCAGAGACACAAAACAAACCTCCACAGAAGGTCGGCGGACCCTGGGGCCTCAGTGGAGAGAGGATGCATTTACCTGAATGGGGCCTAATGACCTTTAAGCACAGCTCCTATTTCTGCTCTGAATCTGGGGAAATCAGGGGAGGGGAGCTGCTGATAAAGACACACATCAACACACAAATCCACACACGTGTCCATAAAATACATGCAACAGGACACTCATGAAGACACACCTACACAAACACACATAGTATTATTAAGGGACACAGAGCCTCACAAACTACACGTAATCTGTGCTTGCTTCTTGAGTCAGCGGTCCAAGCTTCCATGATCTGGCCCTTGCCTACCGCTTCAACCTTTGCTCCCATGAATTTCCTGCTCCATCATCACTTGAACATTACTTTGCTCCTCCCCACGTGTGTACTTGGGCACACTGATCCCGCATCCAGAAAGCCACCCAGGCCCTTTTCCCCAGATCGATAGCCCAGTCCATCATTTAAGACCAGTCCTAGTCACAACCTTATTAATATTAAGTCTATTAAGCCTTCACTGACAACCTCACAGGTCAAGGAGTTTCTTTTGGGACTTCCTCTCATCACATATTGTCTGGTACTGGATCATTCATTTAGCATTTAATCACTACTTTATGTGATTTTTAAAAATTTATTATTTATTTGAGAGAGAGAGAGAAAGAACACAATGGGGAGGGACAGAGGGAAAGAGAATCCCAAGCAGACTCCCTGCTGAGGGCAGGGCCCATCTTGGGGCTAGATCACAGGACCCAGAGATCGTGACTGGAGCAGAAATTAAGAGTCAGCTGCTTACCCGGGTGAGCCACCCAGGCGCCCCTCTGTGGTATTTAAATTGCTTCTCATATATTGAAAAGAAGGTCGGACTAGATCAGGAGTCAGCAAGCTATATAGCACATGGACCAAATCTAGCCCCTTCTATGATTTCATATGGCAGCAAACTAAGAAACGTTTTCATGTTTTTAAATGGTTGAAAAAACAATTTCATGACATGTTGAAATTGCATGAAATTAAAATTTCATTATCCATACCACTCTCATTCTTTCACACATCATCTTATGGCTGTTTCTGACTACCATAACCGAGTAGATTATGGTGACAGAGACCAGATAGCCTGCAAAGACTAAAATATTTACTATCTGGCCTTTTACAGAAAGTGTTTGCAGACCCCGGGATAGATGATTGCTATAAGCCATTTTCCCTAACTAGACTGAACAATCCTCCAGGGAGGGATCATGTTCATTTTTAAAAAACTCTCCCACAGCTTTCCAAAGCCTGGTGAAGTCTGTGCACATCACAGTTCAATAAATCATTACTGAAAGTATTAGGGAACTGACAAACAATACAAAATGCACACAGGCATATGAAAACTTTTATTTAATATGCTTAGATACATAGCTCCATACTCTATTTCTAACACATACAAATAGGACTTTAAAAAGCATATAATGACAAACAGTGAAAGAAATACAATAAACAGACATGGATGGAGACACTCTCCTAATAACTAGAGTGTTCATGTTCAATTTTCTGCCATTCTCAAAAAAAGAAAGACTAACTAGCTAGTGCAAATAGGAAGGCAAAAATTGGGGAACAGAAGAACAAAACGTTGAGTATGCTAATCCTATTTCCCTTGAGTTTATTCCTCTCATTCACCCTGGGAGCTCCTCACTTACAAACCCACACTCTGATCTTTCACCCCTGGGGGCTTCCCTGAGGGAGAGAATTCACCAGGGGGAAGGTTGGAGTGCTGACCTGCAAACACAGCTCGGATTCTTCTGCATCTCTAAACCAGTTATAAAGGCACGGAATACCAAATGTACGCAGATTCATCTATAAGCATCCTTACAGATTCACAGTGACACACACGTAGAAACACAGGCATAAAATCTAAATATAAAATCCCATGTGTGTAGATAAGCGTGCGGGAGGGAGAAATACAGGGAGACAACATCACAGGTGCACTGATTTGAATTGGACACGTGCCAGGATAGGAGTCAGGCAGCCAAGGGCAACGAGGTCCAGCAGTACTGATTCCCAGGGATGGGGGCTGCGCATGCAAGCAGAGGGAGCTGCTTGCCCTACCCATCCCCCCTCTTCCCTCCAGCTTCACATGCCATACCACCTCTTCTTTTCCCATCCGCTCCTTCCAGTTCTCCCCACCGCCTCCTCCCAGCACAGGGATCCCCACCTCGCTCTCAGCTTTCTCCCTGGGTCTTTACCCAAGGGCCCCTCTTGCCTTTTAGTCTCAGCTCTCCTCCGCCACGGCTTCCTTGCAGACTGTCCTTGGGGAAGGGGGAGGGGAGCTTGGCGACCGCGGGGAGGAGCCAGGTGGAGGCACCAAGGGAGGGGAAAGCGAGGCTGCCCAACCTCCACTGGCTGATGCTGCTCCCGAGGCTCCACCTCCTCCCTCTCCTCTTTCTCCTCCCGTCCCTCCTTCTCCCAAGAACGGCTCAGACATGGCATCAGCTTAATCTCGTCATTCCACAGAAGGTTCTCCGGTCCCCATCTCTGTCTTGGGAACCCTCAGCTCCTGTACACAGTGGGAGTCAGAAATTATTTAGTTGCCTCCCGGGTTGTTCTTGGAGACAGCTTGTTCCTAGCGGGGACGGACTGAGACGCCCTGCATTCAAACACCCTCCACAACGAGTCAACTTCCCCGAACGGCCGGATGCGTTTTCTCTCACCTTTCCCCCTCTCTAAACATTTACGGAAAGTCTTTCTGCCGGGGTTTGTGTTAGGTGCTTAGGGATGAAAAGGTAAAGGACATAGAGTCCCTGCCCTGGAGGAACGTTGAACACCGGTATTTTCTTTAGAAGGACCTCAAAAACTCCTTTTACATGTATGTACCTTTCTCAGAGAAAATCCGGGGGGCTACAAAGCAAACGGCATCCACCGCGGGAACTTGGGCCAGAACTAAAGACGCCTCTTTTCTTCCGTCCTCTTTATTCCTTCCTCTCTCCACCCAGGGCTTTGTGGCAATGCCTCTCCGAAGGCGTCTCTCCTCTCCTGGCTCTTCCCACTGCTCTTCCTCTTACTTGTTTTTGTTTCTGCCCCTGTATATTCTGGCTGCAATTAGTAAGAGTTAAAATGAAGGCACTGGAATACAGAAAACTTTTGTGGTGCAAATGTTACCATCAAAAGACGACCTATAGAAGAGGATAGAAAATTTGCAAATCATATATGTGATAAGGGCCTGGTTTCCAGAATATGTAAATAACTCTTCCTATTCGATAATAAAAGGACAATAACCCAGTTCAAAAATGGGCAAAAAGTCTGAACAGATACCTCACCAGTGAAGATATACAGATGGCAAATAATCATACAAAATGATGGTCCACAGCATTCTCATTCGAGAGCCACAAATTAAAACAGTGAGATATACTACATATCAGAATGGCTGGCATCTAAAAAGCAAAAAACAAGCAAACAAACAAACAAAAAACCTTGACAATACCAAGTGCTGACAAGAATGTAGAGCAACAGGAACCCTAATCTTTTGTTGGGAATGCAAAATGGTACAATCATTTTAAAATGCAGTTTGGCAGTTTCTTACAAAACTGAATATAACCTTATTATATTCCAGCAATTGTACTCCTCTAAGTATTTATGCAAATGGACCAAAAACTAGACCCACAAAGAAACCTGCACACATATGTTCATAACAGCTTATTCATAATTGCCCAAAACTGGAAGCAACCAAAATGTCCCTCAAAAGGTGAATGGATAAATTGTGGTATATCAATTCAATGGAATATTATTTAGCAATAAAAAGAAATGACCTATCAAGCCAAGAAAAGGCAGAGAGGAAACTTAAAATATATATTGCTTAGTCAAAGAAGCCAGTCTGGAAATGCTACATACTGTATGATTTCAAGGAAATGACATTCTGGAAAAGGTAAAACTATAGAGATGGCAAAAAGATCAATGGTTGTCTAGGGCTGGGAGTAGAGAAGGAGTAATAAGTGAAGCACAAGGCATTGTTAGGTCAGTAAAACTACTCTCCATGATGCTATAATGTTGGATACATGACATTATGTATTTGTCAAGACATAGAACTTACAACACAAAGTGAAATTTAATATCAACTATGGACTTTAGCTAATAATAATGTATCAATATTGGCTTATCTTTGTAACAAATGGACCATACTGATTCAAGTAGTAATAAATGGAAACTGACCATGGGAGAGGAAACTGTACAATCTGCTCAATTTTCTGTAAGCCTAGAACTTCTCTAACAAAGTCTACTCATTTAAAAAGCATACTTTGTTCAATGAAATATCTAATAAAATTGTAATATTAAAACACAAAAAAATAGGCAAGGGTTTACAGAGACATTTTTCTAAGTAAAATATGCAAATAACCAATAAGCACATAAAATGATACTCAACATTACCAATCACTAGGAAAATGCAAATTAAAACCACAATGAGATTCAACTTCACACCTATTAGAAGGACTATTTTAAAAAAAGGGGGAGTAACAAGTATTGGAAAGAACCTGGAGAAACTGGAACCCTGTGTATTGCTGGTATAAATGTAAAATTATATAGTCACTATGGAAAACAGTTTGGCAATTCCTTGTGTTAAACAGAGTTACCATATGGCTTAGCAATTCCACTCCTAGGTATACAGCCAAGGAAAAAGAAAACATATGTACACACACACACACACACACACACACACACACACATAAATGTGTATACCAATGGTCATAGCAGCTTTATCATAGGCAAAAAGTGCAAATAGGCCAAACATCTACCAACTGATGAAAATGTGGCATGTCCATACAATAGAATATTACTTGGCAATAAAAGAAAATGAAGTACTGATACATGCTATAAAATGGATAAACCTTAAAAACATTATGCTAGGTGAAAGAAGCTATTCACAAAAGACCACTACCATACGATACCATTTATATGAAAAGTCCAGAACAGACAGATCTATAGAGACAGAGAGTAGATTAGCAGTTACCTGGGGCTATGGGGAAATGAGGGGTGACCGCCAATGAGGACAGGATTTCTTCTGTGGGTGATGGAAATGCCCTAAACTTAAAATGACTGCAAGACCTATGAACATACTATATTCCACTGAATGACAGGCTTTCACTGTAATGAAGTTGAGTTTATCAATTGTAGTTGGCACTTGAATAATAAGAGGAAACCCATGCAGTCTAAAAAGCTATGTATAAATTTTGGCTTCCCAAAAACTTAATTATAGTTCACACTCAAACACATGGGTTTGAACTGCATGGGTTTCCTTGTGCATAGTTAATAGTTACCACTAACAGTAGTTAAATTTGTGGGGAGTCAGAAGTTAATAGGCTGATTTTCAACTGCACAAGGGGTTGGTGCCCTGAAGCCCCATGTTGTCCAAGGGCCAACTGTACTAACAGCGTGCTGTTGACTGGCAGGCAGCTTTACCAACAACATAAACAGTTGATTGACATGTATGTTGTATGTTGCATGTATTATATACTTTATTCTTATAATAAAGTGAGCTAGAGAAAAGGAAATGTTATTAAGAAAGCCATAAGGAAGAGAAAATATGTTTACAGTACCATAGAAAGTCTGTGTATATGTGGACCTCCATAGTTCAAACCTGTGTTGTTCAAGCGTCCACTGTATTTCTTCCATGAATAATATCTTCAGAATTGCATCTAAAAAGGCATCACCATACCCCAAGGTCAACTAGGTTTTGTCCTATATTATCTTCCAGGAATTGTATAGTTTTGCATTTTATATTTAAGAGATAGAAAAGAAATTTCCACTTATGTCATAAGAGATATTGATCTGTAGTAATCTTTTCTTTTAAAGTCTTTTTCTGGTTTTGGTATTATGGTAATGCTGGCTCACAGAATGATTTAGAAGTTTTTTCTCTGCTTCTGTCTTCTGAAAGAGATTGTAGAAAACTGGCAAAATCTCTTCCTTAAATGTTTGACAGAATTCACCAGGAATATACCTGGGACTGGTGCTTTCTTTTTGACAAGTTATTAATTTTTTTGAAAAGTTATTATTAGTTCAATTTCTTTAATAGATTTAGGCCTATTCAAGTCACCTATTTCTTCTTGTATGAGTTTTGAAACACTGTGTCTTTCAAGGAATTGGTCCACTTCATTTAGGTTATTAAATTTGCGGGCACAGATTTGTTCAGAGTATTCTTTTATTTCCTTTTAATGTCCCTGGAATCTGTAGTGACATCCCCTCTTTTATTTCTGATAGTAATAATTTGTGTCCTCTCTCTTTTTTCCGTATTTAGCCTCATTAAAGGCTTATAGGTTTTATTGATCTTTTTGAAGAACCAGCTTGTGGTTTCATTGATTTTTTTTTTTCTTTTAAAAAGTTTTGTTGATTTCTGCTCTCTTTTCTTTTTTTTTCTTTCCCTTGTGGGAGGAAAGGTCAGAGGAAGACATAGAGAGAGAGAATCTTATGCAGGTTCCACACACAGCAAAGAGGGGGATGCAGGGCTGAACCTCGTGACCTTGAGATCATGACATAGGCTGAAATTACACCAATTTCTGGTCTAATTCTTATTTTCTCTCTCTCTCTCTCTCTCCCTCTCTCTCTTTTTCGTTGGATTTAATGTGCTCTTCTCTAATGGTTTCCCAAGTTAGAAACTTCAATTATTGATTTTAGACCTTCTTCCTTTCTCTTACATGCATTCAATATTATAAATTTCCCTTTAAGCACTGCTCCCACTGCATCCAGTAAATTTTGCTAAGTTGTATTTTCATTTTCATTTAGTTCAAAATATTCTTAAATTTCTTTTGAAAATTTAAACTTCTTTGACCTATGTGTGATTTATGTGTTGTTTAAATCTCATATATCCTCACAGTTATCTTTCTGTTACTGATTTCTAGTTTAATTCCATCATGGTCTGAGAGCAGACATTGTAGGATTTCTGTTTATCTATTTATTTTTTAAGATTTTATTTATTTATTTGACAGAGAGAGACACAGCGAGAGAGGGAACACAAGCACAAGCACGGGGAGTGGCAGAGGGAAAAGCAGACTTCCCGCTGAGCGAGGAGCCCCATGTGGGGCTTGATTCCAGGACCCTGGGATCATGACCTGATCTGAAGGCAGATGCTTAACAACTGAGTCACCCAGGTGCCCCATGGATTTCTGTTCCTTTAGATAAGGTGTATTTTATGGCCCAGAATGTGGGCTATCCTGGTGAATGTTCCACGTGAGCTTGAGAAAAATGTGTGTTCTGCTATTGTTGGATGAACTGTTGACGTCATTTATTTAATTTGGTTGATGATGATGTTGAGTTCAACTATGCCTTTGCCTATTCTCTGCCTCCTGAATCTGTTGCTTCCAGAAAGAAGAGTGTTGAAATCTCCAGTTCTAATGGTGAATCTCTTTCTCTCTTTCCCCTTTCACTGCTACCAGTTTTTGCCTCAGGTAGTTTGATGCTGTATTGTTAGACACATACACATTAAGGACAGTTATATCTTTTTAGAGATGACCCCTTTATCATTATGCAATGCCTTTCATCTTTGATAACTTTTCCTTAGTTCAAAGTCTGTTCTGTCTGAAATTATAGAGCTACTACTGCTTTCTAAAAATTAGCTTTAGCATGATATATTTTTCTCCCTCTACTTTTAATCTATATGTATCTTTACATTTATAGTGGGTTTCTTATGGAAAACATATAGTTGGGTCATGTTTTCGATTCACTCTGACAATCTAGTTATTAATTGATACATTTAGACCATTGACATTCCAAAGTGATTATTGATACAGTGGATTAATATCTACCATATTCATTAACTGTTTTCTATTTTTGCCCTTGTTCTTTGTTCCTATTTTTGTCTTCCACTCTTTTTTCTGCCTTTTGTGGTTTCTTTTTTTTAAAGATTTTATTTATTTATTTGACAGACAGAGATCACAAGTAGGCAGAGAGGCAGGCAAAGAGAGAAGGGGAAGCAGGCTCCCTGCTGAGCAGAGAGCCCGATGCAGGGCTCGATCCCAGGACCCTGGGATCATGACCTGAGACTAAGGCAGAGGCTTTAACCCACTGAGCCACCCAGGCGCCCATGCCTTTTGTGGTTTTACTTGAACATTTTATACGATTGCATTCTCCTTTCCCAGTGTATCAGTAATACTCTTACCTTTTTAGTGGTTGCCCTAGAGTTTGCAATATTTCACTTACAACTAATCCAAGTCCACTTTCAAATAGCTCTATACAACTATAATCCAAATTCCTTCTTCCCATTCCTTGTATCATTGCTGTCATTCATTTTACTTATATATAAACATAACATAGGTGTATACAACCCACCCTTGAACAACACTGGCATGAATTATGCTGATCCACTTATGTGCAATTTTTTTTTACTGTCCTGTAAATGTATTTTCTGTTACTTATGGCTTTCTTAATAATATTATCTTTTCTGTAGCCTACTTTAATGTGAGAATACAGTATGTAATACATAAAACATACAAAAGATGTCAATTGTTATTGATAAGGCTTTCAGTCAACAGTAGGCTATTCGTGGTTAAGTTTTGGGGAAATCAAAAGTTACACATAGATTTTCACCTGTGCCCTTCACCCCCAAATTGTTCAAGAGTAAACTGCATAGATATATGTGAGTTTATGTAATTGACTACATTGTTGCTATTATTATTTTGAACAAGTTATTATCTGTGAGATCAACTAGGAATAAGAAAAATAATTTTTTGCTTTATCTTCATGTACTCATTTAAAAAAAAATTTTTAAGAGCCTATTTATTTGACATAGAGAGACACAGCAAGAGAGGGAACACACTCCACAGGAGAGGGAGAAGCAGGCTTCCCACTGAGCAGGGAGCCGGATGTGGGGCTTGACCCCAGGACCCCAGGATCATGACCCGAGCTGAAGGCAGATGATCAACCGACCGAGCCACCCAGGCATCCGTGTATTCATTTTTTTTTTAAAGATTTTATTTATTTATTTGACAGAGAGAAATCACAAGTAGATGGAGAGGCAGGCAGAGAGAGAGAGAGGGAAGCAGGCTCCCCGCTGAGCAGAGAGCCCGATGCGGGACTCGATCCCAGGACCCTGAGATCATGACCTGAGCTGAAGGCAGCGGCTTAACCCACTGAGCCACCCAGGCGCCCCGTGTATTCATTTTTTGATGCTCTTCCTTTCTTTGTGTAGATCCAAGTTTCAGACCCATGTTATGTTTCTTCTCTCTAAAGAACTTCTTTAACATTTCTTACAAGGCAGGTCTACTGGCAACAGATTCCCTCAATTTGTCTGAGAAAGTCCATATCTTCACTTTCACAGGATAATTTTTCAGGGTACAGAATTTTAGGTTGATTTTTTTTTCTCAACATTTCATATGTTTCCCTCCATGCTCTTCTTGGTTGCATGGTTTCTGAGGAGAGGTCAGATGCAATTCTTATCTTTGTTTTCCTATAGGTAAGGTGTTTTTTCTTCTGGCTTCTTTTGGTACTTTATCTTTGATTTTCTGTAGTTTGAAAATGATATGCCTACATGTAAGGGTTTTTGTCTTTATTTTTGGCATATATCTCTGAGCTTCCTGGATCTATGGTTTGATGTCTGACATTAATTTGGAGAAGTTCTCAGTTATTATTGTTTCAAATATTTCCTCTGTTCCTTTACCTTTCTTTCCTCCCTTTGGTATTCCCATTTTGTGTATGTTACATCTGCTGTATTTGTCCCACAGTCCTTGGGTACTCTGTTCTGTTTTCTTCAATATTTCTTTTCTTTTTTTTTTTTTTTTGGTTTTTGAGAATTGTATTCATACAATCTTTAGTTCTTAGTCTCTTCTCAGCCATGCCAGTGTACTAACACCAAAGGCAGTCTTCATTTCTATTATCATGTTTTTTTTTTTTTAATCTCTGGCATTTCTTTTTGGCTCTTTCTTAGAATTTCCATCTGTCTGCTTACATTGCTCTTCTGTTTTGCATGCTGTCTATTTTTTTTTTCACTAGAATCCTAAACACATTATTCATAGGTGTTTAAAATGGCTAGATGCCCTGCTATGTTGTATTCTGATGTTTGCTCTGCCTCTTCAATTTGTGTTTTTTGCCTTTTTATATGTCTGGTAATTTTTCTTGACAGCCAGACATGATGTAATGGGCAAAAGGAAGTGCCGTCAATAGGCCTTTAGTCTACAGTCCAATGTGGTGGTAAGATGTGGTGGGGAGAGGAAGCATCTACAGTCCTATGATTAGATTCCAGCTTCTGCCCCTAGACTATGAACTTCACAGAAATTTCTCAGGTTTTTTACCCAGGGCCAGAATGGCTAGAGTGGGCTGGAGTTGGGTATTTCTCTCCCTCGGGTAGGTTAGACTCTGATAACAACCCAGTAAATTAAGCCCTGGTTTGTTTCCTCTGAAGGCAGGGCTTGTTGACCAGGAAAGAATGCTCTGGTTTATTTCAGATGGTTCCTTTTCTCCTCACCTTGTTGGAAGTCTCAGGGGGCTTTCTCTGATATTTACTATGAGAATCTGGTTGAGCTCCTGAAAGTAAATCTCACAATATTGTGGGGACTCCCTTTGACTGGGTCCCCCTGCAGTTTTTAACTCTCAGAATTGTCTCCAGAAATTAGTTAATTACAATTACCCCATCACTAATTCCAAGAAGGTTTCCACTCATGGGTCTCTGCTCTAGTAAGCCATGATGAATTGTACTTGCCTGTCTGTCTCTCCAGATTTGGGGCTAGCAGTCTGCCCTGTGTCCTCCCTGTTTCTTATGGATCCAAGAAGAATTGTTAATTTTTCAGTCTTTTTACTTTTACTTATTGCTAGGATGGAGTGGTAACTTGTAAGCTACTTATGAGGAATCCGTTTGGAATGCCAATGTTCAAATTATACACTTTAAATGGGTGAATTTTATGATCTGTGAATTATATCTCAATAAAGATGTTAAAAAGTTTTAGAAAAGGAAAAGTTAGAAAAGCTTCCTACAGCATTCTAACTCCAACATAAAGGTTGAAATCTGAGAGATGATCAATTCTCTACCCTTTCTACCCAATACCAAATATTTTTTTTTTTTTAGATTTTATTTTTAAGTAACCTCAATACCCGATGTGGGGCTCAAACTTACAACCCCAAGATCAAGAGTCATATGCTCTACCAACTGAGCCAGTCAGGGTCCCCTACCCCAAACCAACTTTTAAGTCTTCATTGAAAGTGTTCTTAATGAATTATTGCATTAATTAGGTGAAAGCAAGGAAATGTCACTGTTACTCCTAGTCTTATCCAAAGACACTTGATTCTTTAGATTCCTTTTTCTGTCCAGGCATCAATCATCCCCAGGAGTTCCTGGAAAATTATATAAGCACAAATCAAGGAACTATCATCTCAAAAGGCACCTTCAGGTCAGTTGGGGGTGGAAGCCATAGAAAAGAAGAATTTTCTCAGAAGTACTTGGGCATTGCTTGTGGTCATCTTAATGCAATCTTCAAACTTAAAGATGTTATTTTCTGAGAATTTAACTAGTAAAAACCAACACAAAATAGAGATAGCTGATGGAAGAAACACATTGTATTAAGAACAGCTGTAAATATCTTCCTAATAAGAATTCTTGAGAAATCCCTATTCATTATTAATTCATACATTCAATAATTATTTATTGAGGACTCATTATGTGCCAGCCACTATACCAGGTGCTGAGTTATAATAAACTCTCATGGATTTTAAAATCTAGAGGGACTAACAAAGGTTCACAGGGAGTTTACGTTTCACTGGGCCTGGGATATAATTGAAGAAATCAATACCCCAATTAACAAATATAATGCACCAATTTCTTATGACACATTCATATTACTTGAGGGTAAATGAAGTTAAAAAAAAAAAAGGAACTTAGATAGTAAGAATTTGGTGGTGTTTATTTGGACCATTCCAGAGTAAGACACAAATGGATACAAACATTTCAGTATTAGAGAGATGGATGATACAATGAAACAGTGATTAGCTCTTTAAAAATGAGTTTTCTTTAATTTAAATCATAGACTCCAGACCATACATTTTACTCTTTCCAATTTTCTGTTTATTAACTAACTTTTAAATTTCAAATACAGTTTCTAAGGAAACTGAACAACTTAGAAAGGTCATCTTAGCTAGGTATGGTTGACTTATCTTACATTTCAAAATTTGGATACATAATTTATTGGTAAATTGATGATGGGAGAGAATATTTGAAATATGGGCAGTTCTAGGAAATATGACATACGTTCAACCCTCCTCCCTCTAATCAGGGAGGATGAGAAGCATTCCATGGGGCAGGCTGTTGGTGCACGAAGCCTACATGTAAACACAGAATGGTGACTACAGAAGAGGAATTGCGGAAGGGATCTAAATATTGCCATACAAGGTAGGGTGCCTAAGGAAAGTGTCAAGAGTAAATTGCACAGCTTAGCAGAATTAAGGACCAATAATCACAGAAGCAAAACAGCAAGTTAGACAACAAACAAACAAGAAATGATGCCAACACATTCTCCAGGTAACCAAACTTAAGCCAGCAGCTGAATTTGATTCTAAGATTATTTTCATTGCTGGTAAGCATTAACGGGTCTGTAAAAGAATACTCTGGACCTTTCCTCCAAATAAGAAAGCTGAAATGTCCTGAGTTTGTACCAGAAAAAAAAGTTGGAGTACTCTGATGGGCTCCACAAGGGGACTTATGCCTATTCTAATGCTATATTCAAGTATGGGAATTAGCTAGGGTGCTGATGGAAATCTAGAACTTTATCCCAAACCATAACCAGCTTTTTTCAATTCTTGAGGTCAGTAGCTAAAATTCAGGATTTAGGGGATAGGCAGAGAGTGAGGGGGGAAAAAAGTATGGAACCTAAAAGAAGTTCATCTGGACCAAGAAGGTCATGTGGTCAAATCCGCTATTTCTTCTATCTTGTACTATCTGGCGGTGGTGGTCTTCCTGTTTTCAGCATGTCAGGAAACCCATATGATATCTCACCTTATAGGTCATGTCCTGGTACCAAATGATGAAAGGCATATTCTTTATATTAATCTCAGAGTACAGGAAGGTATTTAGAAAGTTCTCCTGTACTTCCCAGAACTCTCCATATATCAGTTAGCTATGAGGATGTTGACATGAAGTCCAGGAGAAGATTAATGCAAAAGTTATAGTTATTATAAAAGAAGGTATTCTGTGGGCACCTGTGTGGCTCAGTGGGTTAAAGACTCTGCCTTCAGCTCAGGTCATGATCCCAGGATCCTACGATTGAGCCCCACATCAGGCTCTCTGCTCCACGGGGAGCCTGCTTCCTTCTCTCTCTTTCTCTGCCTGACTCTCTGCCTACTTATGATCTCTGTCTGTCAAATAAATAAGTAAAATCTTTAAAAAAAAAAACAACAAAGAAGGTATTCTGGAGGAGAGAAATGTCAGAAGATGTTTAAAGATAATTCTGTAGCAGCTAGATAGGAAGAGCACTTCGGTAACCCAGTTGAGGTATTCTAACGTGCCTGGTTCATGATGCTGTGGCCATTAGTCCTCTTAAGGAGTGGATAGTCAAATGAAGTTACAGAAAGTTTGGAACAGTACCTTCCAAACCAGGATAAAGCTAGATACTATAGCCAGGAATCTGAGTAGTTCATGAAGACAGAGGATTTCTTTAACAAGGATTACCTAAGGCCAGCACAGATGGGGGACAATTAAGAGAATGGCGTATGCCATACCCACGAGCCCATTCACTACTCCAGTGTTAGTGTCATGACTAGGGAGTGGGCACGGATCTACAGTTAGACCACTGCGGCAAGATGATGAAGAGGATAAAGATCATGTTAATGATGCTAGTAATGGTGCGCCAGGACATTTAGGAACGAGAAATAGGCATGGTAGTCATCCAGCTGTGACTCTCACCCAAGAGAATAGGAAACAGCATACTATAGGTTTCCAATATTCAGCCAACAAATACAGAGCACCTATTATATGTTACGCACTGTCCTAGACTCAAGGGGATCCAGGATTGGAAAAACAAAAACAAAAACAAAAAACTTGTCAGTCTTCATGGAGCTTACATTCTAGTGAGGAAAGCAGATAATAAACAAATTAGTCAAGGGAGGCCTGGGTGGCTCAATCAGTTAAGTGTCTGCCTTGGGCTCAGGTCCTGATCCCAGCATCCTGGGATTGAGTTCCACATAGGGCTCAGCAGGGAGCCTGCTTCTGCCCTTCCCCTGCTCATGCTCCCCTGCTCATGCTCTCTCTTGCGCGCTCTCTCAAATAAATAAGATCTCTAAGAAAATAAATAGTGTTAAGTGCTTTGAAGAAAAATAAAGCAGGGCAAAGAAGCAGAGTGACAAATGTGCTATCTTAAATAGGGTGGCCTGGAAAGACCCTGCTGAGATGACATTCTAGGAGGATGTTTGAATGAATGTGAAAGAACACCATGCTACCCTTTAGAGGAAGAGCTTTCTTTCAGATAGGGAGAATAGCAAATGCAAAGGTCCTGAGGCAGAACAAGGTAGGAGTATCACAAAGGAGGACCAAGATTTCCTTTGGACTAGAACTAGAGTTGTAAATGGGCAACAGAGACTTGGTGGGTTGAAATGAAACACATACAGCAACTAGGTGTGAACTTCTGAGTTGAAACAAATATCTATCTGGTCCTCTCACTTCTACACAATTCCTGGATCTCATCTAGTCATCCTCTGACTATAATCTGTTTTCCTCCACCAGAATGGAAGCTCTTTATGGGCAGACCCTAGACATGGGCACAAAACCACTGTCTGCCCTGAAGAGTCATCTTTAGCTCTGTCTGGGACAAGATGACCCCTGGAAACAGAGCACCCTCCGCTATCCACTAATATTAATGTTTCTGACATAGGGCCCTGGCTTAAGACAATGGTTCTCAGTTCCAGTCTAGCAGATTTAGCATCACCTGGATGCTTGTCAGAAATGCAAATTCTTGGGTCCTACCTGGAACCTCCTAAATCAGAAACTCTTGGGACAGGGGTTCAACTATGTGGGTTAACAAGCCCTCCAGGTAATTCTGATACACAAAAAAGTTTGAGAATGATTGTTGCAAGATGTAGAGGTCCAAGACAACCATCACTTGAAAAGTAAATTTGCATGGCCAGAAAGCATGGATGACTCCTATCTTCACCCATTAGGATCAAGTTCCTGGGAAAACTGGCTCAAGAAAGAGGTCACAGGTAACAAGATAACCGCCATTATAGGTTGAAGGTGCCACCTTCAAGTCTTGAGAGGGGCAAAGGAAAATAAACCCTTCAGCTGAGGTATGTAGTCTCAAACTTGGACCAGATAAACATTTTCTTTCCTTAAAGAAGTAAGCTTTGTGGGCTATCAGAACAGAGAAGACAAATAACCTTATGGTTATTTTCTTACTCAATGATCTTCCCAATTCAGTTGACAGTTGAAGAGACTTGAGCATTTCAGTTTCATGAAAATTCAAGTTCTCTGGAGCTGGTCCTAGTAGGTTGGGACCAGGAGATCAATGCTGAGTGGCAACTAGGCTGAGATTAAGACAGTCTTTACAGAGGCAGAACTCTCACTGATTTTCCTTTAACAAGAGTACAGACGCTCAGGTTACTTATAACATAGCATCTATAGATGGAAAACCTTGTCTCTAATGCAGGAAACAATTACACCCGCTTGGAAGAAACTTGGGCTGTAGCAATCACCTTCATCTATCAGTTGCATCCACAGTGTTGAAGAAACTTTGCATCCTGGTCTGCATAAACCAGGATGTGGGTGGTTTTGACAGTCTTACTGTCAAAGGAACCGAACAGTGCTGGGAACTGGGCAATCCTGGTGACAGATTGTCTAAATGAAGGAAGGAATATGGTAGTAAGGTCTCAGCTTCTAGGGATAAGTGGTAACACAGCGGGCAGAAGCGGAAACACTACTGTCCTGGTACACTTGCTCATTTGCAGCCCAATAAGAAGTCATCTCAGGAGTCCCAGATTGCCAAGGCTTGTTGTCCATCAGGGGCCAGGAGAGGTATATGCAGAGGAGAGGCTCTGGGTCTAGTGGGTGGTTGGATCTGCTGGATCAGAGCCTGGCACACAAAGCTACTGTTACCCCCTGAGCCTTTGTTTTGGAGGTCCTCGTCTCATGCTCTCAGCTCTCTGGGAATTCTAACCACCTTTCTTTGCAAAGGTTGAGGGCCTAGGTGACTCATCCCCTTGCTGTGTCCCAGTGCAGGCAGGACCAAATGGCTTCCTTCTGTTCCTCCATTGCTGAGAAACATAAACACACACACACACACACACACACACACACACACACACATGCAGTCGGCCTCGTCACAGTACAGGCAGAGCTGGTCTATTCTAAGCTGCAAGGAGTCAGAGAAGATAGTAACAGCAACTGCTTCCCTGCCAAGTGTGATATTAGAAACAAAACGTGTTCCATTTTCCATCAGGATTAGAGCTCACCTTGTCCACACACAGCCTTGTGGGGAGTCCCTATGCAATCTTCAGCAGGGGGAGATCAGGCAAGGGTTTTGGGGTGCTGCGGCATCAGTAGTTCTGGGCTCACCTCTGCCAACCAGATTTGATGGCATTTCCTCGCTTATGACCTAGGTGGAGAGGAGCCAGGAGGTGGCATTTCCCATCCTGCCAGAGCACATAACCCCTCCTGCCCACTCCAAGTCATTCTCAACCCAGGAGCCACATCCTGTCACTCTTCAGTGAGTTCCCATAGTGGAGGAGTGGTAAGACCTAGAAGGCACAGTGTAATTTGGCTCTTATCTTTATAGTTCAATCTCCAACTACTCTTCTCTAACCCAAGCTGTGCTGGCCTTCTCTGCTCCTCCAATAAGCCAAACTCCTCAATTCAGATCCTACTGTCCCCTTTTCCAAAAAGCTCTTCTTTCCCCTTTTCCTGGGTAATGCATATGCATCTTTCAGGTATTCCTTAAAAGGGTTTTTCCAATTCTCCGGCCAGATTAGTTACCCTGTTTTTACCCACTGATTATGTGGCATTATTTTCACCGTAGTAGCATCATTCTAATGATCTGTGTGTGATGATGTGATTGCTGTCTTACTCCTACAGGACTATAAACTTGAAGAGAGTAGGCAATGTACCTGTTTTGTTTGCTACTATCTATTCCCAGTGCCAACTACAGTGCCTGACATAGTATATGCTCAATTTTATTTGGAAGGAATAAAAAGGAGGAAGGAAAGAAGAAAGGAAGCAGGCAGGGAGAGAGGCAGAGGTCCCAATGGGACTAATTGGGAAGACATTTGATTCTCCATCTCTAGGGGGAAAGCTGGAAGGGTTCACTGTAGCTCTCACCAGAAGCCTCAGTGTTTTGTTTTGTTTTTTAAATATTTTATTTATTTGTTTGTTTATTTGTCAGAGAGAGGGAGAGAGAGAGAGAGAGAGAGAGCGTGCACACACAAGCAGGCAGAGGCAGAGAGAGAAGCAGGCTCCCTGCCGAGCAAGGAGCCCGATGTGGGACTGGATCCCAGGACCCTGGGATCATGACCTGAGCTGAAGACTGCAGCTTAACTGACTGAGCCACCCAGGTGTCCCAAGAATTTTGTTTGTGGAATAATGCTAAGTTCAAACCACAGAACCGACTCCAAGTGGATCATTAGAGCTAAGGGGTCTGAGGTGAGTTTTAGGTATAGAGTAAAATGAAAATGGGAAAAGCAGGGAAAACAAGGGCATATAAAAAATAATCTATACAAATTCAAGTAAGTGTAGGACGGGCCACCAGGTGGGCTTACTTCTTATACCTAGCAGCTATTTATGGATGGGCAAAGCAAGTCGATTAAAGAGACACAGACCACACAAAATTGTCATATATAGACATCTATTGTTCCAACATCTTAATAAGTTAATATTCTTGTGTATAAATCATTTTCTTGTAAGTATGGTTAACTCTAGGTTCACTAAAATGAGACCGAATTAAGCTAGAGTTTATGCATTTCAAAGCTTAGGACTTTGCCATGTGATACCCTACCAAAGTAAAACTCTGCCTAAGAGGTCCACTTCTCCCCCCCTTCCCGACTTCTCAATGACATTCTCCTTGGAAATTCAGCATTTTGGACCAAAGCTATTAAGCTCTTCGCTTACATGCTCTCTCATTCTATCTCCTTTCTTGATCATAGGCTCCTTGGGGAAAGGGAAAGTGACTAGCTCATTTTCTCATTTATTAAGCCTAGTACAGTGATTTTGAATAGTAACTGTTTGAAAAAATTATTGAGGGGTGCCTGGGTCGCTCAGTCTGTTAAGAGTCTGCCTTCGGCTCCGGTCACCATCCCAGGACCCACTTGGGGCTCCCTGCTCAGGGGGGTGTCTACTTCTCTCTCTGTCCTTCCCCCTTGCTTGTACAGAGACACACACTCTCTCCAATAAATAAAAATAAAATCTTTTCTAAAAAATAAAATAAAAAATAGAATAAATACTGCCGTGTATTTCACAGGTGCTGAGACTGATTACTCCAATGAACTTGTTAATGTCTTGAGGAAGACCATTTTAGACTTGAAGTTCTTCCTCAAATATGGGGAGTTGGACTTCAATAAGTCATTTTCAAACTGTAAACTATTAGAAAAGTGACAAGGTTATGTCTTTATATACAATTTTTACATTGTCCCTATTATTTCTAGTGTATTAGGCACATAGTGAGAACTCAATAAATGTTTGCTGTAAACTGACTCCAATATAGATGTATTTCACTTGAGAGGAAATGTAGATGTTTCTGATATCTTATATAAATTGTTTTTGAGTTAAACACTACTCAAAATATACAAGAGAAATTTGTTACTAAATGGATTCCTAAGATGAATATTTTTTACAATATTTAGAACCACTTTGTAATATAATAACTTCTTTATGTAATCTATTTTTTGGATTTCAGGTTGTTGATTCAGATTGCTGATAACAGGATACCCTAGCTTAGTCCAGACAGGCATGAGGAAGCCAACTGAATCACTAGTGATTAAATCAAGATGTTTTTTCATAGAGCTCTACTCTTTTCTTCTAGAGTTTCTAGTTTCTCAGATGATCGCCTACTCTCTCTCTCTCTCAATGTCTCCCCCACTACACACACACAAATTTTCTCCGTGTCTTAATTCAAATTTGGTAGTTGTATCCTAATTTATAATGTATGCATAAACTTCATTTCCCAATACTCCTTTCCACCTCTCCCCACCCCCTTGTTTAACCAGATGCCTCACCATTTTTCAAAACAGGTATGCCTTCCATGGTGCCTGGATCATCCATAGCATGTAGAGACTTCAAGTTGTCTGTCTCAGGTGGTGGCTTTTGTATGAGCATGCTGGAAGTTGAAGCTTCCCCAGCTGAGAAGCAATATCGCTAGGTTACCCTCAAGGTGGGATTCAGGGAAGGGAATGCTACTTATTCTCATTCATTTCCTCTGTAACTCTTAGCTGTCCAGGGCCTTTTCCCCCATGATCCAATGAAAAATTACAGAAATCATGACTTTTCTCAACAACTATCTTACCGTTAAAAAGGTTCTGTTCTTTTGACATAAAAGAGAGAAAAGCAGAACATGTCATTAGCTACCTTGAGACTATGGTAGAATAGAAAACCATTTCTCTTTGGGACTCTATCTTATAGATTTTATTGTCAATTACAGTCGTAACAAGGACTTTGAGAGATGAGTCCAGAAAGGGATTCACAAAGCACAGAGAAATCAAATACCAGCTCATGTGCTATAAGTCTTGTTCTTCCTCAACTCCCAGGTCTGTGTTTTTTATCTGCCTGGGCCTATTCCCACATATGAGCCCCAAATCTCACCTGATATATTGTATTCTTAAAAAAGAGCTCAGAGACAGCTATTTTACTATATTAGGGATGGAATAAAGTCAGTTGGCCCCTAACACCTACATTAGACTAGTACGCTTCACATCCTATATTCAAACTCCCTGCAAGAGAAGCCATCCCTCACTGGAGTATGACCGGGAGACAATGGTACCTGTGCGCTGAGGAGGCCTGACTAACCCACGAGACTGAATCACACACATGAAAAATTTCAGATGAAATTCCTCTTTCCGCATGGCTGTCTCCTAGAAATAGAGATGGAGTTAAGCCATATGAACAGAACCCTGGAATGGTTAAGTTGGAAAAACAGACATGGATCAGGTACGCCCACTACTGAAGGCCTTAGGACATGACAAAATAAAGTATCAGTATATGAAGAGATACAAAGAATCTCCTTTTATATATTTGACAGGGCAAGATCGCCTGAATTCAACAAGCATCTCCTTTTCCCCAGAGCAGGTAAAAGGCTAGGGCATCCAGAGGTTCCCCTTATTTAAGTCTGAGCTCAGACTTCCGAGGTCTGGAGGGCCTACTCAGAAGCATTTCTCCAAGACTTCTGGAAAGGGCCTGGGTCCAGAGGTCACGTTGAAGGACTTGGCAAAAAGCCTGAATGAAAAAAACCCATTTCTTCCCATTATTTTCTTTTTGAAAGTGGAGCACCGATTACATGTTAATCCATTCAGTCACAGGAACACCACCACGGCCATTTAGTTCCTCAGAGGGCCGACACCTGGGTCCTTTTCTATTCTTACTGGGAACAGTAGATCTCTGGTGGACCCCCAATAGCTTTCCTCACACCTCTGCCCATGTCTCAAACGCCTCCATAGTTCTGCAAGGTTCTACACGTTTCCGGAGTCTAACCTCGGCTAATCCTAAAACGCTTCCACTCCCGCCCCCAATGGCAATCAAGCATGATGTGATGTGAAGAACACAGGACTGCAAGTTAAGAAACTTTTTCCCTGTTCCCAGATCTGCCGAGCAATTTATAACTCTGGGAAATGACTTCACGTCCCTGAAACTTAGTGTAAAGTATTTCCCACAACCACTACAAGCATCAGCGTTCCGTGATTCTCAATAAAACACGATACAGAGCTCGATTCAGCCCTCGGGACTGCATCTGTCAAGCCGGCTACAAGTTCCCGCCGGTGGAGGGAGGGCCACAGCGAAAAGCTGCCATGGAAACCAGAGCGAAAGCAAAAATCGCCGAGCGGAACCTGAAGACCGCGCGCAAAGGGATCGAGGGAACAGAAAAAAGCGAAGGACGACGGGTACACTAACAGTAATCCGAGAACGGGAACGAGAAAAACCCCACGCTGAAAAGGGAAGAGGGAAATTAATGAGTTCAGCCTTAGATGGTCCTTGAGCTTCTCAGGCCTGGCCACACTGCGCAGGCGTTCTCCGGTTCCTCAACTCTGCTCTTTGACCTTCCGCCCCACCCCCTCGCCCCTCCGCAGCCACCGGGAGGCTCTTCCGGTGTTGTGGAGGCTGTTCCGGTTCGCGGCGGTTCCCGGGTTTTGCGTTCCGCGCCCGGCCGGAAACCCCTTCGCATAGCAGCCGGTTCCGGTTCGGTGAGTGGCGGCGGGAAGCTGGGGGAGGGGTGGGGATGGAGGGAGCCTGGGCCGGGAGGCAGTGCCGGTCCGGGCCCAGCAGCCTGGGCTGGGCTGGGCGGAAGCGGGGAGGGCGGTGGGGACGGCGCTTTTTCCTCTGCCCCGCCCCCTGGGACCACCTCCCCTCCCCCCTGCTCTCCACCGGCCGCGCTCTGGCTGGCGGCCGTTAGTTAGGCTTCCCGAGGCCGTTCCTTCAGTCCCCTTTCTCCTGGGTCGAGGAGGGGCCGTCTCCCTGCCGGTACCGCGGGCCCGGTCTCAGCGCCCGGCGCTGCTTGTGGGGAAGAGGCCGGTGGGGATTTCGGGGCTTTCCCGCCCGGGCAGGGTCTCTCCTGTCAAGCGAAAGCTGATTTCACCGGGAAGCTCAGCTTTCTGTTAACACCTGCTTCTCCCGCCTTTCTTGAGACCCGAATGGTGTTTCTCGACTACTTCTGCGTCTCACGTAAACATTTCTCCAACTCTTTCACTCTGTGGTATCTCCCTGAGGTGTGATCTCGCTAGTGCCACCACCAGAGAGACACGGCTGGACCCTCCTGCCCAGGTTATGAAAAGCCCCTTCACCGCCACGGTTTGCTTACCTGGCTCATGGCCTCCTGGTCATTCCCTTGAACCGTCTCTTTCTCGCTTGTACCCTAACGTGGTCTCTCTGGATATATGCCCGGCTTCTCTTGAGCTTGGTGATTTCTGTTTATCGGTGCCTCTGCAGTGTTTTCACTATCTTGTTGGCAATAACTCACTCCTTTATCACTTTCGAGTCAGCCTTTTTAAGGTCATTTCACTTCACATTTGGTACACTCGTTTGGGGGGGAGTGGTGATGCTTGTGAGGTGTATGTAAAGCCTTATGTAGGCTACCACCTTTTTTATTTAGGGTCTTTGTTCTAATCGGATTTTCTGAATGGAGTAGGTCACATTATCTCCTAAATCTTTATCCTTTGTAGAGATAATTTGTGTGAAGCCCTCGTGTTGAACGGTAGATGGCACTGAATTTGAAATGACAGTGGCAGTGAAGCCTTACGCATCTCTTAAGCATGATCCCACAACCTTCTTCCAATTTAGAGATCCCGTTTTCCCTTTCGTCCCAATTTTGGAAGACTCATTTCGTGTTTATTTTGAGAAGTCCCCTTCATTTTTGCCCGATTGCAATTAATTATCCCTGCTGCAAACATGGTCTTCATGTCCCCCGTCGGATGAGTTAAATCTGGAGGGAGCACGTGGATTAAAAAACAGGTTCTGCCACTTCAGGCTAAGGTGATGTAACTCTTGACTACCGCTTTGAAAGTCTTTCCTTTTCTTTACCTGACTCCCACGCCTCTTGCCAATGCACCAGCTTTATTTTCTTGCTATAAGTATCTGTTGATGGATCTGGTTTCTCCCAGGAGACAGTGTTTCAGCAGCAGAGACCAGTTGTTACTCGTCTTTGTATCCCTAGTACCACGTACGGAACTGGTGCACAGTAAATGTTTGTGTACTAAAGCAGTTGAATGCTTAGTGTTTTAAGGTGTTCAAGTGTTAAGGTGTTGAGAGTCTGATTGGGAGAGGTTACATGTAAAAGTTTGAGAAACAAAAACAAATACGTGATAATATACTGCAAACTTACATATATCCACAGTTCAGAGTAGGGTGATTCACAAGATCACTTCCACACCCTTCTCATATCATAAATTATCCTAACCACATTTGGTCCTGGATAAAGCTAATTGCGCTCCTCAATACATACTTTCTAGTAACTTCATGGTAACTGTAAACATTCTCTTTTATAACCACCTTTGTCTGTAAGCTTATACATGTTTTGTTCTACTTGTTACATTCTGTTACCATCAAGACTTTGCCATCTTTTTTTTTTCTTTCAGATCTCCTGTTACTTTTGTGTTCAGCTGTTAAGTTGATTTCACCTGAATGCCTGTAACAGCTTGTATTCTTTTAGTAAGTTGATGACCAGTGTGAACTAGGAAATGTTATTAGAATACTTTTCTTGAAAGGGAAAAGTTCTTAGGCTTGTGAGAATTTGGTGGCATCAAAGTTTCTAGATCCAGAATTTCATGGTGAATCTTGGAGTAAAATATCTCTTCTAATGTAAATGCAAAAGGCAAAAAGAAAGTAACATAAGCACACTGAAGAAGGTGGATGTATTTGTATTAAAATGTAAACGTGGGGCTTTAAATATTAAACTTATTAAACAGTGTCGATCCCCCCAGGACCACCCCCAAGAGGTGAATTTTATCTTGACAAAGTATATGAATCCTTGAATGAAGATATGTTAAAGGATACCACGTTTTGTGGTGTTTGCTAAAGGCACATTTTCTTGGGAGTTAGGATATCCTGGATTTTTATCTTCCCTTTTCCCCATCTATGTGATTTCAGGCAAGTCATTTAACCTCTCTGGACATAGTCTCCAAAATTCTTTAATTTCTTGCTTGCTTCCCTCTTTACCTCTATCTTCGTAATGCAAAAGAAGTAACATGGGGATTGTTGAACTGGGCACCAAGCTTTTAAATTGGCATTTTCCTTAAGTCAACAAAAAAGACTAGTGATGACACTTATGAAATAGCCAAAAGAGTGAAATGTGAGAAAGCCACTCCTAGTTTGTTGGTTGATAGGATTTTTTCCCTTAACGGGGAACCCAGGGAATTAATTATTTAAAAAGGAGGAAGGGGATAGAATAACCTGGAGAATTTCCAAATAGAAGCCTTTTGTTAGGTTGAACATTTGGGAAACATACTTGAAGCCTAAATATAAGGCTTAAGTTATTTGGGAATCCTCCCCAGCAAGACTGGGTATCAAATGATTACTCTGCTTAGTCTGTAACTGTGCCAGGAAAAGCTCAAGCAGGCTTCCTTTATGTGGGCACTTCCTTGCGACCATATGGATTACCTAATAGCATCATCCAGTCTCCTTAGTAGATTGAAGCCTTGATATTGCTAAAGTGGATTGATAAAGTTGGTAACAAACCGAAGTTGATGAGGGCTCAATCTTTTTAAAAATATGGTAAGGGTGCCTGGATGGCTCAGTGGGTTAAGCTTCTGCCTTTGGCTCAGGTCACGGTCTCAGGGTCCCGGGATCGAGCCCTGCATCAGGTCTCTGCTCAGGGGGGAGCCTGCTCTCCCCCACCGCCCCCCACCCCCTGCCTGCCTCTCTGCCTACTTGTGATCTCTCTCTCTGTGAAATAAAATCTTTAAATAGTTTATGGTAATGATATTATGAATATAGTAAGTGTGACTCTTAGCATTCCTAATCTCCTCTTCCAAGAAGCATGTGTGCCAAGGGTATGTTTATTAACCTAGTTCCAAGCAGGCTTTTAAATTCCTTTTTCTGGGGAAAATTAGATACATCAGAGGAGAAAATAATTTCATGTAGGCAAAGGGACTTTGGTTTGTAACAGTTTGATTAATGATGGGAGAGAAAGTACTTTAGTACAACTGGGAAGTATATCTTGATTGTTCTGAGAATATCAGTAGCTATCTATATTTGGCTGCTGACTAAAACATATGGAAGAAAAGTCTAATAGGACCACCGTAAGATCTGTCTTGTTTATTAAACAGTTTAGCGTGGGGTATTAGAACCATGGATTGCAAAGAATTTCTTGGTTGTAATTTCAGTGCAGTCACTGACTAACTTTATGATCATATGCAAATTAATCTCCAAAGGGTTGGTACTCTCAACTTCTTGCTGTAATAGTCTGTGATTCTGTGGGTAGTCCATAATTGCTTTTTAATATAGCTCAAGGTTCAGAAATGTTTGGAATTGCCTTGGCTCGTTTTAGTTCCCATTCTCTTCCCATCAAGTCATCTCTCCTCACCACCTTATATTTTTCTCTACTGAGAACAAAAATGTGAGTGGCTGAGCCACACTGTGTGTGGCTTCCTGTTCTATAATTATATGAAGGGGGTGCTTCAGTATGTAACATTTCTGTTTTCTGTCTTTTATAGGACTTTGTATCTTGCTAAAGTCAGTGATGTGAAAAGATCTGACATGGGTAAGTCTGACTATGAAATAATAATCAGTCCTTTTAGCTACCCTGATTAGTTAAGCTGAATCGAAAGACAGGTTTGTTTTGTTTTATTTTGTTTTGTTTTAACATTTTTGGTATTTGCATCTTTGTGCTTAATAATCTTCAAGGAGGTCTCAACCTAATTATGTAATAGATGTAACACCAGGCATTTTTCTTTTGGTTGAGACATTGTTTATAGCATCTTTTGGAAGCATTTTCTGGTTCATTGTATTGAAAAAGCCAGAAACACACTAACATTTATTATGTGCCAGGCCCTGTTCTGAGTATTTAGAATACATTAATTCATTTAATTTTTTACAAGTGTCTTACACGGTGCCTAATATTAACAAGGAAATGGGGGCACAGAGGTTAAGAAACAACCAGAACTGATAGAGCCAGAATTTAAACTCAGGCAGCCTGGTTCCAGAGTCCTTATTCTTTCATACTATGTTATACCAACTTCCATATGATAAATAACTTGATTAAGGTAGATTTTAAATTTCATTTAGCTAGTAGCATTGAAAATTAATTGTGATTACAATAATTTGTTTATAGTTTATACTATTTATATTTATAGTTTATACTATACGCTGTTTATAGTTCATTATATCTGTAAAGCGATCAATACAGGATCAGGACTAGTAGCCAATATGGAATAGGTTGAACAATTTTTACAGTTAGATCTTATAACATTCCATGTGCTCCTTTTAAAGTCACATTAGTCTTTTCTCTTCTGTTTTTTGCTTTTGCGTAGTCTACCTTCTCTCTCCCCCGGTCATTTGTTTCACTTTTCTCTAATCGTTAATGTCATTGTAAGTCACCTGAGTTCTGTCACTCTTATCTGTTACTATTCTAGCTCTTTTATATTAACAAAGGCCTCAAAAGTGGTTATAAAATAAGGTTCTGCCATAGCATTACAGTAATGGAGCTGATATCTGTTTAGAGCCATATGAATAAATGGTACTTTTTACCGAAAAAAGTTCAGGTGGATTCATTTTTAAAGCACCTTTTTGAGTTAGATACAGGAAAGAAACTGTTAACAGTGTTTGTTTCTGAATGGTGAAATTTTTTTCCCTTTTCTTTAATAGTGAATTTTTTTTCTACAGTTAAAACATTCAAAGTTTTTTTAGGGAAAATTTCATTTTTTAAAAAAACTTTGAGTTAAGGGTTTTTTTTTTAATACTTGCACAAGTTTTGAACTATTTGGTAGATAGATGATCTCCGTTAATTCCGAATGAGCCAATTTCTGCACATGGGCCTCTTTTTGACAGTGACATTTTGAGATTTCTGGCCAATAGTTCTGAAAGAGGGATTTTATTTGATTATAGAGGTGTTCTTTGGGAGTCATTTTTATTAGGTGAACTGATTTATTCCTAGAAAAGTAGTTATTGAAGAATTATGTGACTTGAATTAATTTGGATTCTTTCCCCCAGATGATATTGCTGATAGGATGAGGATGGATGCTGGAGAAGTAACTTTAGTGAACCACAACTCCATATTCAAAACCCATCTCCTGGCCCAAACAGGTTTTCCAGAGGACCAGCTTTCATTTTCTGACCATCAGGTGAGGAATAATTTTCTTCCTTTAGTTGATGAATTACTTTGGCTTAAGTTTTCATCTGATGTAATTTAAATGGCACACTCAAAAGGACAAACATTATAAACTTTTTAGAATCAATATTTCTGGTGTTTTGAATTCTTTTTAATATATTAAATTTAAGACAAGAACTAGGCTATGTATGAGTTTTTTGAGAATAGTATCTTTTAGAAAACTTTTTATTATTTCTGTGCATATTAGAATTACCAAAGCACAGGTCAGTGTCCTTTTCAACTAGAGTCTTAAAATTGTTGAGCATTAAGTGGGGGGAAATATGTCAATATACAGAAGCTCTGAGATTTCCCTATGTTATAAAATGTAATTTCTCAAAGGACCAGCATCAACAGTATCCCTTGGGAGCTTGTTAGAAATGCAGAATCCCAGGCTTTACCCCAGACCTACTGAATTAGAATGTACGGTTTTAAAAATTTCCAGCTGCTGAATAGAAATACCACATGATTCAATCATTTTTCTACTGGGTACTTACCCAAAGAAAATGAAAACACTAAATCAAAAAGATATATGCACCCCTAGTTTATTGCAGCAATATTTACAATAGCCAAAACATGGAAGCAACCCAAACATCCACTGACAGATGAATGGGTAAGGAAGATGTGGTATACGTATACACATATCATGCAGCCATAGAAGGGATGAGATCTTGCCATTTGTGACAGTATTCATAGACCTAGAGAGTATTATGCTAAGTGAAATAAGACTATGAAAGACAGATATCTTATGATTTCACTAATACGTGGAATCTAAAGAACAAAACAAATAAATAACAGAATTTGATCTGTAAATACAGAGAACAAAACTGATGGTTGTGGGGAGAGGGTGGAGAAAAGTAGGAAAGGTGAGTGGGAGGTACAGGCTTCCAGTTATGGAATGAATAAGTCACAGAAATAAAAGGCACAGCATAGGGAATCTGGTGTGACAGACGGTAGCTACATTTGTGGTGAGGATTGCGTAACATATAGAAAAGTTGGATCACTATGTTGTACACCTGAAACTGTAACATTGTGTGTCAGCTATGCTGAAATGAAAACATTTTTTAAAAAAAGAAAGAAAAGTCCCCAGCTAGTTTATTTGCACTTTAAAGTTTGAGGAGCATTAATAAAGCAGCCTTTCTCAGTAGGAAAGCCATGACTAATATAGATGAGACAGTTCTTTACTGTGTGAATCTCTCCCAAGCAAAGCAGAATGTTTAGCATTGTTGGCCCTTGGGCACTAAATTACCTGTAATATCTGCCTCCAATAATCATTTTTGGTAACTGAATATATAGTCCCACATTTCCAGATTGGTATTTGGGGTACAGCCTCACCCCTGATTAAGAACTTCTGTATGAAGTTATCAAAAGGTTAAAACCAGGTTCATTTGTCACCCTCTTTGATAGATGATACAGCTGGCTTTCAGAACAGGATATACCATGTGCATGTCTACCTTTTAATGAGCATTCTTTGAATTGAGTTGTATAACAGATACTTTGCCTGTTTTTCCCCTTGAAGCCTCAGTCATTTCATTAGATTGTCTATGCGTTTTCCTTTCTTATTAGTATGTAGGGTTTTTTATAATATATAAAAATATAATTATATAGAATTCTGAAATACATCATAATCTTGTTTAATGATATTTTCCAAGCGTAAGTTTTTATTCCATTTTATTGTGAAAAATGTGATTTAAGAAAAATCTTTTGCTTTGTTTAGATTTTACCTTCCAGGGAAGGAAATTTGGACCGATCTTATACATGTTCTACAAGAAGTACGGCTTATAATCCAAATTATTATTCAGGTATGACATATTACTTGGAGTCACAGCATTTGTACCATTCAGATTTCTTCCTAGCAAATTGTCTGTGTTTACCATCTCTAGAGTGAAAACATTGTCAAAAGCAAAATGGTATTTTCTCCACTAAAACATCACTGTGTGTGTTGACGGGGGGAGGAGGTTACTATAGTACTTTACTGACCTAGTCTCAACCACTTATATTTAATGGAAAAGTTTTTTTTTGTGGGGGGGAGTCCATTTTTTTTACTTGTTCATTATGTCATTGTGAAAAGCAGTACAGCTTTGGTTTGGCTTTTTTTGTTTTGTTTTATTTTGAAGATCTGTGTCTACGATGTACAGGATATGTGTTTTATATTGACATAAAGCACAGAGTAAGCCATTTCTGTTCTGCTTGAAACCATGAATCCTGACAAATTATTTCTATCCAAGCTTGTCCCTCCATCAGGGCAGGAAATGTTAATTACATGTTTCTATCTAGCACCTGCCACAGCCATGCTTGCATATTCAGGGGCTTGCCTGTTCAGCTTGTGATCCATGGCAGAAGTCAGCATTCTCTAGGCTATTCCTAGTCCCTGGCCTGCCCGACTTTCCATCTGACCCTTTCCTAAGGTTAGGACCCCCAGTGATCTTCTGGCTCTGTCTTGGGGAAACTAAGAGGTTTTTATTGGTTAGCTTCCTGGCAGTACGACCCAGGAAGATTATAGTGCCTTCCTATGTCTTATCACTCCTCATGCTTCAGTCTCCTCACCTTCCCACATATATGGAAATATTAGTAATACTGTTGAACCTGCCCTAATGGGATTTTTATAAGGATAAACTGAGGTGATAAATATGAAATGCAAATAATAATTATTGTTATTTGGCTTCCTCAGGATTCTTTGTCAGCAAGATGAGATCTCCTCCCCTAAAAAGACGTTAGTATGATGATCTTTTAGATTTATATTATATTTAAATGTCATTTAGGTGGGCGGTACTTTACCCTGGGCTCTGAATTTCCTCTCTTGGTATGGGAAATGGTCTCTGCAAAGTATGTGCATAGTTTGTATAGGAAAATCAGTTAACTGGCTCTGAAAATAACTCTGCCATCATTAACTATTGGAAAGGCCTTTCTGATGAGCAGAGTCTGACATCTGGTTAGATAGTTCATTATTAATCTTAGGGAAATAACATTTGAGTGGATAATGAAACAAGATCATTAATATTTCCACTTGAACTCAGGTTGTTTATTTATAATTTCATATGTTGATTTACCATTGGATAGAATATTTGCTTTTAGTTTAAAATAATTGCTGAATAATAAACAATTATGTAGAGAAAATTATACTCAGATTCTGCTAACCATAACCCTCAATTCTGTGGCCTTATCCATGTGTACATACATGATACACATCGTATGATTCAATACATATCATCTTTTTTGTCCAATATTTTAATTTTTAGTTTTCCATTTATATGTTATTCTTCGTGTCTACCTTTTTCTGTTGATTTCTAATAATCCATGGAATTGATATGCACATTTACAGTGCTTTATATGCAAATTGAAAATCCAAAAAGCTCTGAAAACCAGAAATTCTTTTCATAATTCATTTGGCATCCAAACTGACCTGACCTGAATTCATTCCTTGGCAAAACCCACATGAACTGACATGAAGCTATTTATATTTTTGTCTTCTATTTGTTTCTGTAAATATGAGTATTTATATATTTCACCGCAGATGTATCAATGTGTTTGATTACAGGATGCAGCTTCAAATTATACCTTGAAGTGTTACATAATATATACCAGGTTATCTTTCTAAAATTCCAAAAATTTTAAATTCAGAAATGCAGTGGGATCTAGGGGACTACGATTTAGGATAATGGTCCCATGCCTTTATTTGCTTCATTATTTTCTCTGTAGTTTAGGTCCTCTTCACGCTATTTTTAGCTATTGTAAGTAATAAGAACATTTGTATGTATAGCCTTTTTTCTTTAAAATTTTATTACAAAAAAAAGTAAAATTTCATTACACCCTTAATATTCATAAAGGATATATCCGAGATCATCTCAGAACTTTATGTTCTTGACTGGTATATTTGACCAGATTCTTGGCTTTCTACTGAATTAGATGACTCTTGAGAGTTACATTTTTCCTATGTTTGTCCTCATCCTGTAAGTTGATCCCTGCACCAAAATCTTACATGGAAGTTTTGCCTCTCATTTGAAGGCCATTTTTTAGGAAAAGGAAAAAAATTACTTCATAACAGTGTATATGTGATGATGAATAGTGAATAGCAACAGTGAATAACAAAGCCATATTGAAATGCGGATGCTGAGCTATTAGAGTCATTTTCTAAGTTACAGCCTGAAGCAGAGGATTTAGATTTGTGCCTCCACCAAATTTCATCTCATCCCTGACCAAACAAATGTACGGATGTGTCACAGAGTTCCAGGATTGCTCTCTGATAATCAGATTTTAAATCTCTGAAGGCCAATGGTTTAAATACTTTTTTCTCAAAGTCTTTAATTTAAATCTACTTTTTAGTGTATATTTTTCTTAACTTCATTCCTTTGCCACATCCATTCTAATTGATTGTAAATCCTGCAGAATTGTGTCTCCTTTGTATGTCTTCTTTTCCTATAATCCCCACATTGATTTTCTGTGGTCAGTCACTTTGAGCTTCACTGCTTGATTGGGCAAGATGGGGTCTCCAGTTTACCTGCCTTAGTCTTCTCATTCTGTCTTGGTATTTGTCTCCTTTCTTGCTATTCTCTTTTCTCCAAGGTGAAAACAATCATGGGAAAGCCCCAAACTTTAGAATCTAGGGTCTGGAGCTTACTTACGATTTCCTGTTTTACTGCATCTGCTGCCTCTCTGTATCAAGTTTTTCAAAAATCTGCTTCTTAATCCACTTAAAATTAGACTAATATAAAAAATATTTTTAGAGAAAATACAGCTCTTTTACTTTAATAATTTACTGCTGGTTAGCCTTTAAGACATCTTGATTTTATTTTCAATTTATTAACAATTGAAAATTGAAATATTTTAAACACTAAACAGAAAAGTAGATTAAGATGAAAAACAATTTTGCTTATGCTTAGAATCATTATCATCATCTTATCTTTGGAAAATATGTTAAATTAGGTTGCCAGACAGGCATTTAGTAGATGATTTAAAGCATCCTGCTATTTATAAAACTAAACCTGAAAGTTAACAGGAGCAACTGATGATGCTTACTTTCATTATAAGTAATTGCCTGACATACTTTTTTTTTTTTTAATTTAAAGCTTATTTCATTGTGTCCATAAAACTATTGCCTGTCCTTGTAGAAGATTTGTAGAGACCGGTAGGAAAATACCCATCATTCTCTTTTTGGAGCACAGCCAAAATTAAACTTTTGGTGTATTTCCTTATAGTTTTGTGTGTGCATAGGTGCACGTATTAAGTAATCTTATTTGTGGCGTTTGTAATCTGATTTCTTAATGTTAACAGAATAGGAAGTTAAATCATCACTTAAAAAATAGTGTCTACAGCCCCATTTGGGTTCCTCTCCAGCTCTGCTTGATTACATCAGTAGTAGAAGACCATTGATTGCTTTCATTGAGTGGGGGTGGAATCACCTTGTTCTGGCTAAACAGACAGGCTGCCTGATCCTGTGCTTTTCCCTTACATTTAAAAGCTGAAGCCTTTGTGAAATGCCATTGAGGTAGCTACTCTGACTTATCCTTGGTCTCAAATTTCACACTTATCAGGGTAATTTTGCCTTTTTGGCGACATTCCTCAAGCAGACATTTCTAGTTAGATCATTCCCTAATCCTATTTTAGCAAGAAAGTGTAAGAGACATATTTCTACTATTATAACTTTGCATTTAAAGATTAAAATGTTCTGGTCCTTTAATGATACTCATTTTTTTTTTTATTAGCCTTATGTTCTCTCCTTAAAGTAATAGTAATAGATGCTAAGCATAGATACTGATTGCAAATGTACAAGGTTATAATTCATTTTAAAAGTATATTTAATTGTTAGATTCATCCAGTGGTTAATCAACTGGTACTAATACCACCCCTGAATGTTCTTTTTTCCTGTCTTATTTATCCTAAATTCCGATAATCCTGATTCAAAAACCCCACAAAAAACAAACAAAACAAACCCAAGTACTAAGCTTCTTTTTGTCAGCTGCTGTTTTTTTGGATACCAAATCAAAAGCTACATTAAATATTTTAAATAATATTGCGAAGAGTTCTGTAGTCATATGGTTTGAAAATGTTAGCATTAGGCAAAAATTCAGGAAGTAGAGAATTATCATTCTCATTTTTTTACTGGTGCTCCTCAGAGTTCCATAACCTGACATCCAAAGTTATTTTGAAGGTGCTGTTTTAAATTGTCTGATCCTGCTGATAGGGAGAGGTGGATTTAGAAAGTATTCTATTCCTGGGGCACCTGGGTGGCTCAGTTGGTTGAGCATCCAACTCTTGATCTCAGTTCAGGTCTTGATCTCAGGCTCGTGAGTGTGAGCCCACATTGGGCTCCTTGCTGGGCATGGAGCCTACATAAAAAGAAAGAAAAAAAGAAATTATTCTATTCCTAGCTGAAATTTCAAGAGACTTTTTCTTACCCCAGTTGGTAAGCCACAAGTCAGAAGATTCAAATAATAAATAATCCTCACTTAGCCTGAGTGCAGTAATAAGCATCGGAGGGAGTATTGATATTTTTGATGATTATGACATTAAGTGACCTGAAGGTTAGCATACCAGATGCATATGATGGGTCATTCCTGCCATAAGCCAGCCAGAATAAGCAGCAGTGAGGTTATCTCTGTTCTGAGAGAGAGCCCCCCTGCCCTCCGCCGAGTCCTGAACATGGTAATTAAAAGCAAGAAAGTGACAGGAGCTGCTTTTTAAGCGATAACTGTTGTTCATTTGAATTACAATTCTTCTTGGCCCTCCACCTGCTTTCTTACTGGTCTGGCCTACCTTCTTTCAGGCCCAGGCCTGGGAGTGCTTGCAAGATATAGTTGGGGTAAAATGTTGACTTTTGGTGGACACCACGGAGTCACATTGATGCAGATAAGGCACATGGCTGTGGCAGGATTCAGCTCCTTCATCAATTTTCAGGTTAGTATGGCTGAATCAATTATAGTTTGTAGAAGTTCCCTTACTGCAGACTTTACTGGCAGTTGAGACTGGGATCTTTCTTCCATGAGAGACATGGTGCTTTACCACATTACTTTGGAATACAATGTTGGACATGGTTGCAGTCATATGGAAAACTACTACTGTAGATATTTGTCTAATTATTCAAACTTTTATTCTTTTAGACAACCCTTCCTCAGACAGTTTTCTTGGCTCAGGAGACTTAAGAACCTTTGGCCAGAGTGCAAATGGCCAGTGGAGAAATTCCACTCCAGCATCAGGTTCAACTTCACAAAAATCAAGAAACAGCCGAAGTCTTTACCTCGAAACCCGAAAGACCTCAAGGTAGGTATTCTGGCCTCCTAGTTAACAAGCCTTTCCTCTAATATGAGAGAAAATGGCCATAACATAGTTGTTTACATTGGTATTTTATTTTATTTTATTTTATTTTATTTTATTTTATTTTATTTTATTTTAT